>NC_132861.1:45327812-45631458 GCF_048164855.1 Canis lupus baileyi
GGTGGAGGGATAGCGGGGCGACGGCGGGGGGATGGCCCAGGGCCGGAGCGGCGAGTGCCTCACTGGAAATGTCGCGGCTCTCGGCGGGCTCCAGGCTCCAGGCTCCAGGCTCCAGGCTGCAGCCCTCCCGAGAGAGCTCGGCCTCAAAACCTGGAGCCCGCGGCTGCCTTCCTGCGGCCAGGGCGTCCCGAGCCTGAGGAGTGCGACCCGGCTCCGACATCCCCACCCCCACCCCCACCCGAGCTTCGCAGGTGTCTGCTCCGACCCCCCAAACTGTCCTGGGGCCTCAGGCCGGCCTCCTCGCCAATTACAGCCTTTGAGCCAACTTTCATAGCTGATAGGGCAGGTTCCCTATGGGATATTTATTAAGTGGGGCTTTTAGCAAGAAGTTTGCCACCCTAGTGAATCTCTAATTGGTCTAATTTCAGAGAGTATAATTCCAGGCTGCATCTGAGAGATAATCCTGGTCTGGGAGGCCTTTGCATGCAGCACCCCACCCCACCCCCCTTACCGGGCTGAAGGAGAAGAAACTGCTTGGCTCTTGGCCCTCCCTGCCGGCTTCCCCGTGACTCCCATCCCTCCTCCTGCAGCCCCAAGATTCTTGGCTCCCTGGGGTCTGTCCCTGAGTCACGGGGTACTCATGCCCAAGCTGCCTTCCCTGGCTCTCCCTGCCCTTTCTACCCAACACCAGAAAATCATTTCTAGGGGTGCCTGGGTGGCTCAGTCAGTTGTCTGCCTTTGGCTCAGGTCATGATCTCAGGGTCCTGAGATCAAGCCCACCTTCACTGGGTTTCCTGGGGGGAGTGGAAGGGAGTCTGCTCCTCCCCGCCTCCCCCCCCCCCCCCCCCCCCCCCCCCCCCGCCGCTCGGGCTATCTCACTCATTCTCATAAATAAAATCTTTAAAAAAATAATTTCCAGCCTCAGAGTCCCCCTCAGCCCCAGCCCACTCACCCATCCTTGTTCAGTGGGACAGTTCCCCAGTTAGAGAACCACTCTTCTATAGGATATAAGGTTCCAGAACCTGAAGTAAAGAATCCTGTCAGGGAGGGACACCTGGCTGGCTTGGTCAGTGGAGCATGCAACTCTTGATCTCAGGGTTATGAGTTTGAGTCCCACATTGGGTGTAGAGATTACTTAAAAATAAAATCTTAAGGGACACCTGGGTGGCTCAGCAGTTGAGCATCTGCCTTCCGCTCAGGGTGTGATCCCAGAGTCCTGGGATCAAGTTCTGCATCAGGCTGCCCACAAGGAGCCTGCTCCTCCCTCTGCCTGTGTCTCTGCCTCACTCTCTGTCTCTGTGTCTCTCATGAATAAATAAATAAAATCTTTTAAAAATAAAATAAAATATTAAAAAAAGAATCCTGTGAGTAAGAGGACAATGGCCATCCTTGCCAGGTGGAGAGACCTCAAGGAATCTGGAGAAGGGAGATGGGGAAAAGCAGGAGACACTGTAACCCATATGCTGGTAAAATGGCCAAATCTTTGAGTATGAAGGGCTCTTGGTGGTCGTCTCTGTCACCTCAACTACCTAAAGCAGACATCTCCCCGACTGCATTTCTGGATTACTTCCAGGGACAGGGAAGGCACTTCTTCAATGTGTTCTGTCTTACATAGATTTGAAATTCTTCTTTAAGATTTTATTTATTTATTTGACACTGAGAGAGAGCACAAGTAGGCTGAGGGGAGGGCAGAGGGAGAGGGAGAAGCACACTTCCCGCTGAGCAGGGAGCTGGATGCGGAGCTCGATCCCAGGACCCTGAGATCATGACCTGAACTGAAGGCAGATGCTTAACCCACGAGCCACCCAGGCACCCTTGAAATCTGTCTTCTTTCATGTCCATCTCATGGTCCTCGTCTGTTCACGTGTTCTGTGAAGGCAGGGTCCCAGGCTCCCAGGAGCGCAGTGGTGTTCAGTGACTATGTTGTCGGAATGAATGGTGAAATAACACTGAAGGTTTGCCAGAGTATCATCCATTCTGGGCTAAGCCACACCAACTTCTCCCACCATTCCATATATGACACTGTTTCCAGAACAGTCTTCATCCTTCCCACCTGGCTCTGTAGTCACCATGTTTCTTCTAAGCAATAGTGTGTCTGTGCAACTACCCTGTGTGGACTGACCCTGGGGCTGCATCTCTCTCAGAAGTTGGTTCTTTGTGTAGCACAACAGGCACTTTTTTTTAAAGATTAATTTATTTTATTTTTTAAAGATTTATTTATTTATTTATGATAAACAGAGAGACAGAGAGAGAGGCAGAGACACAGGAGGAGGGAGAAGCAGGCTCCATGCTGGAAGCCCGATGTGGGACTGGATCCCTGGACTCCAGGATCGCGCCCTGGGCCAAAGGCAGGCGCCAAACCGCTGCGCCACCTAGGGATCCCCAGTTTATTTTTTTTATTTTTTTATTTTTTGGGATCCCCAGTTTAATTTATTTTAATAGAGAGAGTGGGGATCCCTGGGTGGCGCAGCGGTTTGGCGCCTGCCTTTGGCCCAGGGCGCGATCCTGGAGACCCGGGATCAAATCCCACATCGGGCTTCCGGTGCATGGAGCCTGCTTCTCCCTCTGCCTATGTCTCTGCCTCTCTCTCTCTTTCTCTCTCTGTGACTATCATAAATAAATAAAAATTAAAAAAAAAATAGAGAGAGTGTGTGTGAGGATGGGCAGGAGGGGCAGAGGGAGAGGGAAAGAATCTCAAGCTGACTCCACGCTGAGCATGGAGCCCGACACAGGGCTCGATCCCAGGACTCTGAGATCACGACCTGTGCTGAAACCAAGAGTCTGGCACTTAACCTACTGCACCACCCAGGTGCCCCCACAGCTGGAACTTTAACTTTCACAATTTTAGCAAAGGGGAGGACTCTTTGCTACATAAGACAATAATGTCCTGCCCTGGGATGGACCTTTGGTGCCTGCTGGCATCTTAGGAGGCTGGGCTGGGCAACGGGTAGCCTGAGTCCTCCTGGGCTATACCTGCTTATGGGGTCGAGACCCCGATCGTGGGCAAAGAAGATGCTGGAATACGCCCTTTGCTCAGCAAGCAAAACCTGGCTTTGGGGCTCTCACCAAGTCCCCAAGCTAAGACTAGTAATTGGCAGGTCCCTGACCATGGTTGTTAGAGCCCCATAAGGCCCTAGGGCTCCTGGATTCTGCGGGTCAGCTTTGCCCTCCCACAAAGCTGCATGGGTGCAGAGTGAGTAGCTGTGAATAGTGTGGGTTACCGTGTGTTGGTTGGCTGACTCCTAGATGGCTTGGGAGGCAGGGAGCCATCCCAGGCAGTGTCACTTTGGACACCTTGGACACACTTTGGACACCTGTCACCCCCTACTTCCCCTCTGCAGTTTGGGGCCAGGGCAAATTCACACCTCTTGCCATCAGTTCATGGATCTGATGACGGGTGGTGAGAGGAGGCTGGGGCCCTGAGGCTGACTTGGGTGTGCCATGAATCTAGCTGGAATCAGGCCTGGCCTCAACTTCCAGACCAAATGCAGGTAGGAGGTGAAGTCCACCAAGTTCCCCCTGGGGAAGGACCAAGGGCTGCTGCCCAGAGACGTTTTCCTCCCCTGGAGGGACTTTGTGCTACACGGAGTGCCCACCCTCCAAGATGACCTGCAGGCCTCATTCCAGATGGTCAGAGCCAGTGGTGCAGTGGTGGGAGCTCAGGCAGGGCCAGGCCAGTGGAGGAGGGGCAGGCCATGGGGGATCCTGCTGTACCCCACCACCGCAGGATCATTGTGACAGAGAGGAAACCCCAGAAATCAACAGGATCAGTGCAAGACCATAGAAAGGATAATTCCCCCAAGTCTGAGAAGGAAAGTGCAGGAAAGCCCCGTGTGATGGTGACTTTCCTGGTCACAGAGTGCTGCAGGCTCTCAGCTGTCCTGGCCGAGGGCTTCGGGGCATTGGCTCTGTCTTGCTCCAGGGGGATACCAGCTTGGCCCCCATACCCGAGAGCTCACCGGGGTGGCCCAGCTGTGCCAAGGAGAGCAGGACCCACACCCAGACCCCACCCTCACCCTCACATTCCCTGCCCTCCACCCAGCTGTGGTACACACCTTCACTCTATCCCCACCCACATGCTCATGCTCAGAGTCTCGGGTCCTGCCCCAAGCCTTGGAGAGCCTGAGACAGCCTCCTGAACCCCCTTGTGGTCTGTCTACGGGTCTGAGGCAGGCTGCATGTGTAGGGAAAGAGCCCGGGTTCCCAGGGGGCAGGGGTGAGGTCCCGCTCTGAACCTAGCTGGCTGGATGACCTCAGGCAGCTCACTGTGCCCATTGGCCCTCGGTCCTCAGATCCCAGCTTTGGGGGCCCACAGGTAATTGTTCTGATTCTCAGAGAGTAGACCACAGGAGCCTTTCCTAGGTGGGAAGGAACAGCGGGGAGGAGGTCAAGGCCAGAGCTTGGGCGGGAAATGCAAAGGAGAACTCAATATGTAAATCAGTCAGTGTTTGTTCCTTCTCTTCAGACAAGGCCCAGTGAGACCCAGATGCTCCCAAGAGTGCCTGTGGCCTGGCCCCTGGGTGTCTCCACAGAGAGGAGCAGGCCGGGCACCTGGGGGGCACAGTGACATTCACGTGATGGGGACAGGGCCCTGGCTGGAAGCCAGCCTTCCTCTGCCTGAGCCCTGGGCCCTGGTCCCCTGACAAAGGCACAGCACTCTGCCCCTCTGCCATCACTTGTCCCATAGACTATTGGTGGCACCTACCCAGGCTCAGGGGGGAAATGTCTTTCAGTCCAGGGCTAAGTTGGCCCAGTGGGTCTGGTGGCTGATATGACTGAGAAGCTGACTGGCACCCATTATAATAGGGACAGTTGTGGCTTTGGCCAGGCAGGGGTCTCTGCGGGTCAGGCCCCTGAGGCTCTTTCTTGTAGGAAGCACCTTAGGATGTCAAGCTTGGGGTGTTGAGCTTGGGATCCTGCAGCAAAGGGTGGCAGGTACTCAAATGATGCTTATCAGGGTGACACCAGCACTGGGGGGAGGGGTGGCTGTTTCTTGAGGCTGCTGGCCAGGCAGGCAGCTGGGCCACTGGGACCCTAGGGAGACCCAGATGTTGTCTTTTCAGCTCACTGCTTCCCAAAGTAGGAGGGGGACACTGGGGAGGCCACAAGGAGGAGCTGAGGGGGCCCCCAGGGTTTACTAAGGAGCAGTCAGGGAAGGGGGGCCATCTGTTCCCCTGGTTGCAGGCTTCAGGGAGCAAAATGGGCCACTGGGAGGGGCTTCCCAGCATGGGCCTCCAGGGCCACCCTCCAGGCTCACTCCTCCAGAAGCCGGCTTCAGGATCCAGGGATCCTGAGTAGATAGAGGAAGAGGTGGGATTACGGTGGGGAGGAGGACACGAGGCCCCCGGAAAAGAGGGTCAGTCCCCAAGGGAAGATGGGAGGGTCCATCCCCCAGGTCCCGCTCTCTGCCTGCCTGCCTGCTAGGGGGCACCAAAAAGACCTCACACCTAGACCACCAACCAGGCAATTTCAAACCCCCTTCCGGCCCTGGACAAGGACAGAGGGTCCCCATTTTACTGAAACTCTTGTTTTTCACCAAAATCAATGAGTCTCAGTTCTTGAGGGTCCTTGGAGTCCCCCTGAAGAGCTGGATGGGATCCTCAGGAAAGAGGCATCGGAGAGGGGCTTCAGACCTGGGAGACCGTCTCTGGGCACTGTCCTCCAGGGCTCTCACATCGTAGGATCCCGCCACCCCAGCCCTGAGCCAGCTGGAAAGCCCCACTCCCTTCCCGCTCCCCCTCCCTCCTCTTGGCTCCCTCTCCCCACCATCCAAGTCCCAAAGAAGAGAGAGCCCCTCCAGCAGGGCATCCTACTTCCTGCCTCTGTCACCTGCTAAGAGCTCACATTCTGGTCCCCAAAGAGGAAGCAGAGGCGGTCCCCCCCCCCACCCCCCGTGGTTCTGGGCACCGGACTCCATGTATTCGCAGTGTTGGATCCTTCCCGTCAACCCTGAAGCTACCAAGTCCCTACATGTTAGCTGGAGTGCCCTGAGCCCACTGCCCTCTGGGCTCCCTTTCCTCACAGCCACCCTCTTTTTTTTTTTTTTTTTAAGATTTTATTTATTTATTCATGAGAGACAGGCAGGGAGAGGCAGGACACAGGCAGAGGGAGAAGCGGGCTGCCTGCAGGGAGCCCAACGGGACCGATCCCAGGACCCTGGGATCCCGGGATCCCGCCCTGAGCGGAAGGCAACGCTCAACCACTGAGCCCCCCAGCGCCCACAGCCAGCCTCTTGAGAGAGAGGCCCACGCCCGGCCCCACTTCCTCCTCCTTCCCTCATTCCCTAGCCCACAGCCATCCTGAGGCTCAGGCTGGTCTCTGCTGTGCCACGTCGGGGTCACTGTCCTCCAGTCTCTGCTCTCATCAGTGTTCACCTCTCCGGCCCTTCCTGTCCTGCTTCTCAGGGCTTCAGGCAGTTTGGCCGATTTGGGAATCCTGGCGATTTTGAGAAGCCAAATGCACACACGCCCGGGCATTACTCTTCCTGAGGGCGGGGTGGGAACGTTTGGAGGGGCTCAGTCATTTGAGGGCCCAGAATTCCAGGTTCTCACCGCTGCTGCCACTGCTCCCTGCGCCCCCAGCCCTGGACATCTCTGCTCAGAACCCCCCTGGGGCATAAGGGGTGGAGGGGGGCAGCAGATGGATTAACTCCTGGCCTGGCTCCTGGAAGAGATGCTTCGCAGGGCCTGGGACGCCCCCTCCACCGTCCCAGCCTTCCCCTGGTCCCCAAAGCGGCCGGCACCTCTCCCCTTTCCACACATCCCCCTCCACTCCTCTTTTCCCAGAGTGACAGAGGGCTCCCCCAGGTGGCCACATGTGCCAAGGCCGGGGAGTCTGCAAGGACTGGCTTCAGACATTTTGCCCCTTTAGCCCCATAAACACATCTGCCTGGTCAGCCCAGGCGTTCCAATTCGAGGGCAGGAAAACGAGGTCACCTGCATGCGTGTTCCTGTGTGTATGAAACAAGCGGTGCGTGCGGTCTGGGTGCCGTAAGGGCTTCTTGGCCAGCCTGTGGCAATTGCTTGCAGCCGTTCTGAACACTGGTAGAGGGGTATCTGCCTTGTGGCGTGGCTCACAGGACGGAGAGACATGGGGACAGAAGCAGAGCACAGAGGCCCTGCTGGAAGCCAAAAACATTCCAGCACCAGTAATCACCACCATTTATCACCTGCCTCCTGTGTGCCCGTCACCACCACACCCCGGCTTTCCATTCATTTCATTTACTTCTCACGACAACCTAGGAAATAGGCATTATTATCACCGCTGAGCAGAGGAGGAATCTGGGGCCCAGTGAAGTTAAATCCCTTGTCTACAATTACACAGCTAGGTCACAGCTGAATCTGAACTCAGCCGTGTCTGACTCCAATTCCTCGCTCTTATGCAAGCCTGCCTGTGCACAGGGAGATAATCTGGCAAAATAACTAGGGGAGACACAGGTATCCTACCCCCGAGACGCTCGTGAATGCGGGCCTACGACTCAGGACCACGCAGAAGCAAGTGGGACCACAGAAGCACGGGGAGAAGCAAACCAGCTCCCCTTCGAGGTGCACACACAGGCCCAGAGCAGCCCAATAGCTGTCGATGTGTGCAAGAAGACACAGAGTTTGGGGATTTGTCTTTCCAGAACACAGAGACCTGGACACCATGGAGTTCACTAAGATCCAGAAAGTTCCAGTGACAGGCTGCAGCTCACCGTTGGCTCACTGGCAGGCTGAGAGGCTCAGTGTTCTCAGCCCAGATGGGGTCGGGTGGTAGCCACACACAAGCAAGGGACCTGAAGGTGAGCTTGACTATTACCCCCCCCACCCCGCCCCATCCGCCAGGCATGTCCTGAAAAACAGAAACTGTTGCTGCCATGTGGAGACACAGTTGAACTCTTGGCCTCTGGGGCGCACAGTCCAGCTCACACTGACGAATACACACAAACAGAACTCTCGGAGAGAAGAGGAAGAAAGGTCGAGCTGGCCAGGGGGCTGCAGATCCCTGCCGCCCCCAGGGCCTAAACCCTGGGAGTAACGTGGGTGAGACTCCGGCCTCAGGCTGCCTCGCCTACCTTCCCAGGCCTTGAGATGGTCTTCCGCCCTCCCATGTTAAAGGTTGGGTCAAGGCCTGGAAGGCCCAGGATAGCCACAAGGGGGCGCATGAGCACTGGCTAATCCCTTCAGCCCAGGCTCCTCCCCAACCCTCCTCCACGGATTCCTAACTATGTGATAAGCTCCGGTTCTCTGCCAGGTGAGAGGACCCAGAGAGGGGGCAGGGGAGGGGAAAGGTGGTTAGCGCAAAGGAAGAGGCACTTACCTTTGCTTCAGTGGGACTGGAGGTTAGAGGGCGAAAGTTTGGCAGGAGAGGCAGAGTCAAAAAATAAGAGCTAGAATGTACTGGGCTCCAAGCTCTTCTGGATTTTGATATGCATTAGCTCCTCTAATCCATAACTGTATGAACTCGGTTATCCCATTATTCTACTTTCATTGGGGGTATTGTGGATGCAGTATGGCAGGTATGATGCTCACTTTATACACAGAGCTGCTGTAAGGATTAGATGGGTCAGTATGATTATGTGCCAAGCACTAGGAACCCTGCCCACTTGTTACCGCCAGTTGTGGGAACACATCCCCATTTTACAGATGGGGAAACCAAGACACAGTTAACAAGGAATGGCCTCAGGGGCAGCTGGGTAACTGTCAGTTGAGCATCGACTCTTGATCTCAGCTCAGGTCTTGATCTCAGAGTTGTGAGTTCAAGTCCCAGTGTGGAGCCTACTTAATTCAGAACAAAACAACACAAGGAATGGCCTCAGGATTCAATCATCGGCAGGAGAGTGTGGGCTTACCCAGTTATTAGGCCCGCTGGTAGGCCCAGTCAGGGAGCCCCAGGGGCAGCGGGGAGCCACTAGAGAATTTTAGTAGGAAAGGAACAACAGTTAGTTTTTCATGCTGGCTGTAGGGGAGGCTGCGGGGTGCTGGTGGGGGTGGTGGGCAGGGCAGCCTGGTGGCAGGGTGACACTGGTCAGGTAGAGGTCATCATCATGGTCCCAGCTGTGACTAAGATGGCAGTGGAGGAATAGAGAGAAGACAGGTAAGACAGATTTGAGAAACATTAAGGAAGCAGCCTGGAGGGACAAGTTTCATGCTAGAGCTGGGGGGTGGGGCGGGGGCAGGGCAGAAAGCAGTGAATGGAGAAGCAGATTTGGGAGAGGGTAGGAGTTTGTGGGGCATCCGAAGGGAGAAACCTGTAGGCCCCTGGCTCCATATCCTCAAACCAGAACATATAAAAGAGCCACCCCCAGATTCCCCTGCCCCACCTTCCCTGGAGAGCCTGGGGGATGTGTGAGGCCAGGAACCCTAAACTCTAGCTCCCTTCCGTTCAGGGTCTGGGGGCTCTGGGCTCCACGGGGATGGCACTGTGCCGTTCTCTGTCATCCAACTTGACACCCTGACCCTTGCCCGCAGGGCAGGACCGGGGAGTCTCACTCACCCTCTCTGGCTGCCTGTCGCCCAGCGTGGGACAGGCGGGAAACATCCCCTGCTCTCCCACACACACTTCGAGGCTTCAGTCTCCTACAGGATCTCATCTAATCCTCACAACAACCTGGGAGTAGATCCTTATTACCTTAGCTTCACAACTGCAGGAGCCACCTCGGAGGTAAGGGGCTTGCCCTGGGTCACAGAGCTGGTGCCTGGACCAGCCCTCTGCCAGGACCTTCGCTGCATATTTTCGGCTCCTGCCCGCTCGGCTCCCAGCACCACTGGCTCTTGGTGGCTATCATGGGGAGATGGGGGGCCCCACACCCCGCAGTTTAGGTCTCAATGCAGGGCCCAGGATGGGGCAGAGAGAGAGCGAGCCATGTTTTGGAGTCACCAGAGCTCCCGGGGAAGACCAAGGTCCAGCGTCAGTCCCAGCCAGGAAAACCAGGAGAGAAGAACTAGGTAGGTGGGGGAGAGCTTCCCAAAGGGTGGGGGTGGAGTGGGACGTGTCTAGGCAGGCAAGTGGGGACAAAGAGGCAGCCAGGTGAGCCGCCAGCCCAGATTCAAAGTGGGGCTGAGGCTGTGATTGGTGGCCCGCGTCCCCCGCCCCTCCCCTTCTCCCTCACCTCCCAGGCAGTTGAGAAAGCGGGACGGGGTCGGCAGGCCCCTCGGCAGGGACTCCCCCAGCACGGAGCGGCGGCTGCCGGGGCACTCCGGGCGCCACCTCCCCTACCCCAAGCCCAGCCGGGGCCCTGTCTGGCAGGTCGGCGCCGCCCTCAGCCCCAGCGACCCCCCAGGAGCGGGCCTCGGGCCCCCCAGCCCCCCCGGGCGGTCCCCTCGGGGCGCCTCCTGTTCTCGGACCCCCTCCCGGTCCAGCCGGTCCTGCCGACCCCACTTCCGCGCGGGCGACCCGGCCCTCCCGTGCCCGGATCCCCGCCCCGCGGGGCGCAGGGAGGCTGCCCGCCCGCCCCGGGCCCTGGGGACCCGCGCGCAGCCGGGCGGGGCGGGGCGGGGCGGGGCGGGGGGCCGCTAGGTGCGCAGCCGGCTCGGCGGGGGCCGGGCGGGAACCCGCAGGTGGCGGGGCGCGGGCGGCTCCGGGGCGGCGGGCCGGGCTCCGGTTTCTGCCGCGAGGGGCGGGGCGGGCGCCGGGGGCCCCGCGGAGGCCGCGGCCAATCCCCGCGCGGCGGGCCTCTCCCCGCGCCCCCGGCCGCCAATCCCGGCCCGGCCCCGCCGCCCCCGCCCCGCCGCGTCCTTTGTTCCCGCTCCCGGCCCCCGCCCGGCCCCCGCCCGGCCCCCGCCCGGCCCCGCCGCCCCGCGCCGGGCTGCAGCCCGCGACTTCCGGCCCGTGTGCCCGCGCCGTGTGCCCGGTGTGCGCGCGCGTGTGCAGGCCCGGCCCCGGGGCACCGGCGCAGGCCTGCGGGCAGCCGCCCCGGGGAAGCTCCGGCGAGAGGCCGACCTTTGGCCACGGGCAGGGGCCACGGGGGAGCCCCGGGTGGGAGCACCGGCGCCCGGGCTGCACCCCTCTCACTGGGCCAGAGCCTCCCCCCCCCTGCGCTTCCCCGCTTTTGCGCAGGCTGCTTCCCTCTGATGAGCCGCGCGGCTTCTTTCCAGACTCCTCTTGGGGGTTGCGTTCTCTGTGCTGCTCTTGGGAGGCGCAGGTGCCTCTGGTGTCGCCCACTCACCCAGCGCGGGCCCGTCCGGTCTGGGTGTGTGGCCAGTGCAGCAGGCAGGATCCCAGGGACCCAGACTCAGTAACCCGACCGCCTGGCAGAGTGTGGTGCTCCCTGCGTGCGCACTCAAGGGACAGCAGCAAGCCATCATCCCAAATACGACCAGAGTCACTCTCCGCCACCTTCAGGCCTAATCTTGGTTCCATTTGAGATTGAGGCTTGTCCTTTTAGGCCTGTTACAAGGATTAAAATAGCTAAAATCTTTGAAGAACAGAGTGACCGCCTGGTAAGGAGCCACCACACCCACTCAGCAGGCCACGGCCCCTGCCATACCATGGACTTGCCCTGTGGGAGCCCTTGCTGCTTTCAAGTTCACAAATCCAGTAGTTACCTACCACCTCCCCACCCCTTCACCCCCCCACCCCGTGCCTGCCACAATGCCCTCCCTTGACCTGACCTCTGAGCCTTCTGTTCAGGACTCCATCCTCAATTCCCTTCTCCCCTTATTCCATATCTTGGCGAGCTCATCCACCCCCAGACCTCCACCTGCCCTGCTATAACCAGTCTCCTGGATCTTTCCAGAAACCTCCACCTGGATATCCCTCAAGCATCTCAAAGCCAATTTGTCTCAAACACAAGATTCTAATCCTGCTGCACCTACTCCTCTGTACTGCCCAGGCCAGAGACTTGGGTGTCATCCTCAACCCTCTTACCCACAGACTGTCACCAAGTCTGTGCTTCCAGATTGGCTGCCCCGCTGCCCTAGGACCAGCGCCTTGGCCCATGCTCTTCTACTTTTTCCTGTCTTGATCAGCCTCCTTGCTCTCTGTCTCCACAGTCTACAGGGTTTGCTGTTTGCAAAGTTCCTTTTCCCATTGTCCTCAGCATCTAATCCCAACTCCTGATTCTAACTGACAGGGCCCTGCCACCTTAGCCCCAGGCACACAGAATTACTTCAGCTGGAGTCCTTGACACAGCTTAGAACGTTGGGAGTGGAACCATATTCCCAGGGACCCTAATAGAAGCAGTGCCAGGCCGTAGGATGATCAGAAGAATAGCTAAGGCTTGGGTATGTGTGTGTGAACTGGATCAGCAAACAGGCTCTGCAAACAGACTCTACAAACAGGCTCTGCAAACAGGCATACCTGAGTCTGGGGCTTGGCTCTGCACTTGCCCAGTCTGACTTTGCTCTGTTACTCATCCTCTCTGGCTCTCATGTCATGTCCCAGATGAGTTTATTTTATTTTATTTATTTTTTTAATTTTCTTATTATTTATTTATGATAGGCACACAGTGAGACAGAGAGGCGGCAGAGGGAGAAGCAGGCTCCATGCAGGGAGCCCGACGTGGGATTCGATCCCGGGTCTCCAGGATCGCACCCTGGGCCAAAGGCAGGCGCTAAACCGCTGCGCCACCCAGGGATCCCCCAGATGAGTTTAATATTGTGTCTTTGAAGGGCTAGAGGAGAACTTAGGACCCAGAGCCAAGGCTGGCCAGGGGCTGCCTCCCCTCTCAGGTGCTCCCCAGAGCCTCAGCATCTAAATTACCTGGAAGGAAAAGCAGGGCCTGAGATGGAAAAGCCATTTGGGAGGCATTGGGGAGGAGGGAAGGGGCAGGGGGGAGGGGAGGCCGACAAAAGAGACCAGCTGCTGTTTGCACACAAACCCCAAGTTGATAATGAGTGGAGGGGAGGGGGGCGGGGCGGGGAAATGTCTTGGCAGGAGCCTCTGCCAGCTGAAGAGTCTGCCCAGAATCACTGTGCCCCTCCCTCCACACCCCCCACTCTGGGCCTTCACCACTCACACCCAGCTGTACATCTGCTCCTAGGACTGCAGAGGGGAGGGCAGGAGGGACCCAGGCTTGGTGATCTGGCCCCTTCAGCCCAAGGCTCAAATCCTCCCCCCTCAGGCCACACACATCCTGAGAGCAGCCTCAGGGAAGCCTACAGGAAAGGCCAGAGCCTAATGGAGCCCAAGGGCGTCCTAGGATTTGGAGCGGACCCAGACTCCCAGCCTCTTGAATGCCTGGTTGAAATGAAGGCCCGCGGAGAAGCTCTGAGTACCTGGAACTCTGGAGAAGAGAGGAGGCTCCCAGACCTGAGGCCTGGAAGAGTCTTCTGGCCCTGGGGCCTACGCCTACAGGGACAGAGCAGCAGACCCGGGCTGCGGATGGGCCCATCAGCCCCTTGGCCTCCCGTAATGCCAGGAAGGTGGCAGATGCAGATAAACAAGGACGAGCAGCCAGGACCCTGGGTGTCGGGTGTGGGAACCCCCACCACCATTTGGTCATCCCCACCTGGACAGCTGTGGAAGTTTCCTCCGCTGTGGCCCCAGGGCCCTGTTCTGTCTAGGCCCACTCCCCCGTGCCGCCCAGGGTCTGGCTGGCCCTTCGGCATCTTCCCTGCGCAGTGTCACCCGTGCCCGCGGCTACTCCTGCCTGTGGGCTGTGGGTGCAGCTGACAGGCTGTGCCCGCACAGGAGTGTGTGCTCCTGCTGCTGCTGCGTGCCAGCCTAGCAACCGCTCCCAGGGGCAGGGAGAGGCAGTGCCAGGAGGGGATGCAGCTCTCGTGCGCTCCCCTCCGCCTGCTGCCTCTTTTCCCTCGATGCGCCAGCTCCCTGCCAACACCTGCTCCAGAAGAGGGTCAGCCTTCCACCAGGCTCCAAAGACAGAGGCGGGACCGTGGCAAGCTGCACGTCTTGGGCCTGGGGCTTCTGTGGGCCCGTGCCTCGGGAGCCTGGGGCTGAGCTTTGCAGGGAGCGGCAGGGAGGAGACCTGGCCAGAGCATGGTGGTGGGGAGGACTGTCCCTTCACTTTCCTTCTCAGTGGCTCACCTCTCCCTCTCTCAAGGCCGGAATGGGCAGGAAGAGAGGGCAGGCCACGGAGGCCGGAGAGCTGGGCAACGGCTTGGAGACTAGAATGATAGACACGGGAGCACAGGTTCACAAGGAGGAGGAGCCGTGGGGCCGGGTGACAGAGGTGCCTTGAATGCCAATGTGACAGGAGCTTTATCTGGAATCTGTAGGAGCCACAGAAGATGAAGAGCAAGGAACAAGACGGACAGGGCGGCGGAGAGCCCATGGCCACAAACCAGTGAGAGGTGGCGAGGTGTGTTTGGATGCAGGGCGGCAGTGGCCTGCTGTAGGTGTGGGCCTGGGGTCAGACAGGTCTGGGTTCCAGTCTGAACCTTGGGCCTCTCTGGGCCTCAGCTTCCCCAGCTGTAATTTGGAAGCAACACGAGACCTCCCTGTGGGTCTGTTGGGAGGGCTAGGTGATGCGATGCATGCAGAACTCTCCTGAAAGTGTACTCTTGTCACTAGTAGGGAAAGAGTGGTTTGAAAGGGGGCCCAGGCTCCTGAGTCACAGCGTGGCCTCCACGTGGTCAGGGGTGCATGGTTGCTCACCTCCCTTCTTGGTGAGTGTAGGGGGAGCGGTGGTGTATACAGTGAGAAGGTTGGCGGCTCTGGAGAAACCCCCCCCCGCCCCTTCCCTCATGGCAATGGCTGCGTAGCTGCAGACCAGGAGCACAGGACGTGTCCCCGAGCCCAAGCTCAGCCGGAGCGGGTGTGTGGGTAGGCAGGAACCAGGGCTGTTGCAGCAGTGGCTTGCAGAGACCAACCACGGCTCCCATACAAGGCCTTGGGTACCCCGTAGGAAAAGGCAGCGTGGAACTAAGAGGCCAGCACCCGCAGGGTTGTAGCTGGTAAATGGGGCTTGACTTAAAAAGGCCACGAGAGTTCAGAACAGTAAAGCTGCACTTCTCCCATAGGCAGGCGTCTGTGCCCATGTGCCTTTTTTTTTTAAATTTCATTCATTTATTCATGAGAGACAAAGAGAGAGGCAGAGACACAGGCAGAGGGAGAGCCCAATGTGGGACTCCGTCCCAGGACCCCGGATCATAACCCCGAGCTGAAGGCAGACCAACCACTGAGCCACCCAGGTGCCCTCCATGTGCCCATTTTGTTGAGCCCAAAGGAGTATGTATCCCGGGAACTTTTCCCTCGGCTTGATTTCACCAGGGTAGGACCAGCCTTGGCCGGGGGCTTCAGGAACACCAGGCCCTAAGGATGGAGAGTGTCCACTGAAGACCCTGAGGCCAGTGCCGAGGAGGCCGGCCTGGTGCCACCCTGAGAGGGGACCAGGCTGGCTGGGGCCCAAGGCCTTACCCAGCCTACCCTCTCAGGCCCAGGCCACAGAGGAGGCATTGATGGCAAAAGAGGCGCCCCGAGGCCACTGCAGCTGGCGCAGCATGGACCTCACTGGGCCTTGGAGGGGGAGTGGGATGATCTCTGCAGCACCCAGGCCTCCACAGGGCTCCAGGGCCCAGCATCTGAGCATCTGTGGTCAGTGTGGGTGCCCTGGGCATCCTCGTCCTGAGGTAGTTCCTTGCGGCAAGCAGAACCGACTCAGTGCCTGCACACCCCCCAAAAGGAAAAACCATGGACCTTCCTTCCCGACTGTTGGCAGGAGGCAGAGGGCTCCCCATCCACCTTCTGGCCCCGCAGTATCTCTGCCCTTGCCAGACTGCTCCAGTGACACCCCCACACCAGGCATAATCGGGGCACCTGTGCCTGGTGCCCTCTCTGGCCCAGCTTTTCACCACTGGGCTCCCAGTGAACCTTTTGCTTGTCTGGTGTGCCCTCACTTCCCTCTCTGTGCCCTGAAGCCTCTGCTCGGGCTTGCCCCCTCTATGGAGCATTCTGGGATTGCTCCAGGCCGAGTTAGACCCTCATAGGCCTAAACCTATGAGTGTTGTTGTCATCTTATTTCTCATCTCATTTCTAACTGCTCACATGCAGAGTTCCTTAGGGATGGAAGGGGCTCCTCCTCCTCCTCTCTCTCTCCTCATAGGCACAGAGTGAACATTAGAGTGGCCAGTGGCCAGTTCTGCCCCTCGCAGCCTCCTGCCGGTGCCCACGTGAGCTGTCCACTCCGGGGACCACCTGACCAGGGTGTTTTCAGCTGAACAGCCGCAGGCCTTGCAACTATTGCAGGCCAAAGCCCAGATCCATTCACACTCCACACACCCGGGGCACAGGTGGAATGTGCATTTACACACACACTCATACGCACACAGACAAGTGCACATTCAGACAGGCACAGACTCACACACACACACAACACAGATGTGCACACACACCAACACACACCTCAATAGGTGCTCCCACAGACACAGATATGCACGCGCAGCCACACGCTCACACGCAGGCATGCTGCACACAGGCACCCAGAGACACACTCAGAGGCCCGCACGGACACTCTCGCACACGCAGGTAGCACACTCAGCCAGGCCTCAGGCTCAGGAGGAGGAGCAGCCAGCCCCCAGGCAACTGCCACCCCCTTCCTCCTGGAGCTACCAGGCCAGCAGAGGGCGCCCGAGGCCCCTTCCCTCCAGGCCCAGCTGCTGCGGGAGGGGGAGCATGTGGTCACCACCCTCCCTCCCAAGCCAGGTCACCTTTGTTCCCCAGCGCTGGAGGAGGCCACTGAGCCTGGCGACCGCTTGGCCACAGAGTCCTTGAGGCCCTGCTTGGTCTCGCTCCTCTCGGCCCTAGAGATGAGCTGGGGGGCCTTGGGGCACAGCGCAGGGATGGCAGCCACCACAAGGAGGGGAGAGCCAGCCTGGTGTTCAGGGCGTGTTCAGGGCCAGGCCGGCGGGACCATACAGCCCCCAGGGACCTCACAGGCCTGCATCCCTTCCTTTCTCCCCACTGTCTGTCCAAGAGTTTGTTGACATGTTGTCTCCTGGGAGGGGGACTCAGAATACTGAAATGGATGCTAGGACCCCAAGGGCAAGCCCTTTAATCCTTCCTTTCACCAGTGCCCAGCTCTTCTGGCCCCATTGGGCCACTGGTGAGGCCTCTGATTCTGTAAGGACAGAAGCCTGAAGTCTTCCCATCCCCCAACCCTGGAACCCAGCGTCCTGGAGCTACAAGGCAGAGGTTACACCTGGGAGTCATTGAAGACCTGCCTCTGCTGCCTACAGGTTAAAGGCCTTGGGCCATCAAGCCAGTCTTCTGAGCCTCAGTTTTCTCATCCATAAAATGGGCATCCTCCATAAAATGGGCATGGTTAACGGTCACTGCCTTACAGGTATATGCAAGGACAGCAAGGTAGCACATGCAGAGTCCCGGTGTGGGGCTGGGCACCCGGTGCGTGGAAGTTGGGTGTTATCCCTGTCTCGATTCCTGTGTGCTGAGCCCTTTCCTGGCTGAGCCTTTGAGACAGCATCTGGACTCCAGCAGAGAGCCCTGCAGTATGTGCTCACTAAACCCTGGGGCATGAACACCATAGGGGTCAGCCTGGGAATGCCACACCTACGCCATCAGCAAACAGCATGCGTCAGGGACGGCCTGGCAGGGTGCCAGGCCTTGTTTTCCAAGTGGTTTGTTTCTCGGGGACTTGAATGTCTATTCCTGGTGGGGCCTAGCTCACAACCTGGCTTTGTGCCTTGGCTGAACGAGGTTCCTCTTCCGCCTTCTCCCAGGACAGGAGGGCTAGGCTGGCCCGCCCTGTCCACTCCCCTCCAACCTGATTCTTACTTGTCCCACCGTAATCAGGTTCTTTGGAGCTCAGGAGGGGGAGTCTGTGCCTCCTCTTCATCTGGTCCAGGGTGGGGGGGCTCCCCATCCTTAGGGGCATTGGTGCCTCTCCTGAAGGCAGGTGGGGAGCCCCGGCCAAGCCTGTGCCAGGGGTGGGTCCTCCTGTCCCCTGTGGCCCAGCTCCTCATTTAGTGGTCAGTGTGCATGGGGCTGAGCAGGGCCCAGGCAGGCTGCTCTTGTCATTAGCGGCCCGGCCTCCCTCCAAGTGAATTAGCTAGTCCTCCGGGAGCGAGTGCTGAGGCCTGCAGGCTCCTGGCACTGGCCAGTGATTCATTCACCACAGCCTCACCCCCACCAGAGGCCACCGGTGTCCCTGCCCCCAGACCACTGGCCTGGCTGGCGGCCGGGGAGCGGGAGGCTGGTGTCCAGAGCAGCCCTGGCTGCCCGTCCATCTGCCCCTATCATCCTATTAATCAGGCTGTTCCCTGCTCCCTCGGGTCCAGCTTGCCTGCATCCGCCCACCCCTCCCTCATGCAGGGCTGGTGGCCCTGGACCTGGGCCCAGCCCTGCTTCCGCCAACCTGGCTGCCCTGCCAGGCTCTGTCTCCCGTTCCCTTCATCCCCTGGGCCCCTTGAGTGACCCAGGGGAGGCCCCCCTCATCCTCCTTCCCTCTCTCCCTTTGCCTTCCTGCCCCCCTCAACTGAAGCCCTGGGATTCACTTAACCGGTCTTGATGAAAAACAGGCTCTGTCCATGCATAAGAAGTTCCCAGTAACTGCCTGGGGCTGAGCCCTGCCAGCCTCCGGCTGGGTCTTGGCTTTAGGACTAACTTGGATGAGGAAGGCACCACCTTGATCTCCGCCACAAACGCCCTCAGGAGCCCACATACATCCCTTCAATGCCACTCCACCCCTTATCTTCATTTACTCAACAGGTGATGGGTGTTCAGAAACAGGTGTTGATGAATGAATGAATGAATGCCCTTCCCCATAGCAAATAGTGACTTCTCTTCATCAACTCATGTGACTCACATCTTCTCAGATCTCTGGCGTGAAAACTGTCCTATTGTCCTTACAGAATGGAAAGCACCTACATTTCGTGGCCAGAAGACACGAATTCCAGTCCCGGCCTATTGTCTCTGAGCTGTGTGATCAAGTCTCTGAACCAACAGGTCCTCATTCATGGTCTCACGTTGGGCTGACCCCCCTCCCCAGGCTGGCTTTGAGCATTAGAGGCGTTTTATCTTGTGCAAGGAAAACAGGGCATAGAGATACCACCCAAATGGCAGCCACGAGAGGACTCCGCTCAAAGTGCTCTTCCTGGGGGGCCTCCCTGGCACATATGTGTGCCATTTGCCCCTTATTGTTCTATAATCCTTGATGGTTGCTCTGTAATTACTCTCACATGGCTTCATCATAATAAACAGCATCTGCAGAGCAGTTCACAGTTTACAAACTGTATCTTTTTCCTCATCCCGTCCCTACCTTTACAAAAAGAAGCTTAGAGGCTCAGAGACGTCAGTTGATCTCTCTAAGACCACACAGGAAGAAGGAAGCAGAGCTCACCTCTCCCCAGCCTATGGAGCCGGGTGGTCCCTAGCCCACTGTGTCCCTAGTTCCAGGCAGGGGAGGGAGGCATAGGGTAGGAGCTTGGCAGGAGGTAGGGAGGTTACCTGGGGTCTGATGGCTGATGGGGGCGTGGGCACTTCTAAGTCAGGCTGGGTGCATGGGTGTCCGTGCAGGATTGTGTGCTCATCTGTGCACGCAGGTGTTCAGGCTGACACAAGGTGATCCCCAAAGGGGACTTGGGAGGGATCCTGGCTCCCAGGGTGGGATGTGGGCCTGGGTTATTTCCATAATCGCTTTCTGGTTTTATTTTATTTTATTTTTGTTTTATTTTATTATTCGTGAGAGAGAGAAAGAGACATAGGGAGAGGGAGAAGCAGGCTCCATGCAGGGAGCCCGATGAAGACTCCGGGATTGCTCCCTGAGCCAAAGGCAGATGTTCAACCGCTGAGCCACACAGGCGTCCCAATTTATTTATTTTATTTACTAATTTATAAGTAGGCTCCATGCCCAACGGGGGGCTTGAACTCACGACCCCAAGATTAAGAGAAGCATACTCTACTGGGCCAGGCTGGTGCCCCTCCCCTTCTGTGTTTAGGCTTAGGTGACTCAGAAGCTTCCAGAAAAAGGCTAGTCCAAATGAAACGCCTCCATTGGAACTAAAGTTCCGTTATCCCACAGATAAGCTGCATTATTAGCTGTTTGTTTGATTTGCTTATTTGGTTTGGTCAGAACACGGAGACATGGGGGAGGACATATGCTGTCTCAAAGGTGCAGGGAGGTGAGGATGGGCGATGGGGACAGCGCAGCAAGGAGCCACAGAGGGTGGGCTCTGCGGCTCTGCCCCACGAAATAGATGGAGCCAGGGGAGCCTTCAGCCCGGGAAGTCCGGATCCATCTGGAGCAGCACTGCTCATCATCTTTGAAGTCCCAGCTCCGAGGACGCTTCCTCCGGGAAGCCCTCCATAACTGCTTAGGCAGAGCTCATCGGCTCTTTCCTCCGAGTCCTTCGGCTCTGGCCCTCGGGCCTTTCTGACTATGCCTGGCTCCCCTGCTGGGTGGTGAGCAGGGCAGGGAGCCTCTTTGTGTGTGTAGGTTCGTGCGTGTGGCTGCTTCCACTTGGGAAGGTTAGAAACATACAGAAAAATACAAATGAGGGATGCCTGGGTGGCTCAGTGGTTGAGCGCCTACCTTCGGCTCAGGGTGTGATCCTGGGGTCTCGGGATCGAGTCCTGCATCGGGCTCCCTGCAGGGCGCCTGCTTCTCCTTCTGCCTGTGTCGCTGCCTCTCTGTCTCTCTTGTGAATAAACAAATAAAATCTCAAAAAAAAAAAAAAAGAAAAAGAAAAAGAAAGGGACGCCTGAGTGGCTCAGGGTGTGATCCCCGGATCTGGGATCCAGTCCCATATCGGGCTCCCTGCATGGAGCCTGCTTCTCCCACTGCCTATGTCTCTGCTTCTCTCTCTCTCTCTCTCTCTCTGTCTCTCATGAATAAATAAATAAAATCTTTTTTTAAAAAAAGAAAAATACAAATGAGAATAAAGCAAGCGCCCATGCACCTGCAGGGACTGGCTGGGTGCCCTGGTGCCTCGGCCCCTCGGTGGGAAGGAGGCTTCGGTGACCGCTGTCATCCCAGGCGCACACCGGTGTCTGCACACTCATGAACACACACGCGTGGCCCGCATTCATGAGACACGTTGCCCGACGTGGATGCGGGTATGTGGTCACGGTCGTATTTACAGCACACGTGCACACCCAGAGTCTGGAAAGGGGCCTGTTCCAGCGAAGAGCGAAGCGGGCCCAAGGCCGGGCGTGGCCGCTGCGTGCCCGCCATGTGCCCGCAGGTGCCCGGCGCCGAGGTCCCCAGGCCAGCTGCCGCTCCCTCTGTGCTTCTGACTGAACACAGCTCCCTCAGCTCCCCAGAGCCCACACGTGAGCCAGCAGGGCTGGGGCTTCCTGACCCTGTTTCCGGGGTTTCAGGCTGCAACGCTTGGCTGTTTGCCAGCCTTTCCTGCTGAGCCCTCTGCCAGGCCCGGCCCCTGACCTCCAGCGGCGAGGACGCAGCAGGCAGTCCTGTCTCCTGGATGGCTTACACACGGGGTGGCCGCCCCCGCCCCCAGGTGGGGACAAGGGAGCAGGGATCAGTACCTTCAGGGCACAGCTGGGACACCTGAGACTAATACCACTACCCACACTGCCACAGTTTCTGGAAAGGCGACAATCGTGAGCTTTGTGCACTGGGAAGGGGAATCACCATCAAGTAAGGACAATACAAGTTATCAATATGTTCTAAGTCGAGGGTTGCTCTGTCATTGAGATGTGAGCAGAATGACTGCGGCCCGGTGTCCTGGAAGAGCTCCCATGCCCCCACACTCTGCAGAGTGAGTCAGCTCTCTCCACCTTGACCCCAACTCAGCTCCCACCCCTGCTGGCACATTGGGAGCTTCAGGTCCTTCGCTGGACTCAGAGAGGCTCTAAGCCCCAGAGGGCAGCTGGGGTAGTAAGAGGGTCCTCTCACATTTTATAGGGGATCTGTCAGCCCCTCGGGGTCTCGGGCTTTCCCCAGGGAGCCCGTTCAGGGAGCGAGGGGGTGCTGGGCTGGGTAGTGGCTCTTCCCTGCCTGCCTTTGGGTTCTCTGAAGGACCGGCCCAGGCCCAACCGTGGAACGTCCAGGTTGACGGTCCCAGGAGACGGGCAGGGAGGCTGCGTTCTGAGCTCCTGCAGCTCGTTTCTGGGCGTATTGGGCCACACTTCCTTAAGGCTGAGAAGCAGAGCAGCCCTTGGGGGACACATTCCCGTCACTTGAGGAGAGAGCCCAATCTCAATGACTTGGTGTAAATGCCATAAAGGGGGTCGTGGAGGGGCTGGATTTCATTCATCCTTAAATAATTTGCTGAACTTTACCGTCTCATGGAAAGTCCCCCAAAAGACAAGAGATGGAGACAGGAAACGGAAGGTGGGGTGGAAGTGAAGTGTCAGGGAGGCGCAGAACCACCAGCCACGTTGGGGCAGGGATGCTGGGAAGTGCTGGGAAGGAGCCAGGGCTGGTGAAGGGAGGCGGGCTGGGCCGCTGGGCCAGAGCCTGACAGCCCGTCTCTACCCCATCAGCGCCCTTTGGCGGCCTCCATTTCTTCTTCTGTAAAATGGGGCACCTACCTGGATGGGGGTGAGGCCCACATGGCACAACCTGTGAGGAAGTGCTTTAGGTATCAAAGGGCTCCAGCTGTTTAATAAATTATCACTTTAATTAATTATTTTCAGCCTCAGTTCTAAAGTTTATTGACGTACCTAAAGGCCAACAGAAATAGAATCGCTGAAGAAGTACGGCTAAGGGAAAATATGAGGAAGCCAGGGCTGGGGTTATGTCCATCAACCTCGCGGGATGTCCTGGAACTCCGAAGTGACCTCAAGGTGGGTGCTGAGCTTCCTGCAGCCCAGAGAGGAAAATGTGATTCGGTACAAGACAAGGAGAGTCCCCAACAACAAAATGAGGGGCGCCTGGGTGGCTCAGTCACTTAAGCATCTGCCTTCAGCTCAGGTCATGATCCCAGGATCCTGGGATCGAGCCTGTTGTCCCGCTCCCTGCTCAGCGAGAGGCCTGCTCCCCCTGCTTGTGCTGTCTCTGTATGTCAAATAAATAAAACAAAATAAAATAATGACAAAATGAAGCACACTATTCAAGAGAAATCTTAGGAGGTTGTTACTGGTTCCCATTTTACAGGTGAAAAAACCGAGAATTGCTGACCTGCACTAAACGGCAGAGGTGGGGGGGAGCCCTGATCCAATGGGATCTTATCCACCCCCAGGGGGACAGGAAGGGGATACCTGGAGTTTACAGTCCTATCCATCAGGCCACACTGTCCTGCTGGTGCTAGAGGCCAGAGAGAAATTTGTCCTGTGCATCGCTATAAAGGGAACATTGTGCAGTATTGTACCTCCAGGGCTCAGTCAGGCCATGGTGAACAGCAGCCTGGAGAAATGTTCAAGACAGATGTTACCAGTTGTCTACTGATGCCATGAAAAAGCTCAGTGGAACATCCTAGGAACACTTAGTTTCTGGTAGGCTGATTTTCTGGTGGGCCCCTGGTGGCAAACAGTTGCAAAACGTCCTTCCCCTCAGGTCTCCAGGTTGCTCTGGAAAAAGTCTTGCCCCACGACCAGACATCACCAATCTGGGGAAGACTTCTCTGCAATTCCTAGAGTCTGAGAGGTGCCGGCTGGGGGGACAAGGGCCTCAGTCAGTGAAAATAAACTTACGGATTGACAGAAGGGACCCCAAGATCCTGTCCCTAATGTTTAAGGAGGTGGGGTGGGCAGAGGCTGATGGCAGTGGGGTCACTTAGGACCAGTGACTTGTTCCTGCAAGTGGAGCTCTGGAGCTGGGTACCCAGTTCCAAATCCCAGCTCTGACACTTTGGGCCACACACCTGCCTGCTCTGTGCCTCAGTTTCCCCTTTCAGGAGGTGGGGATGGCAACAAGCCTCACGGGATTGAACAAGTTAATATGCCTAGAACTCAGCACCATGTCTGGCCTAGAGTTTGTCCAGGAAAGCAGGAGCTGCCACTGGTTTCCTGTGGCCGCTCTACTCTTGCACCTACAATATGCTGGGGTTGTGACTATGGTCACTTGCTGTGCTCATGATGGGACAGGTCTGTGGGGTTTCAGCCGTGCAACAGAGTGGAAGGGCACACTTGGAATGTCTCTGTTCAGCTGGGGCAAGCCAGGTTTCAGAAGAGCCCCCCTTCCCAGTGACCCTCCTGCCGCATTTTCTCCTTCATGCACTCAGCCTGGCTTGGTTTCACACTGGAGCTGCCAAGACTCTCACTCCTGCTCTCGCCCTCACATCTTACCCTGACTTCAGGCTCTTGCTGAGCCCTGCTTGCTCCAGAATGTACCCCCTGACCACTCTGGTCTGCCCTGGTCTCTTGAGATTTGGAGTCGGGTACAGCTAGGGCCCTAGGCATTCAGTGAGAGGGAGGGTGGGTGGCATGGAGCCCTAGGAGCCAGGGCCAAGGGGGCTCTATTCCTGGCCAGGGGCCACTGTGTTGGCAAATCAGCCTCCCATTCTGGGTCCCAGTGCCTCCATCTGTAGAATGAGGCTCTTTTCCATCCTCTCCATCTGCAGGGGGTGCCTGCCATAACTGCTTGAAGTGTGTTCAATTTTTCTCTTCTCCTCTGGCACAGAGCAGGTGTCAGCATCCTGGGATGGGGGCTCAGTGGAATGTTGGGCCCGATTCCATTTGATTCAGAGCAATTGAACGGTCATTTCTTGATGAAGTATAGCCAGATAGAAAAGGCAGAGGGCCACACCAAGTGGGGGCATGACCAGACTGCCCTGCCACCAGCAGCTCACAGCACACACAGGGAGGTGGGTGCTTATGTGATTGTCCAGGTCCAGTGATTCCCCTCTCATTTTAGCCCAGATAATGGGAACAAGGTGGGAACAGTAAAAGGACTTGCTTAGAACCAGTGTCAGGCACGCCTAGGAGTGGATCCTCGTGCGCCTGACTCCTCCTGGAGGCCCTGAGAAGAAGAGAGGCTGGGGCTGCAGAAAGCAAGCATGGAGAACCCCCACTGCTGCTAGGCCACAGCCTTCCATGAAGCTGAGAGCTCTGAGTAACCAGAAGCTGGGATTCTCCGTCAGGATGTTTGGCCCTCCCTGCTTTGAGGGCTGCTTCATTTCATGTAGGCTCACTTTTAAACATAAATCGTTAATTTCTAATTTCCCTTTTTATGTTTCTGCAGGTATTCAGAACACATTTTACTTTCTATCAGGAATGTCCTTGAATCCAAATTCAGCCTTTATAGTAGTGGTGACTTCTGAAAAACATTCTGGAATACATTTTATCATCCTGAAAAATCTCAATTGAGGTGAATCTCCAACAGATCACATATGGCCCAAGACTGATTACTACCAAGGTGAGAAATACTTTGGGGGCTCTCAAAACCACATCCTGGCCAAGGACTTTGCAACTCAGAGGGCTGTGGCCCTGTGAACAGCCGAGGAGCAGGGACAAGCAGCCATGCTGTTTTCACCCTGGGAGCTAGGCCATCTTCTCTCTAGCAAGTGGGAAGACTGAGATCTTGCCAGGAGCCAAGTGGACTGGTAGGTATCTGGCTGATGCTTTTGAGGTAACACTCTTAAAGTGCTTCAGTGGCAAGAGATGGCACGACCTGGCGAAAGCCGCTGAGAGCCAGTGAACAGTCGCAGTGCAAGGCCTGGCCCCAACACAGCAATTGAGAACATGCTGCAGCTGGGGAAAGTTCTGGCTGGAGTGGCTCTTGGTTCACGTGTGTGAACGCTTTCCTCTTAGGCATTCATTCATTCATTCATTCGAGAGTGTGTGAGAGTGGGGGTGGGGCAGAGCCAGAGGGAAAGAATCTTAAGCAGGCTCCATGCTTGGCATGGAGCCTAACACAGGGCTTGATCTCAGGACCCTGAGATCATGACTCCAGCTGAAATCAAGACAAATCAAGAGCCAGTTGCTTAACTGGCTGAGCCACCCAGGCGCCCCTCCTCTCAGGCTTTAAATGCATGAGGAGCTCACATTTCTCTGGAAAAGGAGTCGCCGCTTTCCCTTCTCTGGGAAGGTTTGGGTTTTAAGGTAATAATGCTTCATCCTGGTTTGAGATTTTCCTACAGAATTGTCCAAGTGAGTTCCTTGATTTTCTCCCGGGAGAGTCTCAGAAAACCTCTTGGGGGAGAGAGTATTTTTGAAAGGAGCCTGAGAAATCTCCCCCTGTTCTAGAGACCCCAGCTCCCACCTGGATCTAGAAACAGATTCCCATGCTCACGACTGTCACTGCGCATGGCAGCCTTCACTGCACGTGGCAGTCGAGAGCCCTCCCCGGAGGTGCGGGAGGTCCTGATCCCAGTGCCGCCAGCTTGCTCTGTGATCTCTGCTAAGCCCTTCAATCCTTCTGCTCTGCCATGTGCAAACCAAATGCTCCCAGCGTCACCCTGGGTTCTCCATGGCAAAGACGAGCAGAATCCAAGTGGGAGGCTGTTTTTCAGGACCCTTCTCAGCGGTGGTTAGAGATTTCTTCAGAAATGCCATTCTTACCAGGTTGTGAAGAAGGACTGCACCAGTGTGACACACGTGTCCCGGTGTGCCTGGGAGTTTCCTGGTTGAAGCACTGAGAGTTCCATGTCCTGGAGCAATGGGGACAGTTGGTCACCCTGTCCGTGCTCCCCTTTGGTGTGAGAGAGTGAGCAAATTCCAGCTGGTGGTGAGTCCTCCATCTCTTACACCCCCTAATTAAGCCTGGAGGTGGCTTCTCTGTCTGGGTGAAGGAAGACCTATTGGAGATTAACAGAGGAGAGGAAAAAAAAAAAAAAAAACAAACAGAGGAGAGGAAAGCAGACACTTCAAGATGTCGAAAAGCCTGCCTCTCCCCAACTTCAGGCTTACCTGGACTGGGACTTCTGCCTGGCAGGGGGCACACAGACCCTCCTCCTGTCTTACTAGGTTCCAGTCTCACTAGGTTCCCACGTGGGGCCAGGTGGCAAGAAGGGACAGGTGCGGAGATGCCCAGTTCAATGTCTCCTCCTGTCACATAGAGGCGTCTGACCTTTCCTTGGCTGCTGCACCCTCACAGGCACTGACGGGCAGGGCCACTGATGTGTGCCTCTGGCACACGTGCTCCCCCAGCCAGCACCTTCACCTGCCAGCCTGATGCTGGACCCACGCACTCACAAACGGTAACCAGAGCTTAAGCAAAACACCCACGGAGCCTGAGTTGTGCAGAGAGGGGAGCACACACACAGATGGATGTGGGGATGCAGGAGAGCAGCGCAGGGAAGGGCAGGGACAGGCAGAGGATTCCGAGAGACGCCACAGGGGGCATGTGCCCGGGAGTGAACTGCCATCAGGGCACGAGCGTGCTCAGGAGGTGGCGGTGGCTTTGGACACAGCACACACCCCTCCCCCAGCCTCCTTAGCTAGTCTCCAACCAGAGCTCCAGTTTGGCATCATTTTTGGGGCAGGCCCTGAATGCCAAGAGATGTCCCCCACTCTCTTCCTGCCAGGCAGGAGCCTCTTGGGGCTGCCAGACCTGTGTAGGTACCAGGGCCCTCTGGCATAGCTCCCTGGGAGAACGGGCAGGCCCGGACGTGCTGCACAAGGGAGCAGGCGTGTGGGGGGTGGCTCTTACACAATCCCATCCGGGCTCCGCAAGGCGGGAGAGTTGAAAGGCCGCTGGCAGCTCCCCAGGCCCTTATGCCCAGGCAAGGAAACCACAGCCTGAAATGCCTGGCTTTCTGAAGGGCGGGAAGGCGGGATTTTTTTGAGGCCTGCTCCACTCAGGCTTCCTCCCAGACTCTGTCATTCCTCTGAGGCCAGAGGGGCTGCCAAGCATGTCGGGCACCGAATCAGAGGCTTCCAGAAACTCAGCTAGACTGGTGCCCTCATTTCCCACTGAATATGGGAAGAATTTGTTAAAGACAGTCTTCCTTTGCACAGAGACCTGCAAACAGTGAAACCAATCCCCTTGGGTACAGAGAGCCGCTGGAAAATGAGGTCCTGAGAACACTGATGGTGTACCTGGATGTGCCAGACGTGATTTCAAGCACTTTCTGAATATTAACCGGTTCAATTCTCACCATAACCCCAGAAGGTGGGCCCTGTCATTGTCATCTCCATTCTTTAGAGGTGGGGAGTAACTTGCCCGGGTTGCCACAGCTGGTTATGACCACACGGTCATAACCATATATGCACCCAAGCAGCTTTACCACCATTTATAGCCTTTTTGGCCTTTGGGGAATCAAGCAGAATTGTGAGACAACTAATTAGGAATATGCTGGAAATGGCTTAGGAGCAAGGGTTGCAAATCTAAGTGCCTAGAGGGCCAGGCAGGTGAAATATATAAATGTGTGACTCACACCTGGCGGGGAGAGGCCTGTGGTCCCAACTGGAGAATGTGTAGGCAACCTAGAGAAGTCCTTATACAAATTCCTTAGAACAAAACTTGCCTGGAAGCCATTTCCCACTCCCCCACCCCCACTCCTCCCACCCCACCCCATGGCTTAGAGCAGCTCTGACATAAGCCTACTGCCTCCTAACATAAGCCTACTGCCTCGGACAGGCACCAGGAAATGTGACCTAACAGGGCATGCTAGCTTGTCTGGGGGAGTTTGAAAGGACACAGAAGGAGGAAAGGACAGAGATACTTCAGTGAGTGGAAGTGACAGAGGGCAGGAAGAACAGCAAAGATGTGAGTTACCTGTCCCTGGAGGAAGGAAGCCCTTGATCGCCCAAAGAACTCTATCACTTATGAGTCCAGGGAGATCCAAGGAAGCCACTTCTGCTCCAGGACTCATCTAACAAGACAGACTCCTCCATTTTAGGATTTTTACCCGAGGGTAGCCAAGGTGGCTCAGCGGTTTGGCATCACCTTTGGCCCAGGGTGTGATCCTGGAGACCCGGGATCGAGTTCCATGTCAGGCTCCCTGCAGGGAACCTGCTTCTCCCTCTGCCTGTGTCTCTGCCTCTCTCTGTTTCTCATGAATAAATAAAAAATCTTAAAAAAAAAAAAAAAAAAGGATTTTCACCCCGGTCTGGTCACTGATTCATTTGGTCACTTGCTATAACCCCTTGGTCTGCTTTTTTGATTTGTTACAAGTAAAGTGATAGCATATTAGAGGTTGAAGGTACAAATTTGCTGATTTTCAATTGGTTTTGACCTACAAAAACATCAGTTTCATAGGATTCAACCCTATAATTGTCCTGTCTACCTTGCAAGGTGCAGAGGATAAATGAAAATGTTTGAAGCATGAGCCGAAGATTCACTGCTATGTACACAGCAGGCACCCTGTGAGTGCTTGGTGGATGTAAATACCGGTTCCAGAACCAGGTGGGCATGAACCCTCCTTACCGCTTCTAGCAAAGCCAAATGCCTGGGGACAGGGTCAGGCAAAGCAGTTCTTCGAGGGAAATTCACACACATTCGGCTCTTTCCGGATGTTTGCGCCAGTGCATTCCATTCCCTCCCCCCCCCCCCGCCCGCCCAGAATCCAGAAGTCATGTCCAGTTTTCAGCTTGGACACAGAGACAACTGCCCAAAGCCACCATCCAGGGAGGGAAGAAGCCTCAATCGCTTAGATGTGGCATAGACTAAGTTAGTTCTCCAAGCATCCGGCTTTTGTGGACCGAACAGTCCCTTCTAGGGTAACCAGAGCTTAATGGATGCACCGCAGGTAGAAGGCGCTGTCCCGCCTCATCTACGTGGCGTCGCCGCACAAGCCCTCCTCTTCTCCGAGGCTGTGGCACAAAGGAGGGGGTCGCAGCGACAGCGGCCAAAGAGCCCTTTCCTCCTCTGGGGCGAAGGGCGGCCCCAGGTCTGAGCGCAGTAAACGCAACTGGCCCGGGGGCGGGGGGGGGGGGGGCGAACAAAGAGTTGGGACGCGTGGTCCTCGGGGACACCATCGTGAGCCCCTTGGGTTGGAGCGCGCCCACCTGCGGGGAAAATCCCCCTTCCAGCCATTGGGGTGCCGGGGGTGGGAGGTGGGGGGCAGGACTGAGGCCCGCGGGCGCCCCCTCCGCTGCCGCGCACCCGGGACGGGATGGCGACCGCCAAGCAACAGGAGGCGGCGCGGCTGTCCCGCCCTGTCCAACACCTGTCCTGCGTTCCTCCCGGCCAAAGGACAGGGAGCCCGGGCTTCTCTCTGCCCCGCGCACAGGCCGCCAGGTGTGAACCAGGATGCGGGCCTGACGCGTGCGGCACCGGGGACGTGGGGCGGGGGGCCCAGCCCCGGGTGGCGCCCCGGCGCGCCGCGCCTCCTGCAGGCCGGGCAGCGGAGCCGGGCCCGAGGCGGCGGCCGGGCGGCTGCGTGGGCAGCTCAGCGCAGGGGTCTCGCGGTGGAACGGGGTCAGCGAGCCCCTGGCCTAGGAGAACCGAGAGGGGCGCCTCAGGCTCTCCGGCCGTTCCTCGCTTGAAGCTCTACGGGACTTGGCATCCGTCCCTCCTCCGCGACTTCACACTCCGGGTTTTCTCCATTCCCAGATCCGCGGCCCCAAGAGACAGACAGCGGAACCCGCCAATGGCGGGGCGCAAAGCGTCAACTTTGTGTTCGCCCGCCACTCTCCGCCAGTGTGCGCCCGTTTCTCCGGAGTCCCGCCTTCCGTGTCGGGCGCCCCCTTCTGGCAACACACGGATGAACCTTATCTGTCGCCATGTTGAGTGCGGCAGTTATTTTTTTTCTGGAACACTTTCCCACCTGTTCTAGTCTTTCTTCCCACACAACTGGTTTCGCAGCCCCTCAGTCAGTTGCGGTGGCGGTGAGGAGGGTGTGATCTGCGGTTTCCGGCTCGTTTGCGTGATCGGGGCGCCACGTCACGCCACGCTTGCCGAGCCCAGCGCCATCTTGAGTGTGGCGCCTTGATGGTTCCCTTCTCAGGGCTCCGCGTGGTTCCCTAAATGGCGCCCCAAACTTCAAGGAGTCCCCAAGGACTAGAGCAACCGGTCTAAGGGGCGAGTGTTTGCCCCGGCAAACTCTCAGGGTGTAAGTTCATACGCCCCTCGCAGCGCCTGAAGTGCGGAGAGCGGGCCGGCTCGATGGCCGGGCCCGTTAGGAGGCTCCCCGAGGCTGGCGCGACGGCAGTGACCGCTCGGGGCAGGCGCAGTCCAGGGCGCTGGAGTGCGGGGCCGGCTGTGTGGTGCGACGCCCGTGGGCTGCCCTGCTCGAAGGCAGGAGCCCGCCCCGGCCCGCGAGTCCCCTCGAAGCATGAATTCCACCCAGGGCGTGTGTGTGCGTGTGCCTGGCACGGAGCCCACTCGGCGGCTGGCTCAGGCGGCCAATGCGGGGGGCGGGCAGCGGGGCCACCTCTTCGAAGACCCGGGGCGCCTGGGGCCGGGCAGAGGGCGTGGAGGAGGTAGAGACGGGGCGGCCCAGGAGCGCGGCTCTCGGCCACGAGCCCTCGCGGCTCGACGCAGGGCTCCTACCCCCTCGCCCTGGGGCGATTCTCGGTCGAAGGTGCCCCGGCGCGGGGGGCGGGCACCTCCCCGGGCACCGCACAGGGCGCCGCCCCGGGCGAGCGCGGCCCAGCACCCGGCCTTCCCCTCCCCCTCGCTGGCAGCCGTCGTGCGCGCCGGCCGCCGCCTCCTCTTCCCTCCCCCTCCTTCCGAGCAGCCGTGGGGAGGGGAGGAGGGGGGCTGGGCGGGCGGCTTTGCCGCGCTTTGGCTTTCTGCGTCAGCAGCCCCAGCAAAACAGCGGCGGGAGCGCGCGCCCCGAGCGCGCTCGTGCGCCCTCCCCCCGCGGCGCCGGCGCCGCCGAGACCCGGCAAACTAAGGCCCTGAATGACAGTGCGGCCGGCGACTGCGCAGCGCGGGACGCACCAAGGCACTGCCGCTTTAAGCACGCTTGCCCATTGTTCGGAATCGAGCCAATGAGAGAGCGCCCGCTCCCTGCGCTCAGCCAATAGCATCCGGGCAGAGGAGGCCGAGGGCCGCCCACTAATCTATATTAAAGGTTCTGGCGCCGCGTGAGTTCCCCACTGGCTGCTCTGAAAAGCCATCTTTGCATTGTTCCTGTGTCCGGCTCCCCGTTCGCCGCAACCACCTCCGCCGCGCGCCTCCTCCGCCTCCGCGGACTCCGGCAGCTCCCTCGCCAGAGTCCTCGAACTCTTGCTCTCTTTTTAATCCGCTGCATCGGATCACCGGCGTGCCCCATCATGTCAGACGCGGCCGTGGACACCAGCTCCGAGATCACCACCAAGGTGAGGCTGGACGCCGCCCGCCCCTTCGGGCTCCGCGCGCTGCTGCCGCCGGAGCGGTGTTTGGCGCGCGCGGCCGCCGGGCTGCCCCGAACCCGGTTTCGCTTTCTCCGGCGGAGGGACCTCTCGCCCCCGGCCTAGGCCCCCGGGCAGCCCACTCTTTTGTGTGCGGGGGGGGGGGGGCGGGAAGCACCGCGGCAGACGCGATGCCCGTCGGGGAGTGGGCCGGGCGCCCTCGGGGCTCCGGGAGGCGGGCGCGGGGGTTCAGCGACTCGGGTGGCGGGTGCTCCACGGTTCCTGAAACTTGTTTGTGACTCGTCTGGAAGGTGGCGGGAGACGAGGGGCCGGGCAGGGGGGTCGTCAGCCCGCAGGGCGCACGGAAATAACTTTGAAACTCGAGCGCGTTTGGAATCGGAAGTGCCGGTGGCGGGGGGGGGGGGCGCGTGCGGGCGCGGGCCGGCTGCGGGAAGTGGCGGCTCCGCAACGAGCGCCCGCCGGCGGCGCTGCTCTTTGTTCGGAGCCCGGCCGCCTCGTTTCGCGCCTTGCGGTCGGTCCGAGGTGGTTTATGTGGCCCGCGGTCCGCCAAGGCGGCGTGGGGCAGCGGGTCGGCCGACCGCGACGTCGATTGTCTGCGCGGAGGTGTGAAGGTCTCCTCCGCCCTGGGTGCCCGCAGGGAGGGCGGGGGTAGGCGTCCTCCGGGAGGAGTGCGCCCGGGAGCAGCCGCCCAGCTCCAATAATTCACCAGCGGTGCCGGGCTTGGCTGTGGAGGAGGCGAGCCCACGCGCCTTTGGGGAGGAAACGGAAAGTGAAGGAACGGCGCGCCGGGGCGACGATGGGCGCCCCCCGCGGCTGCCCGGGAGCACCGTGTGCGCGGCCGCCCCGGAGCCGACGCGGACGAACAAAAGCTGTGGCCGGGGCTGGCCGGCGGCGGGGTCGCGCCGGGCGCCGGGGCTTGTCGGGGCCTGACGCTTCCGAGCTCCCTGCCCTCGGTCTTGAGGTCCTGCGCGTTTGGCGCAGCTCCGGGTCTGCGCGCTGGGTCGTTCCGGCGGCCCGCGCGGGGAGCGTCTCCGTCTCCGCCCTCGGCGGGAGCGCGGCACCCTGAGGCGGATCGGTTTTTTTCACCTAAGGTTCTGGTCCGTGCCCCTGTGGGTCCGGGCGGGAGTCACCTTGGCGTCTCCTTAACCTCTATGCCCGTGGCGTCACCTCTGGCTTTCTCCCAGGGGTGACTCCCCCGGCGGAGCGGAGCTTGCGCCCGGGATCTCCGCAAGGGCTCCAGCCGGCCGCCTCCGGGCGCAGCCCGAGAACTAGTTGGGTGGGGGAGGGTCGGCCCTCGCCGGCGCGGACGTTCGATTCCCTGCAAGGTGCTTTCCCGCCGGGAGCAATAAATAGCCCCGTGGACCGCGCGTCCCCGACGGCCTCGGGCTGCGGGACTGCAAAAGCCCCGCGGACTTCGGGGCGGCCTCCCGCGGGACTTTGCCCGCCAAATGCAGAGAGAGGGGCCCGCGCGTGGAGGCCTGCGGTGGAAGCGTCGAGAGGCCCGGAAAGGCTGGCGCGCAGGTCGCGCGGCGGCCGGGCCCGCGCAGCCCGCAGGCTCCGGGTCTCCAGGGTCAGGGGCGCACTCGCGGCCCCGGGCCACGTGCTCCGCGCGCGCGGTGCGTGCCGAGGCCCGCGCGCAAAGCCCGCCGGGCGGGGGCTGCGCGCCTGCGCGCCGCGTTCTCCCCGCCCCCACCCGCTCCCCGGGGCTTCGGCCGCCAGGGGGCGGGAGCGGGCGGCGCCGGGGTTCGCGGCCCGCCGGCCGGTGGTAATGGGGTCGACAGGTGCCCCGGGGCCGCTCGCTGGACGGAGGCCGAGCTGCGCCCGGCCCGGCGCCTGTTTGTGTTGGCGGCTGGATCGGCAGGGCCAGGTGGAAAAAGTTACTGGGCTTCGGGCGCCAGCGGCCTCTGGGAAGCCGGCGGCGTCCGCCCCTCGAGGTGCGCCGTGACGAGCGGGCGGCCGGCGGCGACCAAGAGCTCCGGGGGCCGCTGTGCAGCCAGGACGTTGGTGCGCTCGGGGCTTCCAGAGACCTGCGCCCAAGGCCTGCCGGGGAGCTGCCGGGGAGCTGCCGGCCCGCCTGTGAGGACTCCCCCGCCCCTTCCCGGGCCGGCCGCCCACGGGCTTCTCCCGCAGCGCCCCGGCCCTCCCTCCATTAGCTTATTTATTTATGGCACATACCTGCTGTCTTCCAAGGAGGATGTGTGAGGCGGAGCTCTCTGGTTGGAAACCAGTCTGCGAAGGGAGTGCGAGTGGAGTGTTCCCGGGCTCGTCTGCCCGGCCAGACGGGTTTATGGCTGCGGTGCCACATGGCTCTTCCCTGTCTGCAGATGCAGGAGTAGGGGCAGTGGGAGCAACTGCAGAGGGTTCTTTTTTTTGTTGTTGTTTTTTGGTGTTTCTTCAGAGTTGAGAAATTGGAAACTCTGACCACAAACTGGGTATCCTGTGGCTCCCCCTTCCTGTATTTCCAAGCGTAACACGGGGCTGTTAGGACATCAGATCAGTGCGACATTGATGCCCTTTTGAGTCCTGGGCCTCTTTACCAGCTCAGGGGTTCTCCAAAGACTTACTGGTTCCCTCTTACTTTTTGAAGGACTTAAAGGAGAAGAAGGAAGTTGTGGAGGAGGCAGAGAATGGAAGAGACGCGCCTGCTAATGGGAACGCTGTGAGTGTCTGTCTTGCCCGTGCTGCCCTAGCTGCTCCTGGCTGGAAGTGCTCTCCAGCTTGGGCTTAGTCTGGGGCGAGCAAGGAGGTTGTCCTTGGGTAGTTCCTGTATCGCGGTCTTCTGCTGGAACGTTAGGAAGAGGAGTTAAGGTCTTGTGCCTGGTCTGGGGCCCCGGGTGCATTGGGTGGGGCCTGGGGGAAGGGGTGGTGATCTGTTATTAACAACCTGGTATGTTTTTCTGTCGAGGAGAATGAGGAAAATGGGGAGCAGGAGGCTGACAATGAGGTAGATGAAGAAGAGGAGGAAGGCGGGGAGGAAGAAGAGGAGGAGGAGGAAGGTGATGGTGAGTAGCCTTGTTTGTCTCCCTTTTTAGGGGGTGCTTTTCCCTGGACTTGTCGAGCAAAGGGGCAGGAATTGAGAATTCCTGGGGTGCAGACGGGTTGGACCACCTGCAGCTGGGTTTGTACAGTGCAGTTGGACTATGGTTTTAGGCTAGTGAAGCTGTGCCCACATACCCACACTCCCACCAGGTGACCCACGTGCTGATTTGTTATTCTGTCCTGTTTGGGGGCAGCTGCTTGGGTCCTCTTTCCCCCTAAAGACCAGTGCCTACATGGGTGGCGCGGTACCCTGAATGCCTGGTTTGTCAGGCAGCAGAGATAAGGAATACTCCTCTTCCTTGGCGAATCTGTTACTGGGAGGTCTTCTGAGGAGCTGCAGTGTTGTCATGTCCCCACCCCACCCAAGTTTGGGCTGTCACTGGGCGGGTAGAGTACCAGGATTCTTCTGGTTGGTTGAGAAAGGAAGTGTGGTTTACTCTGGGGTTTGGTTCTACAGGAGAGGAAGAGGATGGAGATGAAGATGAGGAGGCCGAGGCAGCTACGGGCAAACGGGCAGCTGAAGACGATGAGGTGGGTTCTGGCTTGGGTGGGGTCAGGATCTGAGGCACTATATATAGCCAGAGGGGCTGATTCGGACTTGGGTGGTGTGGTCCCAAAAGGCTCCCTTATCTTGAGCAGGAACAGGAAAGAACTCTAGGCCTGGCTTTTCCAGAGCTCTGGAAGCTTCTGGAGTGGCAAGTGCTTGGTCCTGGTCTCTCCCCATAGGAGTTGGGGTGGGTCCAATGGGCTGCAGGGGCCTTGACCTCCTTTCTCTGTGCAGGATGACGACGTCGACACCAAGAAGCAGAAGACTGATGAGGATGACTAGACAGCAAAAAAAAAAGGAAAAGTTAAACTTAACAAAAAAAAGGCCACCGTGACCTATTCACCCTCCACTTCCCGTCTCAGAATCTAAACGTGGTCACCTTCGAGTAGAGAGTCCCGCCCGCCTGCCCAACGCGGGCAGCGCCACCCGCAGATGACACACGCTCTCCGCCACCCAACCAAAACCACAACGTGAATTTGCAACAGGGGAGGAAAAAAGAACCAAAACTTCCAAGGCCCTGCTTTTTTTCTTAAAAGTACTTTAAAAAGGAAAATTTGTTTGTATTTTTTATTTACATTTTATATTTTTGTACATATTGTTAGGGGTCAGCCATTTTTAATGATCTCGGATGACCAAACCAGCCTTCGGAGCGTTCTCTGTCCTACTTCTGACTTTACTTGTGGTGTGACCATGTTCATTATAATCTCAAAGGAGAAAAAAAACCTTGTAAAAAAAGCAAAAACAACAACAAAAAAACAATCTTATTCCGAGCATTCCAGTAACTTTTTTTGTGTATGTACTTAGCTGTACTATAAGTAGTTGGTTTGTATGAGATGGTTAAAAAGGCCAAAGATAAAAGGTTTCTTTTTTTCCTTTTTTGTCTATGAAGTTGCTGTTTATTTTTTTTGGCCTGTTTGATGTATGTGTGAAACAATGTTGTCCAACAATAAACCGGAATTTTATTTTGCTGAGTTGTTCTAACAAAGCTGTCTCAAGCCTGGTTTTTCGGTGTTTCAGTTTGGACTTTTCTGGGGAGAGAGGCAAGGATGGGAGGGGGAGGATTGGGAGGATCTTGAGCTGGAACACAGCTGTATTTCCTGGGGATAGTGGGCTGAAGACCCAAGTTGGCAAGGAGGATGGGTTATGCCGCTTGGGCAGCTAGGTGGGTGGCCATGGTGGTCAAGGGCTGAGCTGCAGCCGGTCACCAAGACCTGGCGGGAGGGCGCTGGCCTTAGCGCTTGTGAAGGGGATGCTGCTTGTCTGGGTTGGTCTACTGAATGTACCAAGAGCCTTTACCCAGGACCACACCAATGGATACCATGTGGGCCAGGGTGCCCTGGAAGGCAAAGTCCGTGTCCTCGGGCCCTCCAGATGGACAGGCTACATGTGGCACTGCAGTCTTGGAGGCCCTGGGGTTGGGGTAGCATGGGCCAAGACCTCAGACAAGCACCCCACAGTGGGACAACAAGTAACTTGGCCTTCTCCATTGAGGCCTCACCCAGTTAGCTTGGTGACTGTGGCTCCCCCTGGTGGTGGCAGGTGCCACCTTGTCCCTTTGGACTTCTAGTGGCACTAACTGCAGCTTTACCCTAATCCTCCAAGCTCTGCCCTGGAGAAAGGTAGGACCTTGGTTAGGCACGTGGCCAGCCTTCCGCTTGAGCACAGTTGGAGATGGTGGGTGGGCTCTTCGGATTTTCAGACATAGAGTTGGGAGCAGTGAGCAGCGAGTCAAAAACTTCACAAGTGAGGGTGAGCAGAAGTTCAAGCCCTCGGGAAAGCAAGCTGTCAGCCCACTAAGCCTGTGTTTTGTCAGCTGGCCTGGGGCCTGCAGATGCACTTCACAAGCAGAAGCCCCCTGCAAGTGTCCAGTGTGCCCCCGAGTCAGGTGGTACCCATTCTCTAGGAGGTCAGCGAGGGATGACCTAGCTGTTGGTGCTGGGGAGGGGCCCTGGCTAACAGGCTGCAGGGCCCACTTCCAGGGGCAATCTGTTCACTGAGCACAGAACAGGTGGGTCCTGCTCCCACCTCTGCCACCAGCTGGGCGATCCTAGGCTGCCTTTGTCCCTCCTGATTGCAGTCTTTTTTTTTTTTTTTTTTTTAATATTTATTTATTGAGAGAGAGCACAAGCATGGGGAGAAGTGGAGGAAGAGGGAGAAGCAGACTGCTGAGCAGGGAGCCAGACATGGGGCTCGATCCCAGGGCCCCTGGATCATGACCTGAGCCAAAGGCAGATGCTCAACCAACTGAGCTACTCAGGTGCCCCTGATTGCAGTCTTTAAAAAAAAAGATTTTTTTTTAAAAGACTTACTTGAGAGCACAAGTGGGGGGAGCAGCAGGGAGAGGGAGAAGCAGGCTCCTGGCTGAACAGGGACCCCACTGGGGGGCTCGGTCCCAGGACCCTGAGACCATTACCTGAGCCGAAGGCAGATGCTTCACCGACTGAGCCACCCAGGCCCCCCTGTTTGTTCTGGGAAGAGGGAGAGAGAATCTCCAGCAGACTCCCTGCTGTGCAGGGGACTCAGTCCATCCTGTGTCCCTGAGATGATGACCAAGAGTCAGACGCTGAACCGACTGAGCCATCCGGGTGCCCCCTGAGTGCAGTCTTAAAGATACCTTTCTTGGGACGCCTGGGTGGCTCAGTGGTTAAGCATCCGGCTTTGGCTCAGGTCGTGATCCTGGAGTCCTGGGATTGAGTCCCACATCTGGCTCCCTTCATGGAGCCTGCTTCTCCCTCTGCCTATGTCTCTGCCTCTCTCTCTCTGTGTCTCTCATGAATAAATAAAATAAAATCTTAAAAAAAAAAAAAAAAGATACCTTTCTTTTAAGAGTCCAAGTGAGACACTCAGGGCTGCAAGGGAAAGGGGGGTTGGTCTGAACTGGGGGGCACAGAACCCTCCTCAGGAAGGACACCTCTCAGGCTGGAGTGCCCAAGGCAGGAGTGGCTGTGGGCAGAGGACCAGGTGGGCACAGAAGCCAGGCACCCTCCCTATGCCCTCCTGCCCCCCAGCACTCTGGCCATGTGGCACTTCTTGCCTCACATTTGAGCTGACTCACTGTTTTATACAATAGAAGAACCCTGGGACCCCAGGACCTGCTGACATTGCCCTCCTGTCTTCCTCTACCCTCCCCCCCTCCCAGGCCTCCACTTTCTTCATTAGGGAGCCTTCAAGACACCTACGGGCAGCAGGGAGTGGGAGGATGCTGCTGCTGAGGTACCATCCACAACTCCTTAAGGACGATCTATGGATAAGGGGACCCTGAGCACAAAGACAGGGGGACCTAAAAAAAAAAAAAAAAAGACAGGGGGACCTGATAGCAGGGAGGGCTTCCCTGGGGAGGTGGCATGGAAGCTGAGACTGGAAGGGCCAGGAGGATGAAAGAGGAGATGGGGGACAGGTTGGGGGGCCAGAGCACCGTGCATGGGCAGGCCCTGGTGCAGGAGAGTGCTAAGGGTGCACAGGCAAAGAGGGCAGGCAGTCTGTGGACCAGGTACTGAGGTAGGATTTGGGAAAGCTGTGGAATGGTTTTCAGGCAGGAACCACCCCCCCACCCCGCCCCACGCCCAGGGAAAGCATTGAAGGGACATCTGCAGAGGCAGGGGACCTGGATTAAGCAGAAGGGCCAGGTGGAAGAGAAGTAGGTGCCCTGAAGCTACCACATGGGCTGAGTCGGTTAAGCGTCTGCCTTCAGCTCGGGTCATGGTCTCAGGGTCCTGGGATGGAGCCCCACTCAGCAGGGAGCCTGCTTCTCCCTCTCTCCTCCCCCTGCTCACTCTCTCCCAAATAAAGTTAAAAAAAAAAAAAAGACATCACATGGGGTAAAGTGTCAAGACTCAGAGATAGAAGGGGTGTTGGAGGCCAGGCTCTCCGGCTCTGGCCTGAGGCCTGGCGCAGGGAGGAGCCCTTTACCAGCAAGGGGCTGGAGACAAGGCTTAAAGCGCGTGGGGATCTTACCGTGGTGGAGGGCGACTGTCGGAGGCTGGTGGGTGCGCAGGTCCGGAAGGCAGGAGAGAAGCCTGGGTTGGGCCAGAAAAACGGAGGCTGAGCTATGAACAAGCTAGGCCAGGACAAGGGCTTAGCAAGAAGAGACAAGGCTGAGGTCACACCAGGGAGTGGAGGCTCCGAGCCCACGGCCACCTCTCCCTTCATCCTGTGCCCAGCCGCGTTAGCCTCCTTGTGTCCACAGCAAGCTCGGTCCTCCCCCAGGGCCTTTGCACTTGCTGTTCCTGCCCCAGGATTATCTAATTCCCAGACTTCTCCTAACTTGATCCATTTAGCACCATCTCAGCGCCAGGGATTATCTCCCCAGAGAGGCCCCCCCTGACCCCAACCTGAAGACAGCCCTCCCCGCTACTGCCCCTCAGCCACACAGCAGTTCTCGCAAAGTGAGCTTCGACATTTACTGGTTTGTGTGCTTTTTGGCTGTCCCCCACGTCTTTTTTTTTTTTTTTTTTTTTTAAAGATTTTACTTAGTTATTCATGAGAGACACACACAGAGAGGGGCAGAGAAGACACAGGCAGAGGGAGAAGCAGGCCCCATGCAGGGAGCCCGATGTGGGACTCGATCCGGGTCTCCAGGATCACGCCCTGGGCTGAAGGCGGCGCTAAACCGCTGAGCCACCCGGGCTGCCCTCCCCCACGTCTTATTCAGCACGTTTCCCTGCTCACAGTATTCTATCCATTCTGTTCATTCGTTCGTTCATTCATTCATTCATTCATCCGCATATGTGCTGAATGCTTTCACTGTGCCAGACTCCGTTCTAGGCTCCAGAGATACAGAAAGGAGCACGAGAGAGAAGCTCCTTCCTCTGGACACCACAGGATACCTCTTGGTGGTGCACGGCATTCCACACCCTTGTCTCCCCCACCCACATTTGTGGTTTCCACAGGGTTCTGCATTTTTTTTGGGCGGGGAGGGAGCTTGCCCTTCACAGGAGTGGGAGCCTGTGGAGTGAGGAAAGTGTGGAGGGTCCTCACTGGGCGCTCAAGTGCCAGGCTGCCTGTCACCCACTGAGTTGTACCCAAACTGGTGCCAGGGTCAGGGTCAGATCAAGGCTTTGGCTGGAGCGAACTTAGGGCCCTGTGGGCCCACCCCATGTGACTCGCGCGGCTGGGCTGTTGGCCTCTTGAGACAAGACTGGCCAGCGGCTCGCTGCTCTGCGTCCCAGGGCAGCTCAGTACTGCTCACGCTCCCAAGGCCCGGAGCCCAGGGCAGGCGGTCTCGAACCCAGGGAGCAAGAAGACCACACAGCAGGCAACACACGGAGCTGGCATCAGGCTCCCAGGCTCCCTCAGGCTGCGGCCCTGCTCAGAAGGAACTACTACCCTCTAAACTTCTAGAAAGGAGGTGTCATCCAGACAGACATGACAGCCATGTCATTTGGGAGCAAGTAACTGAACTTTGCTGGGCCTCAATCTCCTCCTGTGCGCAATGGGAACAAGAGTGCGAGGCATGGGGCGCCTGGGTGGCTGAGGCGGCCAAGAGTCGGCCTTCAGCTCAGGTCATGACCCCAGGGTCCTGGGGTCGAGTTCCGCATCGGGCTCCCTGCTCAGCGCAGAGCCTGCTTCTCCCTCTCCCTCTGCTGCTCCCCCTGCCTGTGCTCTCTGTGTCAAATAAATAAATAAAATATTAAAAAAAGAAAAGAAAAGGATGTGGGTCATGAGTTAGGCCCAGGGCTGCCTTAGTGCCCCCGTCTGCCCCCCGCTCCCTGCATCCTCCGTCCCAGCCGCCTAGCCTCGCCGCTCAGCCTCGCCCCACCAAAGGCTGCCTTCGGAAGAGCCCGCTTTCCTCTAGCCCCGAGCCCAGCACCCGCTTACCACCGCCTGGGGCCTGGGACCTGTTCTCCGGCCCGGCCCGGGGCACATCCTCGGCCGCCCTGAGTCTCTGCAAGGGCAAGGGCAGGGCGGCCCCTACGGCCCACATTGGGAGATTTGCGGGGGACGGGCTCCCCCTGGTGGGCGTAGAGGAACTGCAGGGGCTCTGCGGGGCTTGGTCAGTCCAGGAAAGAGCCCCGCGGGGGGCCCAGCCCCAGGGGACGCAGCCTCAGCCACCCCTACCCCGACAAAAAGTCCTTCCCCCGCCCACTGTTTCTGGAGCCCCAGTCAGACATGAGGGTCAGGGGCCATCGTCCAAGCCTTCCCTCTGGGCGGCTGATCTGGTCCTTCTTTTCCTCAAGGCCTGGGGTCCTCTCCAGAGCGGGGAGCTGAGGCCAGGGTCGTTCCTCCTGAGGCTCAGGTCTATCTTGGGTTTGGCCACCTGGGCTCCCTCTTGCTTAACCCATTCAAATGCTTGGTGTGCACGGCACCTTCCTAGGGCAGGCCCAGCTCTTGGTCCTCTCTGTGGGCTACTCACAGTGACTGCTGACCCAAGTCACTGGTCCAGGGGCCTCAGGGGCATGGAATGGGGGGGCAGGAGTTCCGAGGCCCCCCTCCCCCCGCTGCTCTTCCTGGCACTCTCCGAGCTGCCCATCAGGCTACCCTGGGCCCGAGTGCCAGCGTCTGGTGCCACCCCTCCCCGGCAGCTCTTGCTGGCCTAGGGGTCCCAAGACCTAGATCCCCAATGCCCAGCCTTCTTCAGCCCTGCCTCCTGTGTGGCCTCCTCTGTCCTGGATACAGGCCAACCCTGCCTGCGTCAGGCTCTGGCTACTTCCTGGTCCCTGCTTCCTGGGGACAGAAACCCTGGTCCTAGCTTTACTTGGGGTGGCCCAATTTTGTAGGGGGCTGCTTGTCAACCCCTAGCTCCAAGCCCTTGAAGGCAGGGTAAGCCAGCCAGGGAAGGGGCCAGGGCTCTCCTCAGGCTTTGCTCTCTAGAGACCTCAGACTCCACTCACGGGGTCCACTCTGAGTTCAGAGAGGTGATGAAAGCTCAAATTAGGAAACACAGCTGAGACGTCCTAAGGCTGCCTGCGCCGCTGACCGCATATACTAGGGGAATGATACACACATTATTTACGGAGAAGGCCTAGCAGCCTGCGACTGGCGTGGATTCTGTGAGCTCCTAGGCATAGCCAAGGGACCCGGCTTGGAGGGTGTCTGTCGTCATGAGCTCTCCGTCAGTGCTGCTGCCCGTAGCAACAAGAGGTGCCAGGTGGTCACTTGAGACAACCTCATTTCACATGCATCCGAGCCGGGGCCAGCTGTGAGGCTCTTGGCAGGGAGCAGATCTCTCGCAGGAAGGAGCTGCAGGTGAGGCTTCCATAAGGTTCCAGGGTACATTTGCTGTTTTGTCACCAGCAGCCGTCCCATCACCCTTCTCTTGGTAATAATCTCCTGAAATGGTGTCCAGTTTGACTCCTAAAGAACGTTCCCTCCCCTATTCTCAATCCAATCCAGGGGCTGAATATGCCATTTGGTCTCCACCAGTCAGGTCCCAGGAACCCCTGGTTATACTGATTGGCTTGGGGTTGGCACATGACCTTAGTTGATCCAATCAGAGTGAGTCCTGGGATTCTTTTTTTTCCTTTTTAAAGGAAGCTCTATGGGCACCTGGGTGACTCAGTGGTTGAGCCTCTGCCTTTGCTCAGGTCATGATCCCCAGGACTTGGGATTAAGTCCCACATTGGGTTCCCTGCATAGAGCCTGCTTCTCCCTCTGCCTGTCTCTGTCTCTCATGAATAAATGAGTAAAATCTAGCCCAACATGGTTTTACAACTCAGGACTCTGAGATCAAGAGTCACAGGCTCCACCACTGAACCAGCCAGGTGCAACCTCCTAGCATTTTTTGATTGAGTTGCTGGGAAGGGGAGAAGTTTGGGCCTGGGTAGTGAACCTTGAACTTAGGGTGATGTAAAAGGTGGAGACTGCAGCTCACACAGATTGGAGAGCTGAGCTGAGAGGCAGAGGGACCCTAAGTTCTATGCCATTGCTTAAGTCTCTGGGTTGAGTTTTGCCTAACACTGCTCCAATCTTTGGACTTTTCTATTAGCAAGTCCGTGCCTTTTCTCCTGATTTAGGCTGGTTCAAGTTGGGTTTTCTGTTGTCTGTAACTGAGTCATACTAGTAGACCAGAGAATAGTGGGCTCCAGCCTCTAATCTCTAAAGCTAACCAGACCTCCATGAACAACAAAGATAGCTTGAGGAGGAAGGAGTGCAGAGGTGTGGGCATTGTATTTTTGGTGTAGTTTCCAGGTTGAGGGGGAAGAGAGGGAGGTGAATCAGCCTCAGATGCTGTGATGCTCATGGTTCATTTCTCAATAGGATCGCACAGTACTGCTGGACTCATTTGCAGTCAGGTATGTGGGGCGTGGCGTGGCCCAGTCATCTGAACTGCCCACCTTGTATCCACTGCCTGGAGTCCCCCTTTCCCTCTCTCCAGCCTGCAGTGCTCTCTAGTCCTCTGACCTCCCAGGAACTCACTGAACTTACAGTGTTCCCACCTATGCTTCATAACCAAACACAGTCTCATTGGACTCGGGGCGGGGGGAACCCCCATCTTCACGCAGCCTGGCACCTCCCAAGGTATTCCTGAAAGGTTAGATCCATCTCATTTGGCAAAGTGCTGGGGTAAGCAATGGGAAGGGCTTTCCTTCTGCAGAACAGAACAGAAGGAAAGCAGACTCCCTGAGTCTTTTTTTTTTTTTTTTTAAGATTTTATTTATTTATTCATGGCAGACACACACAGAGAGAGGCAGAGACACAGGCAGAGGGAGAAGCAGACTCCATGCGGGGAGCCCGACGTGGGACTCGATCCCGGGCCTCCAGGATCACGCTCTGGGCTCAAGGCAGACGCTAAACCGCTGAGCCACCCGGGCTGCCCTCCCTAGGTCTTTACATATGAAGGAATCTCTAAGAGGAAAGTTTAGCGTGCAGCTCATTCTAAATTTGACCTGGAATTTTAAAATTTAAATTCGATTAAGTAACCTATAGTGTATTATCAGTTTCAGAGATAGAGTTTAGCGATTCATCAGTCTTATATAACACCCAGTGCTCATTACATCATGTCCCCTCCTTTAAGGACTATCATATAGTTATTCCCCTGCCCCCCCCCCCCCGCAGCACCCCTCAGCCTTATAGTTTCTTTTTTTTTTTTTTAAAGATTTTATTTATTTATTCATGAGAGAGAGAGAGAGAGAGAGAAGCAGAGACACAGGCAGAGGGAGAAGCAGGCTCCATGCAGGAGCCTGACATGGGGCTCAATCCCGGGACCCAGGATCACACCCTGGGCCGAAGGCAGGAGCTTATACTGCTGAGCCACCCAGGCTGCCCAGCCTTATAGTTTCTTATAGTTAAGAGTCAGTTATGATTTGTCTCCCTCTCTGGTTTCATCTTATTTTGTTTTTCCCTCCTTTCCCCTATGATCCTGTTTTGTTTCTTAAATTCCACATATAAGTTAAATCATATGATAATTGTCTTTTTCTGACTTCTCTTAGCATAATACCCTCTAGTTCCATCCACATCATTGCAAATGGAAAGATTTAATTTTTGATGCCTGAGTAATATTTCATTGAATTTATTTATTTCTTTACAGAAAGCATATTAACATACTGAAGGACATTAGTTCAGAAACAGCTGATCTGTACAACAAGGACCACCCCCCCGCCCCCCAGGGCTCAGGGAATGTTTGCTGAAGTCAATAGATGATAGGAAAGGATTCCCTTGGGAACCAGTTCCATAATCTGGCCCATAGAATCCTGTATGGGCCTCATGTAGGCTTCCTCAGCCTCAGGTGGGGCCCTATGACCCTTGTCAACACAGCCTAAGAGGTGGTTCGTGTCAGGAGGTTTGGGCGTAGCAAAGGGTAGAAATGGGTAGAAACCTTTCTGGAAAGCATTTGACCCTATATGTCAAGTTCTTTTGTCTTAGAAATTCATCTGAAACTCCTGCTGTATCCTAGGAAAACTTCTACCCCTTCCCAGAGGTGTTTTCTGGGTCTTTCTCATCAATCTGCCCACAATGTCCCAAGTGTGACTCCTGTGGTTTCCACTAGAGCCTGAGGTTGTGACCTGCTGGATATGATGCTGGGCAGACATTGAGTCTTGGGAAGATACTGAGGCTGGATGGGTTCCAGCCCCATGGGGGGAGGTGACAGTGGATTCTACAATTCTGACCCTTTCGTCAACGCTGTCCTTAGCCAGCTTTGAGGGCCAGGTGATCATTCTATTAGTCAACCTCTCAGTAAGCACCCCTCACCAGGAGATGTTCATTTCTTTCCTTGGAGATAGTGTGGTCTGAATCCATTTTAAAGACCCTAGCCTCAAAAAAAAAAAAAAAAAAAAAAAAAAAAAAGACCCTAGCCTCAAATGAGTCCCATTATTAGGTAGGCAGGATGTCTATTATTTTCCTGCTCTGCTCAGGGGCCTGCCAAAATCACAAAATCTCTTGTTGGGATTTTTTAGATGCAATGACACTTTTTAGATGTGGCACTCGCAGTGGCCATTTGCCACTAAGGCCACTTGCCACTGAGGCTAAGGAGGGGCCTGTGGGCAGAGGCAAGATTTTTTTCAGCAAACGATTGTGTACCTCCTTCAAAACACCATCAAATCCACACCTGAGGTCTCAGAATTCTGTGCCAGAAATGTTTGAGGATTATTAAGATCGTAAAACCTCTTGAATATCAAAAATATCTTCTTTTAAGTAAATGTGAACCCTCCAAGAAAAGCCTTAGCCTAATTGTACCAGACGTATTGCAGATTGTTGCTGAATACAAGCCAATTAAAAGACAGTAACAACTAGACAATCTGCCAGAGGACAGGATTTGGATTCCAATCCTGACCAAGGGCTGGGCTCTGAGTAAACAGTGTGTATGTCCAACAACATAGCAGGAAAGGAAAGAAATGACCATTATCATATAAAAAAGTGAAATGAAATTTTGAGTTCTATAAAGAGGTAGTATAGCTTGTACACACCTTAATTACACAGGGGTGCCCTGTGCACCACATTAAAATATCATAATGTATGGATCTAAGGCACATACTTTAGCCCCAAATGAATTAATAATTATATATAAAATATTTAAGTGATAATAATCTTGCTTATCTTCTTATAATTGAGAGCTATTTGGGGGGTGATTTGAATAAATCAAGTCATTTAAAAAAGCCACTCTAAGAAATTTGAATAAATGCCTTCTTTGCCTTTGAAAACATTTTCTTTAATACATACAAGAATTCAAAAGCATTCCATGGAACCAAGAGCTGTCTCAGGGCTCAGAGAGGGGGCAGTCAATACCCACTTGTTGCTGTAGAGATGGTAGTATGTGCATGTGTTTCTAACCCTCTGAAAGGTGTACTTTAAGGAAACTCTACGCCCAACATGGTGCTCAAACTCATGACCCCAAGATTGAGAGCTGCATATTCTACTGACTGAGCCAGCCAGGTGCTCCTGAAAGGCATAGTTTTAAACTGAGGGCTATTGCACTTCAGGGCCTCAGGGTTGTGAGTTTGAGCCCCATGCTGGGGGTAGAGATTCCTTAAAAATAAAATTTTAAAAAAGCCCAAAAAACTAAGTGCCTACCTACTAGAGGTTCCTGAACGTTCTCTGTTCACAGCACACTTGGGGTCTCGGTAATTTTTTCACAGTGCAACTAAACCAAAATAAAAACCAATTAAAAAATTATGTAGTTAGGTCCAAACAAATCGTTAAGTATTTATATCCTTACCTAGTGGCTGTCTTATTTTGGAAAAAGAAAAGCCACATAAATTGAGAGGAAAAATATTTTCATTTTATTTATAATCACAATGACTTTCTGTCATTGTGTGCCTGCTGAGCACTGCACAGCTTCTCAAACCTTAGAATCAGGTTGGACACAACCACCCTCATTTCTTGTTCACATTGACCTTTTTTTTTTTTTAAAGATTTATTTACTTATTTTAGAGAGAGTGTGAGCGAGCAAGTACAGCTGGGAGAGGCAGAGGGAGAGGGAGAGAATCCCAAGCAGACTCCATGCTCAGTTGGAACCAGATGCGGAACTTGATCCCATGACTGAGATCACGACCTGAGCTGAAAACAAGCATCGTATGGTTAACCGACTGCATCATCTGGGCACCCCCGTTCACGTTAATTTTTCAGGGGTACTTATCACCGAAACATCCAAGAATTCAGTTTCTCATAGATATCTCATAAAAAAGAATGTAGTGCAGTACAATGTAATGTTGAAACTGAACTTTCTTGGCTAATAGTGAGCAGTGTACAAAAGACTTCCTGAATTGCTGCATTTCCCCTGAAAATTAAAATATCCTTTGTCACCCTTGTGGATTTGCTGCAGTGCCTGGGGGTGCCTCGGTGCACAGTTTGGGAACCAAATGTCTTCATCAAATCTCTGTTTCTCACCTCATTCCACTTCACCCCTCGGTTTATTCAAAACTATGGTCAAAGCTGCTAGTTTCAAAGCAAGTAAAAGCACCAAAAAAACTTGTTAAGCCAGGTTAGGTCTTCACTTTGAGGACTATTTTAACAGTGTATTTTGAGAACTGCAAAACAATGACCAAATCACTAGCAAGTTCTAAAAGTGAACTGTTTGATACAGAGGGATTGGCGACCAGATGTACATTTTGCATTTCCGAGCTCTTTTTGGCCCAGATGCGAAGGATACATCGGAAGGGAAGGCAATGCTGTTGGTCAAACAGGCCCCAGGTGGTTATAGGAACTGCAGCATGAGTTCCTATAAAGCTCGTCACCGGGCCATGGTCTGGATTGCAGGGCAGCCCACTCTCCCCGCTAACCTCCAGGAAGTGGTTGTCAGCCTTGACATTCTCTTCCTGCCCCTGAACCTGGTGTCTGTACCTGCCCGTCTCACCCTGGCCCGGGAGGAAGTGTGGTGAAGGCAAGTGGGGACGTCTGCATCTGACCTCTGTGGTCTACTTCCTTCTTATTTCTTCTCTTCCATCCTACGCCAGGCTGAAAAGGCAGGTTGACTCCTGGCACAAGGAGTTCTTTGTTGTGAGTAGACCATCGTGTGTGCCACACCTGGTTCTTGGTTTGTTGATAGGTCAGAGGACTTTTTTCAAGCCTGGCTTTCCATGGGTGTTGGCTTGCTGGGGGCTCGTCCATCCTGTTTTGGTGGTCAAAAGCTGGATGCTGACTTCCTTCCATTCCTTCTCGCACCGGGCGGATGCTGCCATTGCACAATCCTATTTCTTCAGAGCATTGATTGCCATCTGAAATTATTTGCTTCCTGTCTCTTCTCATTAGAATATAATGATAGGGACTTCCTTGGTCTTGTCCAGCAAGTAATGCATTTAAAACAGTGTCTGGTACATAAAAACTGCTCAATAAATATGCGTGGAGTGAATGCATGATGTGCATAAAGCTTAAAGAATTTGCACATAGGGACAAGTTACCCAAGAAATAAATTTTTAAATATAAGGTTTGTGGGGCACTGGGGTGGCTCAGTGGTTGGGAGTTTGCCTTCTGCTCAGGGCATGATCCCGGAGTCCTGGGATTGAGTCCTGCATCGGGCTCCCTGGGAGGAGCCTGCTTTCCTCTCTGCCTGTGTCTCTGCCTCTCTGTGTGTGTCTCTCATGAATAAAGAAATAAAAGGGATCCCTGGGTGGCGCAGAGGTTTAGCGCCTGCCTTTGGCCCGGGGCACGATCCTGGAGACCCGGGATCGAGTCCCACGTCGGGCTCCCGGTGCATGGAGCCTGCTTCTCCCTCTGCCTCTCTCTCTCTATGTGACTATCATAAATAAATAAAAATTAAAAAAAAATGAAATAAAATCTTAAAAAAATTTTGCACATAGAATGTTCTCAATATACAATAGCTAAAAAAAAAAAAAAAAAAAAAAAAAAAAAGAAAAGAAAAGAAAAGAAAAAAAGAAAATCCGCTAACAAACACTTAGGGACAAGGTGGTTAGAAGCGAATGAAGAGCCTACAAGGAGCAGAACTCCCAGGATCAGGAAAGGGGCTCCCTAAGTGCAGAATTTCCAGAAGTCAGAAGGATCAAATGCAGCTAACAAAGCAGAAAGGACCAGAAGGGGCGGTGGATCAGTGTTCATGGATGCTTTGGAGGAAAAAAGGCCACTGGCCAGAGCCAGACAGACATCAGTGGTTGAGGAGTAAATGAGAGGCAGGGAGTGGAAAGAGTGAGTGGAGAAAATCCCCAGGAGTTTGGTTATTTATTTATTTATTTATTCATTTTTTTTTTTTTTTAGTTTGGTTATTTAAAAAAAACCAAACATTTTACTTATTCATGAGAGACACAGAAGAGAGAGGCAGAGAGACACAGGCAGAGGGAGAAGCAGGCTCCCCTCAGGGAGCCCGATGTGGGACTCGATCCCGGAATCAGGACCTGAGCCAAAGGCAGATATCAAACACTGAGCTACCCAGGTGTCCCCCAAGGAGTTTGGTTCTGCAGAGGAGGATGGAACAGGAGCCATAGATGCTGCAGGATTGAGGGAAAGCCTTTTTCTTTTTTACTTCTTAAGAGATTTATTTATTTGAGAGTGTGAGCCAGGGAAGGGGTGGAGGGAGAGGGACGGAGAGCAGCAGACTCCCTGTGTGTGGAGTTCGACAGCCCTGAGATCATGACCTGAGCTGAAGTCCAATGTTTAACCAACTGAGTCACCCAAGTGCCCCACAAACCTTATATTTAAAAATTTATTTCTTGGGCAGCCCTGGTGGCTCACCAGTTTAGCGCCGCCTTTGGTCCAGGGTCTGATCCTGGAGACCCGGGATTGAGTACCGTGTTGGGCTCCCTGCATGGAGCCTGCTTCTCCCTCTGCCTGTCTCTCATGAATAAAATCTTAAAAATATATATATATTTCTTAGAGTAACTTGAACATGTTTTGCAGGCTAAAAGTCAAAGGATTCAGAGAAGAGAGGGCTTTCCTGGTTTTTCTGAAGTGTAATTTTTTTTTCCATTTTCATTTATTTCTTCCTTCTTGTAAATTCACTGTGTGCTTCCCTTATGCCAGGGCATTTATAATTCCCTCTATTAGAGACAAATCTCAGGCAGGCGGTTTCTTCACACGTATGCATATAAGAAGAATTTTTTTTTTAAAGATTTCATTTATCTATTCATGAGAGACACAGAGAGAGAGAGGCAGGGACATAGGCAGAGGGAGAAGCAGGTTCCCCGGGGGGGAGCTCAATGTGGGACTCGATGCCAGGACTCCGGGATCATGACCTGAGCCAAAGGCAGACGTTCAAACACTGAGCCACCCAGGTGTCCCCTAGGAAGAATGTTTAAGTGTGGCCTGAATGTGGCTAGATAGATTGATCCCCTTTGGCAGACGTGTCTTCCCCCAACCTCCTCCTGCCTAACTAGGGTCAGATTCAATGCTCAACACATACCCATCAAAAAGTCCAAAATACTGGTACATGACGACTTCAGTTTATCATACAGCCACCTGTGTACATGTATACGTCTCTAACATTTACTTACAGCCTCTATCAGTATTTCTCAAAGTATGGTCCACAGAATGCCTGTGTCAGGATCACCTGCTAGAGTTCTGGGCCCCCCACCTACTGAATCCGAATCTCTGGGGGTGGGGCAGGTACCTGTAAATGTTTGTGAACCAGTGGCTGTACACCGTGGCAGGCCTGGGCTGTCTGCCTATCTTTTGGAACATTCTGTGGCCTTTGATGTAGCTACAAATCCCCCAGCTCTTCAGGCATTTAGACCTGCACCCACTCTACCAGAGAGGATGCTGCCCTACAAGGGCCTTCGTCCTCACAGTTCTTGTGTCCTCTCCTTTTGCTGTGTTCACCCCAGTTGGTACCTCTCCCCTCCTCCTCCTCCCACCATAGCTTTAGCCAAATGATCAACACTGCCTGAGCAGATGCATTGTTGCCTGAAGAGATGGTAAGTGTCTAAGAATGACTGGGCTATAATTTTTTTTTTTCTCAGACCAGCTGGCAAAGAAGTGTGTCCCTGACAGTTGTAGTTGGGTGAGTGAGTGGGGGAGGGCAGCAAAGGAGGCACTAAGCCGGTGGAAAGGCTGCGCTGGGGGCAGCCTTTCTCCGTTGGGAGGTGTCCAGTTCCTGGAGAGCCTTCCCTGCTGGAATTGTGGGGAGCAGACATAGTTTAGGAAAAGGAGATGGGTTCACTCTGAGAGAAGAGATGGCATTTCCAGAAAGCAAAAGGAAATCTGGATTCATTTTAACTGTTTTGTCATCCAATCTTGGTATTTAAAACTTAGCTTCTGAAGATGACAGCCCTCAGGTGAGGAATGGAATTATCAAGGAAAGATGGCGATAATCCACTAAAAATGTACTTCTCCCCACCCACAGATTCAAGCAGACATTTGGTAACAGACAAGACTCTTGTGCCAAAGAGGGTGCATCTCTGGGTATATTTTCCCCTCTGGCCTCAGACCTTACTACAGTGTGAATTGGAAAACCTTTAATTGCTGGTATTTTATAAAGACAGTGAAGGCTGCTGGTCTTCCCCCAAAAGTGGGTAAGTTCCCCCAAAAGAACCCTTCTCTCTTAGGTCAGACTTGCAGGCATCCAGTTACCATCCTCTCTCCCACACTGGCTTCCTCTTCCTGGGTTTTAAGGCCTCCCAAGACCCTACCCCATCCCAGATGCGTTCCCATCCTTCTCCACATGACTTTGGGGAGATCTTTTCTCCATTCTGACTTCTATTCTCTCATGTAGAATAGAAGAGTTTCTACTCTGCTAGTTTAGAACTTCTACCCTTTCTGGAAACCTCTTGGACAAAGGTACATTATAAAGGTATGAAAAAAGCTAAAAGCAACAAACAAAAAAACAAAGGGTGCATCTACGTTGTGGACGAAAACCACTACATATTACATATCAGCATCATGGGTCTTGTTTGGGTACGTTGTACATTCTTGAAAAGCAGCAACTGAAGCATCAGGAACCACAAGATCTAGCAGTTGATCTCTGGAGTAAAATATAGTTGTGATCCTACGGTCTGATAAATGTCTTTCTTCACATCACAGGACCAGGTTCATATTCCAGAAAAAGTAGAGATGAAAGCAGTGCCATGCTAAAGACTGTAGGAATATTTTAATTCATATGTTTTAATTCATTATGTAATAATAATATCAGTCTATTTTACAAGGTAAATGTATGAGAATGTATGAAATAGAAATTGCAGGAAAAAAACTAAACAGAAGTCAGGAATATGATTTTTTCCAAAACCAGGGGCCAAAGGAAGATGTGTTGCCTGTAGGGCCCAAGGAGGAGGCATGAAGGGGGCAGGAACAGCATTGGCTCTCGTGGTAAGCGTTTGTCCCTGTGTCACCCTGGGAAGGAGTCAAAGCTCACCCTCTGGCCTGGTCTGGGGTTGGGAGTTTAGTCTGGTCAGTGGAAGATGGCGGCTTGGAAGGAAACAGCCATCTGGTTATCTATACAGAACTGGTCCCCTGGTGGCCGCAAGTGGGTTTTGTATAGGGAATTAGGGGTCGAAGTGTCAATAATCAAATGTGTGGAGGAAAAAAGTAAACAGTTTCCTCCTTTCCCCCCCAAAACCCAAATTCTTGAAATGCACACACATTCTTCTCTCAAACGTAGAAAAGTCTCACTCTGGATGTGCTTACGAGAAGATCGTCGTCAAAAAATTTTGTCTCTATGATAACATTCCCACTATAAGTAAGAAGAGAGGGCAAAAGAGTGAGTGTGTTAGGCAACAGATTTCATTTGCACAAAGTGGTTTCAATTTGGCTTTGCTGGGCCCAGGGACATGCACCCACTTAGAACCCTGGCTTGGGGACGGACACTAAATCTATGTCTAAATGGGGTTAGAAGTCTAATGTGACATTTAACTTTGTGATTGTTTTCTCCTCAAGTTCAGAAAACAGAAGAGTATGTCTTAATCCTTGATATATGTAAAACCCTCAGCAGAATGCTCTGCACACAGGGGTGCTTATAGATAGGACTTAAACATTTTTTTTTTTTCATATGACTGACTTTTGATATACACGGAAACCTGCAGTCCTCAGGAGTGGTATCTTTCCCTACAATACCTATTCTGGTGGCAGCTGTGGGTTGGTCTTTCCGCATTTATTCTCATCACTTTGGGTAATAGCACTCTGCTCTTCTTTTGGGGACCCACCCCATCTCCAGTCCATGTGTCAGTCAAGTAACCTCTCCTTCATCTGGCAAAAGGGTGGGCACAGGATATAATTTGGGCCAATCAGACCCTCTCCTCAGAGCAGGATCCTTCCTATGGCTGCTCCTGAAGGAAATCATCCATGCATGGACCCCTGCCATCTGTATCTCTGGAGCTGCCCGGGTCTCAGCACCATCCCTCCTGCCCCCCTCTCCCTGCTTTAGCTCTGTTGTATCTGCTGGAGTCATATCTATGACTTACAGCCAAAGAACCCCAAATGACTCACTTGTATTGCATAGAATGGAATTTCACTTTTCTTGGTGGGTATCTCAGTGTTTTCAAACCAAACAACTCTTGAACCAAGTTAAGGGCAACAGAAGTACTATTTTTGGGTTCCAAAAAGTAAAATATGATATATGACTTAAATAGCCTAAATATGTTATCATAGACTTACTGGTTTTAGTACCTGAAAGAAATTGGGCCTGGCCAAGGGAGAGTCAAATGATGGCTAATAAAATATAAAAAATGCCCTTCTATATACTCCCTTGTACTTTCCCAAGGTAATTAATAGCCAGCAGAGACATTTTTGCTGGTAATTAATTATAAAATAGGTACATAAGAAACTCAAGATTTAATTGGCTAACAGAATATAAAAATACTTACTGTTGTAATTAAAAATATATTAAAGACTTATAAAGTAAATAGATTCTTTTTATGTTCAGCATGGCTTTCACCAAGGATCTGTTTAAAGGGACAACCCAACATTACACAATTACCTGTGTGAATAACTCATTATTACACACTAGTACTAAAACCTTTGAAAGTCTAATACCCTTTCCCTAGAGAAAATGGAAGGTGGGCCATTACTGATAGTGTTTTTGTATAAAGGACAAACTATTTTTTGAGCAGGAAGCATAAATATTAAAACGGTAAGGTAGTTTCTAAAAAACTATAACCAAACATTATCCTCTAAAACAAAATTAGAACTTTGCCAGATGCCATTAAAGGCCATTCAAGAAAAGTACAGAGTATTAGAAGTTTGGTAATTAGGAAAGTCTGCAAATAAGCCTAGATTTCAGAGAGAGTACATGCCCATTTCCTTCCACATCATCTTGGTTTATCCTCACTATACCTCTGTGAGATAGAATTATTAATTCTATGTTTAGAGAGGAGAAAAATAAGGCCAGAGAGGTAAACATTGTTCAAGATTGCACATCTAGTCAGGGTTAATCAGGAATTTAGTCTAAAGGTCTAAACTAAAGTTTATTTTTTCCACTTGATCACACTATCCTTTTCACATGACAGAAGTCAGTAACCTGTAAGCTCGAATACCCTTGGATACTCTTTACTCTTATTTTCAGCCTGGATTGCCTGCTGAACAGCCCTGCCAGGGACTCCTGCTTCTAGACATACTCCACAATCCCTGTGGTCTGCTCACTCACGTTAGCACACTGGCGGGCATCATCTGGGACTCAGGCGCTGCCTCTATCAGGGATTGCCAGGTGTTTGTGGAGTTAGGGATCACAAAGCCAAACTCGAAGAACCATTCTGAAGGAAGAAGGTAAAGCTGGTGAGACAGTCTCAGGGCTCCTAGTCCACCCCCCACAAATGAAGCCATCATAAACCTCCCGGGTCAGAGGCATAAGAAAGATCATGAAAGGCCCCTCAGGCTGTCCTCTGGACCACACCAGAGACTCGTTCCCTATGCTCTAGGGTCTAAAGAACTAGGCCACTGGGTGGATATAGTATAAGCAACGCTTTCTTAGAAGCAGGCTATATGTATGTGATAAACAGAAGAACAGAATAGGCCTCTTACTTGGAGTTTCAGCTCTAAGACACATATGTGCACTCTTACAGTTCACAGTGGAAACTCACTGCAGTGGACTTGCCAGTCAGAGCCATAGGAGGCTGTATGGAGAGCACTGTGCAGGCCCTCAGCAGCAGCTTCCTCGTGACCATGTTATAATTCGCCAGGTATAAAGCAGGCACCAACCCCAGGCCCACCAGTGTCAGAAACCCTTTTGTTGGGCTCAAAGCCCCTTGTCATTGCCAGTTTTGTTTTATTTTTGGTGGGGCCCCCAGTCTCGCAGGGTGTAGGAATCACAGCACAAACTGAGTTGCAAAATGAGTGTTACCAAAGCAGTGCTTTAGTTTACTGGGTCTTGCCTTTTTCCCCTGTCACCCTAAGTGTGGCTTCCAGGCACTAGGCCACAGAATACCTTCTAGGCATTGCCCTTTGAAGTAAACTTTTTGTTCCAGGCGGAATTTTTCCATTTGCTCTGCTGAAGAGAAGTTCAATTCTCGAGACACTGCCTTGCACTTGAGGATTTTCTTGGGAACACGGGCTGGTAAAGAAAAAGAAATATTGAAGCCATTCTAAATGAAAGTCACAGAGATAGCTACAGAGATAGTGAGAGAGAGAGACACCAGCAGGGAGTAGAGGAAGAAGAAGGCAACCCCATGCCAGGCTTGATCCCAGGAGCCTGGAACACAATCAACTGAGGCACTCAGGTGCCCCAGAATTATACTTTTTAATTAAAGGCAGAGGTCCCCAGTTGGTCAAGTGCATCTGCCTGAAAGATCTTTAAGAAACACCAGATGTAGTGCATTCATGGGCTTTCCCTAGCTGCTCTCATCAAGGGAAGGGCTGAATGGGCACCTTCTTTACTATGTTCTGTTGGTTTTAACCTCTTAGATTTTCTTTTATTTCAGAGAGATAAAAATGCAAATTTTCTTTAGGAAAAAAAGTTGAGAGCTTAGTTTATATTTCTGGGTATATTATAATGCTAAAATTTCAGCACAAAGTAGGTTTTGGGAAGTGAGAGAAGAAAAGGCAGGAAAAGAACTAGGAATTTCAACAACACATGCTGTGCCCACAGGGGTTTGCCCCCCATTGGGGTCCACATTAATTTAGCTCCCTGATGCTTAGACCATGCTAACGAATTAGAGCCCTGTGCAAACAAAGGGTTGGAGAATACCTTCATGCTCCACTCCAGGGACAGACAAGTCTTCTGTTCCTTGCCACAGTATCTTTCCTGTCTCAGCATCCCGGAGGTTCATCCAATTTCTGATCAAATATATTAAGGAAAAATAATGCACGGGAAGTGACTTTTACTTTGTATTTCAGGTGTATTCTAGCTCTCAGATTTGCTCCTACCAACTCCTGTTTACTTTTTAGCAAAGTCGGCCTATCTGCTAAGTGCCACGAAAGCAAATAAGAATGTGTAGGAGGGTCCAAAGGACATCTAAAGGAAGATCTTAAGCAGAGACCCAGTAGAGATATTTTTATGTACAACAGGAAAATCAACGACTCTATACATCTAGAAATTGCAAAAGAGAGAAAATGAATAGTGCAAAATTAAAAACTTTCCAACAGAATCAGTCTAGTGAAGATAAAAGACCTAAAGAAACAGGTAAGAGAAGTATCCCAAAAAATGACTCATGCAGACCACACCCACAGTGAGGATCATAGCCCCAAGTTTTACTCACAAGTCCAGAGTTCTCAAGTACCTGTTTAATGGCCTGCTCTTAAATATCAGAGACTAGCCAAGGATCACGAGAAACTGAGGAAAGCATTTACTATGAAAGACAGACCAAAACGAAGAGAAAAAAGGAACTCAGAGGAAAGAGACTACAGAGGAAGACACAAACTTTTAAAAAGAAGCATTAAAAACAAAATAGCCAGGGGCAGCCCCGGTGGCTCAGCGGTTTTAGTGCTGCCTTTGGCCCAGGGCATGATCCTGGAGGCCCTGGATGGAGTCCCATGTCGGGCTCCCTGCATGGGGCCTGCTTCTTCCTCTGCCTTTGCCTCTCTCTCTCTCTCTCTCTCTCTCTCTGCCTTTCATGATTAAATAAATAAAATCTTAAAAAAAAATAAAAACAAAAATAAAACAGCCAGAGCTAACATAACTCTTACAGACACTAAAAATTATATACAATTGAATTTTGCATATTTTAGGTGATTTTCTCTGGCTCAAGGTCACAAATTTTGAGGCTAGTCCATTGATAATCTCTTTTTGTTATAAAATGCCTTCTAACTTAAGTAGTTCTATTTTCTAGTTTCTGTACTGTTCATCATACAATAAATAAGGGACTAATAACAATGAAAAAAAAAAGAGCAGAGAACAAAAAAGAATGCTAGAAAAATACACATTTTGGTAAGCAGAACCAAACAACTCAATGCAAGGGTTTGAGGACAAAGTTTTTCTGAACTCTTTCAGAAAGAAAAATAAAAAGCCACAAAGAGAGAAAACAAGAGAATAAGGATACAAAAACTGGATATAAGTCTAAGAAGTCCAAAATCTAACAGGAGTTCAAGACAGAACAAGAAAGCAAGGAGAGGAAGTTATCAATTAATTAAATCAAGAAAATGTCCCAGATTGAAAGGTTCTAGCAAGTGCCCAAGTCACATCATGGGAACTTGCAGAACATCAAGGTTAAAGTGAAGCTTCCAGAGGGAAAACAAGTTGTCACATAAAGGGTCAGAATCAGAGTGGGGGAAAAAAATCAGAGTGAATCACACTTTTCAACAGGGACTCTGGAGGATAGAAAAATGATTTTCCCCTTAAAATTCTCAGGGAGGGCAGCCTGGGTGGCTCAGTGGTTTAGTGCTGCCTTCAGCCCAGGGCCTGATCCTGGAAACTCGGGATCGAGTCCCAGGTCAGACTACCTGCATGGAGCCTGCTTCTCCCTCTGCCTGTGTCTCTGCCTCTCTCTCTGTCTGTCATGAATTAATAAATAAAATCTTAAAACATAAAATAAAATTCTCAGGGAAATTCCTGAAACTAAAAAAAGATTTACTTTCTCAAGAAAACATGATAATGGGCAGCCTGGGTGGCTCAGCGGTTTAGTGCCGCCTTTAGCCCAGGGCGTGATCCTGGAGACTCAGGATCGAGTCCCACGCATGGAACCTGCTTCTCCCTCTACCTGTGTCTCTGCCTCTCTTACTCTCTGTGTGTCTCTCATGAATAAGTAAATAAAATCTTAAAAAAAAAGAAACTAATAAAAATATGCTTCTTCAAAATGACAAGGAAGACAAAGGAAGAGATGATACTGGATCCAGGAAGTAAGGGATCTAAACAAGAGACAGGTGAAAGAGGTCCTCTGAATGACTGTGAAGGAGACTTCAGAATAATAGCTTTATAGCAAGCCTGGAAGGTGACAGGTCAAGGGCCCAGACAAAAGGAAATCAGAATGAAATTCATTGAATATTTAATGTATTTATATGGAAAGGTTTATACAGTTAGGAACATTTCAGGGTTAATTAGTGAGAAGCACAGAAAATCTAAGCAAATGAATAAAAAAACCAAGACAATAATTAACAGGAAAAAAAATCAAAGGAAGTATTGGAAGAAAAAGTAGTTATAGTATACTAATGGCATCATTGCAAACAGTATTGCTATAAGTCATAATAATAAAAACATGGACTATGGATCCAATATCATCATCCTGGGAGGATGGGGGAAGGAGAAGAGCATATATGTGTGGTCAGGCAGAAAGTGCTGGGAAAGAACAAAACTCATCTTCCATAGTGGGAAGTCAATAAACAATGCCTAAAACAGAGACATTAAGACATAGCCACAGTGTGCAATTCAGAAATATGAAGATAAATACCAAATAAATCAGCTAGAAATTGAAAATAGCTTTTTCTGGGGAGTAGAAAATAGGAATGTGAGGATACAGAACTTAGCTCATCATTCAAAACCAGGTAGATTTGACTCTGAATAATACACACACAACTCTGATAGATAAAAACACTAAATTTAAAAAGATAGTCCTGAGTTTTTTTTAAAACAATGGACAGATAAAAAGAAAAATCAATATTATCTATACATGGAGGCTGTCTGAGAAAAATGGTTAATATTTGTAGAGACTGAGCTTCAGATAAGTCCAGTTGATACAGTTTCCAAGTCTTTCTTTTTCCCTTTTCTTTTTGCTGTCTAGCAACCAAACCCTCTTCCCAACAGTACCCTGCAGCCTCCATGCCACCATGGGAGACAGCGACTGCTATGCATTACTGTAACTAGAAGATCTAAATCCTTCCCTCCATAGCCTGGTGCAGTGAAGGGCAAGCACATGACCTAAGCATGGATGCCTGGGTACCAGCTCTGGGGCCTGGTCACACAGGACTTGAAGAAAAATCAATAGTAGTTCTTCAGGATAGCCCAGCAGGTCATGCTAACCCAAACTTTCCTGCTGTGTGGCTGCTGCTGCAGGCTCTTGTCTTCTGACTGTCAGTCGTTCTGAAACCCCAGGGAGCCTTCCATCTTTCCCATTGTTTGGGTAGCCAGCAGTGCTGAACCCAGAGCAACGTGGTTGATTAGTATCACTATGTGTGTCATGGTACAGTTAACCCTCTGGAGAGATTCTAGTAGGTTTTGCTGCTACTAGAGAAAAGTCATGAAAAATAACCAAGGGTTATCCAGTAGAATGCCTTGAATGAGGGATACCCTAGTTTCCTGTGCCCTCAACCTGTTTGTACACTGCTCCCTCCTGGCATGGACCTATTTTTGCTTTGAGGTTGTGTTGGTTGTGCTATTCTCCTCTTGGTGTGTGCAATCCTAACAAAGTCTCCTTGCATGCTCATTATATTACCAGATACTGCTGCTCTTATACACCTATGTGGTTTTTTCTCTGCTTCATATTTTGAAATTCCACTTTTTTTAAACATCTAAATTCAAAAGCAAGTTCCAAGTATACATACTTACTTAGATCACATTTTTTAAAATCACTTTTTAAAAAAATTAATTATTTTTATTTTTAAAGATTTTACTTATTTTTTCATGAGAGACATAGAGAGAGGCAGAGACATAGGCAGAGGGAGAAGCAGGCTCCCCGTGGGGAGCCTGATGCAGGACTCCACCCCAGGACCCTGCGATCATGACCTGAGCCAAAGGCAGATGCTCAACCACTGAGCTACCCAGGTGCCCCCATATCTTCTTTTTAAAGTAAGCTCTACAAAAAAGAAAAAAAAAAGTAAGCTCTATGCCCAATGTGGGACTTGAACTCACCACCCCAAGATCAAGAGTCGCATGCTCTACCAGCTGAGACAGCCAGGCATCCCCAGATCACATGTTAAAATTCTAATGACTACAAATATACTTATCTATTCAGGGGTCTTCATATATGAAGAGAAAGCTTCCCCAACTGGAGAAATGAAACAGTATATACCACTGCTCTAGCAAGTCCACTCTGAGCTCAGATCTAAACAGAACTCTTTTAGATTTTTCAGAAGATACAGCACTCATTTAACCTGTTCTGTACATGCTTTTCATTCTTTTCTACAGATAGTCTCCCAGGTACCAATATAGCCACACCGGACAGCAGATTTTCTTAAACAACGAAACTAAAATTAGTCTTAAAGTTTCAGGCTCTCATACAAGTGGGGCATTCTAGCAAAACTACTGCAAGAAAAGCTCGGAAAAGGGGCTCCCTTCATAAAGCAACAGCTAGATCGGATCTAGCAGTTTCCAAAAAAAGCATTACTAAAAAAAAAAACAAAAAAAAACAAAAAAAAAAAACAAAAAAAGCATTACTGCTGCCGGCCCAGGTCAGCAAAGAAAAGCCTGGCACCAGAATTTACTCTTCAGCCTATCAAAGGATAGAAAGAAAAAAGTCTCAAATGAGAGTGTTCTCTCTGATAATTAGTGGATAGTGAATTTAAGATTCCTCCATTTTACAGCAAGGGAGAGGATGCTAAAAATACATGGCTCATCTCCTTAACATAAGCACCTCTTCTCTTTATAAATAATCAGTTTCAGGATTTAATTATCTTTCTTGGAAATATACACTTAAAAAAATATTTTGGCTAGTTCAACAATTAAGTATTTCCTGCATATACCTTAATCTGGAAACCTACCAGTGTCTGTATTGTGTGCTTCATTGTATAATCCTAACAAAACCTATAAGATTTTACTCTCAATAAATACAAGATTGAAGAAATATAAACAGAGTTCCATCCAATGATGTTGGAATGGAGGCTTAGAGGCCCTCTAATTTCTGTAAGTTAGGGGTGAAAAGGAACACTTTATTTTTTATTTTTTATTTTAAAATTTTTTTATTTATTTATGATAGTCACAGAGAGAGAGAGAGAGAGAGGCAGAGACACAGGCAGAGGGAGAAGCAGGCCCCATGCACCAGGAGCCCGACGTGGGATTCGATCCCCGGTCTCCAGGATCATGCCCTGGGCCAAAGGCAGGCGCCAAACCGCTACGCCACCCAGGGATCCCGGAACACTCTTAATTCATGGCAGAGATGCAGCCATTTGGGAAGAGCTTTATAAGTCATAAAAATACAAATCCATGACAGCCCAGTAGCAAAAATAAATAAAAATTATTAAGGTAGATATCTTAAAATAATAACCACAAGGAAAGATGGTCCTCAAAAGAGGAAGCATATTTTGCTAAAAATGTTGCAAATGAAAAGTAAGCTTTAATGGCTGATCATCAACTGGCTGAAAACATTTTTGTTTTAGCAGCTTTTTGTTAACTAGATTTTTCAGAGAAAAAGAGCCTGAGTTTTAAGACTCAAAGGTCAAGTCACTTCAATCTTGAGAGAGGAGAGGATTAGGTGGACAAGCTTTAAGGAGGGGGGCTGGAGGACTATTTATAAATACCACCTTCTGGGTCAGCCAGGTCTTTTCTCATTTAGAAGCTCCCAGGTGATTTATACCCAGGGTGAGCACAAAGGAACATTCCTTTACTATGGGAAGCCTCTGTTCAGAGAGCTGTTTTCAGTAGCTTCTTATTGGAACCAGGCGGACAAAAGCAGCACACTCTCATATGTAAAAGTAAGAGCATGTTAAAAATAAGCTTCAGTTTGGAAACAATAAGTTCCAGAAAAAAAATCAATAGTTTGTAGAGTGTGGAGCCTTAGGAAAGGTAAAAAAAGGAGTAAACTAAGATACACATGGAAGAATGAGAGTCACTTGGTTCCACACAGAAGGTTACATAAGTTTTCTTATGTTTTAAATAGCTGCGACCTGGTATGATTTTGGTCCAGTGCGGGGGTTGGGGGCAGACCTGAGGTAAAGAAGGCCGTCAGGGGGGTGGTGGTGGAGTGGGAAGCGAAGGCTTGGGGACTGGAAGAAACCAGTCAGATGAACGAGGGATGGGGTAAATTTCCTTGAGATGTGAATGCAGGGACTGGGACAGAAGAATTTAAAATACTTAGTCATCTAGAAGCATTTTGGCATGCATACAACCTTGATTTTTATATATTAAACAGAACAGATCCACTATACATAGCAGTACATCACTGGCCAGTTGAGAGGAGAGACAGGAGGGAGATTAGGGGAGAGGAAGAGAGAGCGTAGAGAGGAGGAATGGGGAAGCTAAAGAGGGAAAGAGGAAAGAAACATGGAACATACAAACAGAGGGAGAGAGAGAGACATACACAAGGGAAGGAGGGAAAGAAAAAAAAAAAGACACTGAGAAAGAGACAAATAAAGATGCCCACATGTAACCGAGAGGCCAGGATAAAAGAGAACAACAAGGAAGAGGCTCAGGAAGTTCAGAGACGAGATTCTAGTTTTTCCTGCTTGAATCTTGTATTATAGAGCTGTCCTGGTTAGTGGCTTTCATAGAATGGTTTGAAATTGATGGGTAGGAAGACTGTCCCCCCTGAAAATGTTAATTGGCTAATTCATAGTTTCTTGTAATTTATCATTCAAACTAGTACTTTTGAGAATGAAAAGGTGCTAACTGGACAGCACACTTAAATGAGTTGGTTCATATAAGGTGCTTAGAACAGTGCCTGGGCATCTAGTGAGCAGAGTGTTGTTATGAATCCATCATCCTCTCCTATCTAGGATCCTGATGGCTTTCCTCGCTTCCAGTCTTTTTTTTTTTTTTTTTTTTGGTGAGAGAGACGAGCTAGCGAGCCAGGGCGGTAGGCGCAGAGGGAGAGGGAGAGAATCCCAAGCAGGCTCCACACTCAGCAAGGAGCCGATGCAGGGCTTGATCTCACGACGCTGAGATCACGACCTGAGCTGAAATCAAGTCAGATGCTTAACCAATTGAGTTACCCAGGTGCCCCTCCTAGCCTCCTCTTTGAATCCATTCTCACAGAAGAAGATAGTTTTATAAAATCTGTGAATTAGAAGTTAAGCCCCAGTTTTCCTTTGCACTTAAAAACAAAATTCAAGTCCTTTGTATGGTTTGCAAGGTCCCCAGTCTCTATGCTCCCACCATAATGGGCTCCTTTCTCTTTCTTCAGCACACTAGTGTTTCTTCTATCCATGAAGCCGCCCGACTGCTCTTGCCCTTATTTTTCACATCCCCAGATCCTGGCTTCAGTGGCACCTCCTCAGAGAAACTCTTGGGGCCAGTCTACCGTATGGTCTCTGAATCCAGATCTGCCTGACTCCTAAATTGGGGCTCTTTCTGTGCACCCATGCCAACCCTGGCTACATCCTGGCCTCCCCTAAGCAGACAGTTTGTACCATCTCCAACTACCCTGAGAAGAGGCTAAACACTGCTTCACCTTTGCTATGGTCAAAGACATTCAAAGGATCCTTCCAGATTGATTCAGGTCTCTCCATATACCTGATCTCAAACTATCATTCATTCAGTAAGTGGTTATTGAAAACCTACTATGTGTCAGGTATTAACATCAAAATGCATGTAAAAAATCTGGGCAATATTATTTCATAGGAAGTGACAAACGTGGAGGGGGACAATATTTCTATATTTATGTATTATTTTATAAACTTATGGTCTTAACTATGTAGGTAAAATATACATTTGTCTATTCTACATACATCCCTTTTAAAAATATTTTCATTGGAATATTAAGAGATTGCCTTATATTCAGGGTTTCCTTGTATTTGGGCATTATTCTGATAATTTTGTGGATTTCCTCTACAAAACCAAATAACTTATTCATTTACATCCTTCAAAACAATTCATACTCAAGCTAGATAATTCTCAGTGATACTGAGATAATTATCTAATGATATTAACTCAGTTCCTGATTACTAATCTAGGGATAGAAGATCTATATTGTATTATTTCAATTCCTAACAATTTACCAGGAAGAGAATTGGTTTATCAAGTGTTATTCTGTTCTAGCCCTTCCTGAAAAGTAAACTTTAGGTTTATAGAAAAGTTATAAAATAGTAGAGTTCTCATATACCCCAGACTAGTTTCCCCCTATGATAGACATCTTACGTTTGCCACAACTAATGAACCATTACTGATACATTGGCACTAACTAAAGCCTACAGTTTGTTCAGATTTCCTTAGTTTTAATTTAATATCCCTTTTCTGTCCCAGGATCCCACATTACATATAGTTATCATGTCTCCTGAAGCTCCTCTAGGCTTCTGAGAGTTTCTCAGATTTTCCTTTTTTTTAATGACCTTGACAGTGTTGAGTAGTATTGGGTCAAATATTTTCTGGGTGCCTGCCAGTCAGGGTTTGTCCGATGTTTTTCTCATAATTAGGCTGTGGTTGTGAGTTTTTAGGAGGAAGACCATTGAGATGAAGTGCCATTTTCATCCCATCATGTCAAGATTATTATGTACTATCAACATGATTTATCAGTGCTGACGTTGATCTTGATCTGAGGTGGTGCTTGTCAGGTTTCTCCACTGTAAATATACTCTTTCCCTCCGTTCCATATTGTTCTCTTGGAAGGAATTCACTGTATGCAGCCCAAAATAAAGGAGTGGGGAGTTATGCTCTATCTCCTATGTGAATTATTTGGAATTCTGCAGTGGAGATTTGTCTCTTTTCCCACTGATTTTTTTTTTAAGATTTTATTTATTTATTCATGAGAGACACAGAGAGAGGCAGAGACACAGGCAGAGGGAGAAGCAGGCTCCATGCAGGGAGGGAGCCCGAGGTGGGACTTGATCCTGGGACTCCAGGATCGCGCCCCGAGCTGAAGGCAGGGGCTCAACCGCTGAGCCCCCCAGGCATCCCTCTCCCACTGATTTTTAAAATTCAACTATTTATTTATATCAGGCCAGTTGCTTTTATTATCAAGTGACTGTGCTCTGATACCTAACTTTTTATCTCCAACATGAAAATATTTTAACAGGGAATCCCTGGGTGGCTCAGCGGTTTGGCGCCTGCCTTTGGCCCAGGGCGTGATCCTGGAGTCCCGGGATCGAGTCCTGCATCAGGCTCCCTGCATGGAGCCTGCTTCTCCCTCTGCCTGTCTCTGCCTCTCTCTCTGTGTGTCTTTCATGAACAAATAAATAAGATCTTTAAAAAAAAAAAACTGATTAAAAAAAAAAAGAAAAGAAAAAAGAAAATATTTTAACAGTAAACAACCTGCTTAAAAATATTTAGTTAAGGGGCTCCTGGGTGGCTCAGTGGTTGAGCGTCTGCCTTTAGTTCAGGTCATGATCCTGGGGTCCTGGGATCAAGTCCTGCATCAGGCTCCCTGCAGGGAGTCTGCTTTTCCCTCTGCCTAGGTCTCTGCCTCTCTCTCTCTGTGTCTCTGTGTAAATAAAATCTTAAAAAAAAAAAAATTAGTTAAGATGCTCACCTACAAGTCTCAGGGATTAATTTGGGTTATGGGATTAAGAACCACATGCTCTATGTTGGCAAATTGAACACCAAACAAACAAACAAACAAACAAAAAGCCACATGCTCCTCTGAATAAGACAGGCAGGTACCCGGGAATGCTCATTTTATTTTATTTTAAAATTTTTTGAATGATTATTTATTTATTTATTTATTTATTTATTTATTTATTTATTTTAAAGATTTTATTTATTTATTCATGAGAGACACAGAAAGAGAGAGAGGCAGAGACACAGGCAGAGGGAGAAGCAGGCCCCATGCAGGGAGCCTGATGTGGGACTCGATCCTGGGTCCCCAGGGTCGCGCTGGGCTGAAGGTGGTGCTAAACTGCTGAGCCACCCGGGCTGCCCTGAATGCTCATTTTAAAAAGCAATTCTCGGGCAGCCAGGGTGGCTCAGCGGTTTAGCACCACCTTCAGCTCAGGGCCTGATCCTGGAGACCCGGGATCGAGTCCCACATCGGGCTCTCTGCATGGAGCCTGCTTCTCCCTCTGCCTGTGTCTCTGCCTCTCTCTCTCTCTGTGTCTCTCATGAATAAATAAGTAAATCTTAATTTAAAAAAATAAAAAAGTAAAAAGCAATTCTCATGTGCAACACAGTTAAGATATCACTCAATTAGCCTTTATAATCTAATATACAATGACTAGAGTAATACTCCTAAAACACAAACTGGATCATATCATTACTTCCTCTTAAAAACTTTCAAAAGATTTTCACTGAGAAAAGTCCTAACTTTTTAGCTTTGCATTTTAAATTCTTTACCTTGTGGCCGCCCCAATATCTCTCTTGCCACCCTTTCTGCTGCACACTCCTTCCTACTCCCTATTCTCATCTAGGCACAGGGGGGATACTCTGCCCTCGTGCATCCCTAGGCTCTCTGGTCAGCATGGACACTGGACACTCATTTGAAGTCTTTCCCAAGAGCAGCCAGCAAAATCAAAAGAGCTGAATCACTTTTTGGGGACCCAATCAGGTGTTATGATCACCACATGGCACACCAGACATGCTAATAAAAGGAGGTGGGAAGAAACCTTTCTTTGGCTTAAAGGACCCTTAAGGAGTCAACCATGATAGAAGGAAATGGGAGTAACAAAGACAGAGATCATCGGCAGAGGCTGGCTACAATTGCCCCAGATGTACCAACTGCACAGCAAAGCCATCCAAGCAAATCTCTAAAATAAGACACATCAAGTCTGACTAGTCTTCACTTCCATTGCTCAGAGAAGGAAACACTCTTGGTCATTTTTATATAATGCCACAAATACCATGCAGCAAACTTTTTTACAAAGAATAGCAGAATTTCTCTGTGTATGATGAGATGAAGAGAAAAGCAAAAAAGCAGAGCTGCCATAATTCCTAGAAAATACGTTGCAGCCCCATTAACCAAAGTTACACAGCTGAAAAGTAGGAAGCTCAGAACTTGGGATGATGGTCAGACTGAAGATCAAGCATCTTCCACTGTCCTGCTGCCTCCCCACAATAAGGAATAAAGCAACCATAAAATCACCATCTTATTCTTCGTGCTCTGCAATCATCTTTCTTATCCTTTAAATTACAATGTCTTTTTTTCTCTTAATGAAATAAAAACAACTTGTTTGTAAAAAGATCCAGAAAAAAGCTAAGTCTTCACCACTTCTCTCAATACCAAACTGCTCAAACCAATGGCAATTCTGATTTCAGTCACAGGCTCCCCACTCTAGGTGAAGCTGATTGTGAAAGTAATTCACAAGTAAAATACTTTTAAAAGTAAAAGCTTTTAATCCTTTATTAAACATTACCTGTTTGGGTCTCCATTAGTTTGCTCATTCTTGTATATCCTGGGTTTAGCAGTCTTTGGATGATCTTGAGGTAAAAGTAAATGTTAGGTGATGGGAGAGGAATATACATTTTTAACAATGGATTAAAAGACATATTTTGAATTCAGGGAAGAATGATTCAAGAAATACTGAATAAGAAGAACTAAAGATGTTACATATAAAGTAAGCCATGATTTATGCTTACCGGGGATGCACTACAAGCATTCTCTTTTGTGTCAGAACCTTTCAGAATTATTCAACATTATTCTAGAGGTGGGACGCCTGGGTGGCTCAGCAGTTGAGCGCCTGCCTTCAGCCTAGGGCCTGATCCCGGAATCCAGGGATCCAGTCCCACATCGGGCTCCCTCCATGGACCCTGCTTCTCTCTCTGCCTATGTCTCTGCCTCTCCCTTTTTGTCTCTCATGAGTAAATAAAAATCTTAAAAAATTGGACAACAGGAAGCAAAAGTATCATTATTTGTAAGTGATATGACTGTATATCTAGAAAACCTTAAAGGATCAAATATAAACCAACTGAGTCAGCAGGCACCCTGATTATAAACTTCTTGAGGGCAGAGGTGTTTCTTCTCGTTCAGTTGACAGCAAAAGCATAGAAATCTTTGGCTAGGAGTTCTTGGATGTTAGCCACATCATTCAGTAACTTTCTAGCATATGAAAAATACTTCAGGGATCCCTGGGTGGCTCAATGGTTTAGTGCCTGCCTTGGTTTGGCCCAGGGCGTGATCCTGGAGTTCCGGGATCAAGTCCCATGTCCGGCTCCCTGCATGGAGCCTGCTTCTCCCTCTACCTGTGTCTCTGCCTCTCTCTCTCTCTGCCTCTCATGAATAAATAAATAAAATCTAAAAAAAAAAAAAAAAAAAAAAAGAAACTTTATAGGTTACTGGGTTTGGGGCACTCTAGGATACAGTCAATCATTTTTTTATAGGGTACTTTTTTTTTTTTTAAAGATTTTATCTATCCATTTATGAGAGACAGAGAGAGAGAGAGGCAGAGACAAAGGCAGAGAGACAAGCAGGCTCCATGCAGGGAGCCCAATGTGGGACTCGATCCCAGGACTCCAGGATCACTCCCTGAGCCGAAGGCAGGCACCCAACTGCTGAGCCACCCAGGTGCCCTTATAGAGAAGTTTTTCATTTTATTTATTTGTTTGTTTATTTATAAGATTTTACTTATTTATTCATGACAGACACAGAGAGAGAGAGAGAGAGAGAGAGAGAGAGAGGCAGAGACACAGGCAGAGGGAGAAGGAGGCTCCATGCAGGGAGCCTGATGTGGGACTCAATACCGGGTCTCCAGGATCACACCCTGGGCCGAAGGCGGCGCCAAACTGCTGGGCCATCAGGGCTGCCCAAGTTTTTCATTTTAGAATTTTGAATTAAGGCAAAAACAGGACTAATTTCTCAATCAGTATTTTATTTTTATTCTACTTTGTAGAGCTCAAGTTATCTCCTCATGGCACTTATTAACAGGTACCTTAGTTGAGTAGTTCTTATTTGTCTAGAACTTGGTTCTTATTTTCAGTCTACTTAAAAAATAATCATGGGGGGCACCTGGGTGGCTCAGTGGTTGACCGTCCGTCTGCCTTCTGCTCAGGTCATGATCCTAGGATCCTGGGATCAAGTCCACATCAGGCTCCCTGGAGGGAGCCTGCTTCTCCCACTGCCTATGTCTCTGTCTCTCTCTGTGTCTCTCTCATGGATAAATAAAATCTTAAAAAAATAAATCACAGGTGCCTGTGGCTCAGTCTGTTAATTATCTGTCTTCATCTGCCTTCGGCTCAGGTCATGATCTCAGGGTCCTGATATCAAGTCCCACATGGGGCTCTCACTCAGTGGGGAGCCCACTTCTCCCTCTACCCCTCCCTCCTGGCTTGTGTGCGTTCTCTCTCTCTCTTAAATACATACATACATACATACATACATACATAAAATCTTTAAAAAAATTCAGATTCTGGGAATAATCCTTTCCTGCATTTTTTTAAAAGATTTATTTATTTATCATAGACAGAGAGAGAGAGGGGCAGAGACACAGGCGGAGGGAGAAGCAGTCTCTATGCCGGGAGCCTACCGTGGGACTCGATCCCGGGACTCCAGGATCGCACCCTGGGCCAAAGGCAGGCGCTAAACCGCTGAGCCACCCAGGGATCCCCCCTTTCCTGCATTTTAAGGACAGTTGAGAATTACAAACTTTGCAGAATGAAATCTTTTTTTTTTTAAGATTTAAAAAATTCATTTGAGAAAGAGAGCACACTAGTGGGGGGGGGGGGGGAGGAGAGGCAGAGGGAGAGGGAGAGGGAAAGGGAGACTCCCCTCTGAGCAGGGAACCCAATGTGGGGCTCGATCCCAGGACCCCGGGATCATGACTTGAGCTGAAGGCAGAGGCTTAACCATCTGACCTACCTAGGTGTCCCGCAGAATGAAATCTCTAAAAGATGCTACCAAAGTCAAAACAGAGGTATATTCTTACACTTAACTTAGCCAAAAGCCTGAGAAGTGATCAGAGGTACATTCTTAAAGCTATGCCAGAAAAACAAAGATCATTATTAGCTCTATTAGCATGAAATCTGCCCAGCACAAATACATTTTTTTGGTCTTAATTTCTTAAAATGAATGAATCTCATTTGGAATGATTTTTCCCATTAAGTGTAGAAATCATATATACACAATCTTTAACTTATAAATGTCTTCAATTCACCTTCAAATATTAGGGACATCCATTTGGAAGTCCTTCAACTTTGCTGACATAAGTATTCTTTTTTTTTTTTTTTTTTTTAAAGATTTTATTTATTCATGAGAGAGAAAGAGAGAGAGAGGCAGAGACACAGGTGGAGAGAGAAGCAGGCTTCATGCAGGGAGCTCGACGCGGCACTCGATCCTAGGTCTCCAGGATCAGGCCCTGGGCCGAAGGCAGGCGCCAAACCGCTGAGCCACCCAGTGATCCCCTGACATAAGTATTGTAAAGGATTTTAAGCTTAAATATGTTTTGTATTTTTATTTACTTAAAAGTTTTTATTATTGAGGGGTGTCTGGGTGGCTCAGTTAGTTGAGTGTCTGACTCTAGGTTTCGGCTCTGGTCATGATCCTGGGGTTGTGAGATTGACTCACGTTGGGCTCCCTGCTCAGTGCAGAGTCTACTTGAGATCTTTCTCTCTCTCTCTCTCTCTCTCCCTCTCTCTCTCCCCCTCTCCCTGTCCCTGTGTCCACTGGCATGCACTTTCTCTCAAATAAAAAAAAATATTATTGAAGTACAGTTGACATATGAAAGAATCTATTTTATTTTATTCTTTTTAAAGATTTTTATTTATTCATGAGAAACACACACAGAGAGAAGCAGAGACACACAAGCAGAGAGAGAAGCAGGCTCCATGTAGGGAGCCCAATGTGGGACTAGATCCCAGTACTCCAGGATCATGCCCTGGGTCGAAGGCAGACGCTCAACCGCTGGGCCGCCCAGGCATCCCAGGAATCTTTTTAAAATGGGTATTATCCTAAATAAATAACAGTATGTTTTCATAGTATTTTGGAGATTTGTTAGCTTTTAAAAATACATGAGCATATCTGTTTGCTGGTCATGTAAATATATACTTTTAACCAGAAAAAGGAACCATGTACCATATCTAAGAGCCAGTGAGATGCCTTAATAAAAACATGGTGAATACGTTTTTATACAGGTGAATTTTAGCAATTTAAAATAGTTGGTGAGGGCAACCTGGGTGGCTCAGCGGTTTAGCGCCGCCTTTGGCCCAGGGCGTGACCCTGGAGACCTGAGACTCAGTCCCACATTGGACTCCCTGCATGGGGCCTGCTTCTCCCTCTGCCTGTATCTCTGCCCCCTCCCCCGCCTTCTCTGTGTCTCTTATGAATAAATAAATAAAATCTTAAAAAAAAAAGTTGCGGGATCCCTGGGTGGCGCAGCGGTTTGGCGCCTGCCTTTGGCCCAGGGCGCGATCCTGGAGACCCGGGATCGAATCCCACGTCGGGCTCCCGGTGCATGGAGCCCGCTTCTCCCTCTGCCTGTGTCTCTGCCTCTCTCTCTCTCTCTCTCTCTGTGACTATCATGAATAAATAAATAAAATCTTTAAAAACAAAAAACAAAACAAAAAAAGTTGGTAAAAAAAACAAAGAAAAAAATGGTGAAAATGAAGGTTTTTTGGTTTTTGTAAATCAAACAATTTTAAAAAGCTCTGTAGGAACTTACTGTTTCAATAGTGCCAAATGAGTTATCTTATAAATGAAATAAATCTTCTATAATATTAATGTTTAAAGCCCCAATTTGAGTTGTTTTTCTTAAGATTATTTGAGAGAGTGCATGTGCATGCACATGTGGGGGGCAGAGGGAATCTCAAGCAAACCTCCTGCTGAGTGTAGAGCCTGCAAGGGGAGGGGGTGCTGGATCCCACAAGCCGAGATCATGACCTGAACCTAAAACAAGAGTTGAAATTTTAAGTGACTGAGCCACCCAGGTGCCTGCCCCAGTTTGAGAGTTTGATTTGTTTACAGTGATTTCTCAAGGGAGGTCCATCTGTGAGAAGTCTTTGTTGTGACAGGGAAGGATTTCAGTCATTATCAGATGGTAACAACCTCTAAAGATTATACTCCACTTTGATATAATCATATTTCAGATACTGAGTCCCCTAAAAAAAAGCTAGACCTTAATTTGTCACACCACTGTAATATACCTTTCCCTGCCACACAAGACTGCTAAAAACATTTTTAAAAAATTCCCTTGATGCATTCATAAACTTACATTTGTTCCTTTTTTTTGGCTAGAGAACCTGAAAACAGCACTGTCCTCTACATCAATGACACTCTATGATAAGCATACACTTCCAATAATGCCTTAAACAAGGGTCAAGACCAAACAACTTTATGGGAAACAACTTTCAGGGCAGCACCAACTTTTACCATCAGAACCTGACATTCTAGGCTATATTAGTAACTACTGGCAGATGTGGCCACTGTCAATTTGTTCCTGTCACATTATTCATTATTTTCCTTTGTCTCAGTCCGAAGCCACAGGGGAGGGCTACCGTTTGCTTTTGACTTGTAACAACAGCAGAGGCTATGGATTCCCTCCCCTGCCTAACTTGACTCCTGGCTCCTCCCCTGGAAACAGGATAAAACAGGAGGCAAGAACATACCAAACAGGACGAGTAATTTGCTATTCCATGAAACTTCTGGTTGGCTACTTTGGGAACATGGAAATGTCAGAGGAAGAACAAAAGGACATTCTAGAATTAGCTTTGACAAAGTCCACTAGGATTCTTGTTACCCTTTGTTTCTCTGCTCAACCTCTCATTTCTATTAATATATGTCACTGAGCCCGGATGGAAATAAGATAGCTGAAAAGCTGCTGGTTCCATGACTACTCCATGCATGGTTATTTGCCAAGAGAACTCTCATGGTAATTCTAGAATGTATGTTATCCAAGGTAAAACAGCAGTTAATGGTATTGTACCAGTGTCTGTTTCCTGGTTTTGATAATGTACCAAGGCTATGTAAGATGCTATTAAGATATTATCATTGAGTATATGGGAACTCACTGTACTTGAAGGGTACATGGGAACTCACTACACTATTTTTATAAGTTCTTGTAAGCTAAAATTATTTCAAAATGAGTTTAAAAATAAAAAAAAGATGAAGACACCCACCCACATGTACATCCATATTACTTGTTTCTAAGACAACATTTAAGACTTTATGGCTCTTCTTTATGGACTTCAATATCCCACTGTTGTATTTTACTTATGTTTAAACATATCATTTAGTTTTTTCCCCTTAGTAATATGAGAGTAAATGATACTCCAGTAATATAACAAAAATTTTAATAGGGGGAAAAAGGCAGAGAGAGGCCAGGAGTATAGTTCAAGTGAAATTAAAGAGAAATTACAGTAAAGGCCAGGAGGAGGAGGTTTTTTTTTAAAGATTTATTTACTCATGAGAGACACACAGAGAGAGGCAGAGACATAGGCAGAGGGAGAAGCAGGCTCCCCATGGGGAGACCGATGTGGGACTTGATCTCAGGACCCCAGGATCACGCCCTAAGCCAAAGGCAGATGCTCAACCGTTGAGCCACCCAGGCATCCCAGGAGGAGGTTTCTTGTCCTCCTTTGACTGGGGGTATATTTCTCAGTCTGAGAATTTTAAGTTTCGGGATAGGAGAAAGATACAGAAAAGTTAATCATTGTGGAGAGAGCTGCTGCCTTATAAACAGCTGCTAATGGTTTTGAACCAGGTAGCTAAAAAAAAAAAAATAATGGAACTTTGTAAAAATCAAGGAATTCAAGAGAGAAAACTGATTTTTTACTTTAGAGAGAAGGGGAAAAGGGTTGGTAAAGGAGGATGCTATTAGAAGGGCATTTTTAAGGGCCATGGTTTTAACCTAAGTGATGTAGAACATGTGGGTGGTAGTGGTGGGAAATACACTAAAGTATATGACAAGCTACAATTACTGTGGTACTAGCATAAAAATAGGTAGATTGATATACCAAAAAACTTAGCTATGACCCCAGCATATACGGACTTTATATACACTAAATTCCAAACCAGTGGAAAAAAAAAAAAAAAACGGTTAATTATCTCACACTGGGATGTTTGGGTGGCTCAGCAGTTTAGCGCCTGCCTTTGGCCCAGGTCATTATCCTGCGGACCCGGATGGAGTCCCACATCGGGCTTCCTGCATGGAGTTTGCTTCTCCCTCTGCCCGTGTCTCTGTCTCTCTCATGAATAAATAAATAAAATCTTAAAAAAAATTATCTCACATTGTTTATTACAATATATAGGTTTTACCCACTATCTAAAAGTACAGCGTTCCTGTGAAAACTTTTGTAAGCCGAAATGGCACGAAGCCAAGAAGTAATTACTATTAATGTATGTGGAAAAAGTTTTGAGTGTTTCTACACCTATAAAATCATCTCTCAGGTTTTTCTGGTACCTCCAGACACATCTTGCTAACAGATAATAAATCAAGAAAGAGCACAGATGCTCATAGACACAATTCAAAGCTATGGTGGCTTGATGTTGAGACACTTGGTGTAGTTTCCAGGATGGGAGCTGGGCAGTGCCACGCTCACTGCTGGGGGTGCACACAGCCTCCATAATGGCTCACTCCAAGATAAATGTTCAACGCTACTGTTGTTTTCCCCTTTTTCTGTAGAAGTGAAAATCCTCTTTGGATTTTTCAGTTAGTGAAAACAAGTACTAATGCAGGTCTTTAGTAAATGTGAAATGGCCTAACACAAACTTTGGAAAAGCAGAGGATACCTGTACCCAACTGGCCTCAAGAGTTAGATATAAAGAAAATATAGGTGAATATTTATATGACCTAAGGATAAGGAAGGCCTGAGTAGAAAAACAAAAGAAATCATACAAAAAACTAAGTATATATAATTCCATAGAAAAAATTTAGAACCCAAGTGTTTCAGTAGGAGGGAAAGAGGACTAGGATTAGGTACAGAGAGAAAAAGGGACTGGTTTATTCAAATTATTTTAGGTTTTTACAAGGAAAAAAAAAGTTTTTACAAGAAAAATGTATTTGTATTTTCCGAGTTAAATTTTATTCTTAAAGTATTTCTGAAAGTAAAACCAGAACACTTTCCGTACCTCAAAACCATCATAAATAAAGTCAAATGAGAACCTAGAAAAATATTTATAATATGACAAGCAAAGGGACAGGGTCTTTACTATACAAGGAGCATTTATATAAGAAGAAGATAAAATGGGGAGGCCTGGGTGGCTCAGTGGTTGAGTGCGTCTGCCTTTGGCTCAGGGTGTGATCCTGGGGTCCTGGGATAGAGTCCCACATTGGACTCCCTGCATGGAGCCTACTTCTCCCTCTGCCTATGTCTCTGCCTTTTTTTCTCTTTCATGAATAAATAAAATCTTAAAAAAAAAAAGAAAAAGATAAAACGTTTCAAAGGAACACTAGGCAAAACATGGGGGAAGGCACATTTTCACCTGTCAAATTGGCCCACTGAGCCTGGCCCTTGGTGTGGGTGGGGAAGAGCTGTCCTCCCCAGCACTCCCAAGGAAGCCACCGCCTCTGTGGGAAAGGGTCAGGCAGGTTTCGGGAGGCAGGCAAATGGGAGGGAGGACTCCATGAAAAGCTCCAGGATGGGAGAATTTGGTTTTATTTATTTATTTATTCATTCATTCATTCATTCATTCGAGACGCAGAGACACAGGCAGAGGGAGAAGCAGGCTCCATGCAGGGAGCCCGATGTGGGACTGGATCCCGGGTCTCCAGGATCAGGCTCTGGGCTGAAGGCGGCACTAAACCATTGAGCCACCCCGGACTGCCCAAGAATTTTGTTTAGAAAGTAAAAGGACTTTCTGACAGGGCAGGGTGCTCTTGGGGAAAAATGGGTGGAGTATAAGCAAAGGGATGAGACAACCAGAAGGGACTGAATCCTGGAAGAGCCTGCATTTTGGGAAGTACAGGAAGTTTACAGGAATGAGGGGCAGGGAGTCATTTACAGCCTATTCTTAAGGTTTCCAAATTTGAGAAAACTATTTTGGTATCAAAATTGCTTGAAGGCTGTCTCTTTGGGCATTGACCTTCATGACCCCCTCCTTCCTTTCCAGTCACCAAACCTTGCTATTTCTTCCATTGAAATGCATTTGCATGTTTTTCCAACCTAATCTGCACACTATTGCCAGACTATTGTTTCTAAAATATCACTTGGATCTTGTCCCCAACCTGCTCCAAACTTTTCAGTGCTTTCTACTGTCACTGGATCAAGTGTAGACACACACCCTTATCCAACACCCTGAATTCTAAGATGTCTTCAGTTTACTTAAAAAGAATCTGCTTCAGCCACTGGTTCCATCACTGACCTATTCCTATATGTGACATGATCCCCTGAAACCTTCTATGATTTCCTAAGGCATAGAAGCCCATCTGAAACTCCCTTTTCTTTCCCTTTTATTTCTCTGGCATTCCTTCTCTTCCCATCAGTGTACATGTGGTTAAGGCACAGGTGTGGAGTCTCACAGCCCAGGTTAAAACCATGGCTCTGCCATTCTTTTTTTTTTTTTTTTTAATTTTTAAAAAGATTTATTATTTTTAATAATAAATTTATTTTTTATTGGTGTTCAATTTGCCAACATACAGAATAACACCCAGTGAAGATTTATTTATTTATGACAGAGAGAGAGAGAGAGAGAGAGAGAGAGAGAGAGAGAGGCAGAGACACAGGAGGAGGGAGAAGCAGGCTGCATGCCGGGAGCCCGACGTGGGACTCGATCCCGGGACTCCAGGATTGTGCCCTGGGCCAAAGGCAGGTGCTAAACTGCTGAGCCACCCAGGGATCCCTGGCTCTGCCATTCTTTTTTTTTTTTTTTTTTTTTAAAGATTTTATTTATTTATTCATAGAGACAGAGAGAGAGGCAGAGACACAGGCAGAGGGAGAAGCAGGCTCCATGCAGAGAGCCTGACGTGGGACTCGATCCAGTGTCTCCAGGATCATGCCCTGGGCTGCAGGCGGCCCTAAACCACTGTGCCACCAGGGCTACCCTAGCTCTGCCATTCTTAAGGTTTCGTTTGCCTCAACTCTAAAATGTATTTACTTACATGATTTTTTGTGAAGAGTCAATGAGAATTAATGTAGGACAGTGCCTGGAACACAGTAAGTATTCACCAGATTAGTATTAATATGATTGTCAAAATACACTTTTTTCTCTGAGTGTAAAGTCTGTTTCGCTAGCTGGTAATAGTTTGTGTGCACTGTTATTTTCTGTCTTATGTTTTTTTTTTTTTTTAATTTTTATTTATTTATGATAGTCACAGAGAGACAGAGAGAGAGGCAGAGACATAGGCAGAGGGAGAAGCAGGCTCCATGCACCGGGAGCCTGATGTGGGATTCGATCCCGGGTCTCCAGGATCACGCCCTGGGCCAAAGGCAGGCGCCAAACTGCTGCGCCACCCAGGGATCCCTTCTGTCTTATGTTTAAACTTTCTATAGTTAGGTCTTATTTCCTCATACTTTATAGATTTTTATCTCATTAATAGTCAGTGTGCCAAGCCCGGCAATAAGGGCTTTACAGACACAAAATCCTATGGTTCAGATATCATTACCTCTATTACTTCACTTTCTGGACAGGAAAATGAAGTTTTGGAGATATTAAAAACCTTACCTAATATTAAATAGCTAATAGTGGGATAAAGATGCAAGTAATTATTTTTTGACTGACTCATTTTTAAGATTGAAAATTGCCCTAGGATTTCTACAAATGATCACTGGGCAGTACTGATGAGCCAGATCTGTCGTTTTTCCCTTACCTAGAGATTTCCCCAGGGATAACTGAGTGAGCACTTCACTAGATCTGGCTTCAACATCAGTCCCCAGTCAGAGCCTGTGCTTTCCTCCAGGGACTGCCGTTACCCTTTGACTTTCAGAGAGAGAGCATACTAGAAGCTCCATGTTTTGCTATAAGAGAGGAAGATCATTTCCAGAGACAGAAATCACGCCATCAGGGATCAAGAACAAAAACCAGGTTTCCATCAGCAAACGGCATCATTTATCCTCCTTTAGTTTTTTTTTTAAAGATTTTATTTATTTATTTATTTATTTATTTATTTATTTATTTATTTAGATTTATTTATTTATGATAGACATAGAGAGAGAATGAGGCAGAGACACAAGCAGAGGGAGAAGCAGGCTCCATGCCGGGAGCCCAATGTGGGACTCGATCCCAGGACTCCAGGATCGCGCCCTGGGCCAAAGGCAGGCGCTAAACCGCTGAGCCACCCAGGGATCCCCTAAAGATTTTATTTATTTATTCATTCATGAGAGACACAGAAAGAAAGAGAGGCAGAGACACAGGCAGAGGGAGAAGCAGGCTCCGTGCATGGACCCCGATGTGGGACTCGATCCCGGGTCTCCAGGATCAGGCCCTGGGCTGAAGGTGGCGCTAAACCACTGAGCCACCAGACTGCCCATCCTCCTTTAGTTTTCTTAGAGTAAAAAAGAGAGGCTCTTAATAGAAAGATCAAGCCTCCTGAGTACAGAAGAGGCCAACTTCTCCCAAAGGTAACATTTAAGACAGTGATCTTAAGAATGAGAAAGGCAAAACAGTCAAGGGCATGGGAAGGACAGACCCTACCAGTATATATTCTTTACTCTGATCTATTACATGCTGGTGCAACTACATATGAGTAGACTCTGGGGGGTAAACACTGAAGGAATATAAAAAATGAGCCATTAATTAACTGATGCTGTAACTGCGTTTACAAACCGATTTCCAATGGAATTATTACATATTAGGTCTCTTTAGAAGCCCATAGTCTCCAGACTCTGAAGAAGCCTCAAAGCTAACCTGCAAATTTTATCTTGCTAACTTTCAAACTGTTCTAGCTGATAAAGTTTAAAGAACTCCCCCAAAGCAGACAAGCAAAAGAAACTAACCAGCATAAAACAAAATGGCAACAACGAAAAGCAATTTTCTTATGCCCAGGAAACTTAAAGACTTAAAGGATACAAAAACAACAGGTTCATCTATTTAGGAAACAAACATGCCTCCCCTGCTGTCTCTGACCACTTAGGATACTTTAGAGGTCAGAAGGAACAAAATCTATGTCCCCATCAATAGGGGACAGGCCAATGTCAGTCTATGGAAACTCAGTATGGATTCTCCAAGGCTCAGTGTATGTAACTTCCTGAGTTGGGAGACTGGGATCGATGGTTCTGAGGTTTTTTGTCTACTCACTTGTGGGATTTTCCCCCAGAGGCTTTTCACTTGTGGAGGGAAAGCAAAAACTTCTTTCATTACAATGCTTTTTTTCTCTCCTACAGATCAAAATAAAATTCCATTGATGGCATAAATTAATAGTGTTAAGATGGCAATACTGGGGTGCTTGGGTGGCTTAGATAGCGTCTGATTCTTGATCTCTGCTCAGGTCTTGATCTTAAGTTGTCAGTTCAAGCCTTGTGATGGGCTCCATGCTGGGTGTGGAGCCTATTTAAAAAAAAAAAACAAAAGATGGCTGAGTGGCTCAGGTCATGATCTCAGGGTCCTGAGATTGAGCCCCACGTTGGGGTCCCTGCCCAGTGAGGAGTCTGCTTCTTCCTCTCCCTCTGCCCCTCCTCTGCTTGTGTTCTCTCTCAAATAAATAAATAAAATCTTAAAAAAAAAATTAAAAAGATGGCAATACTCCCCAAATTGATCTACAGATTCAAACTCAATCCTTACCAAATCCCAGCTGCATTTTCTTTTTTGCAGAAATTGACAAACTGATCCTAAAATTCATAAAGAAATCAAGAGTCTTTGAGTAGCCAAACAAGTCTAAGAATGAGAATAAAATTGGGTAACTCATGCTTCCTGATTTCAGAAAGCTATATTGTGGTACTTGCATAAGGATAGACATACAGATAAAAGGAATAGAATTGACAATCCATAAACCTCACATGTACGGTCAATTGATACTTGATAAGAGTGCCAAGACAATGGGAGAAAAAAAATCTTTTCAACAAATGGTGCTGAGACCACGGACACCTATGTGCAAAAACAAACTGGATCCTAAGCTCTCACATAAATAAAAATTAACTCAAAATGGGTTACAGATCCAGATAGAATTATGAAACAGAAAAAAATATAGGCGTAACTGTGACCTGGAGTTAGGCACAGTCTTCTTAGGTATGATAACAAAAGCACAAGTGACAACAAAAACAAAAAATTGGACTTACTCAAAATTAAAAACACTATGCTTCAAAAGACACTATCAAGAAAATAGACAACCAGGCAGCCCCGGTGGCTCAGCGGTTTAGCGCCGCCTTTGGCCCAGGGTGTGATCCTGGAGACCCAAGATGGAGTCCCACGTTGGGCTCCCTGCATGGAGCCTGCTTCGGCCTGTGTCTCTGCCTCTGTGTGTGTGTGTGTGTGTGTGTGTGTGTGTGTCTCTCATGAATAAATAAATTAAATGTTTTAAAAAAAATAAGAAAAGAAAATAGACAACCTACAGAATGGGAGAAAATATTTGTGAATCATAGATCTGATAAGGGAACTGTATCCAGAATATATAAAGACTTCTTACAACTTAATCATAAGATAAATAACCCAATTAAAAAATGGGCAAAGGGCACTTGGGTGGCTCAGTTGGTTGAGTGTTGGACTTTTGGTTTCAGCTCAGGCCTTGATCTCAGGGTCCTGGAATGGAGCTCCACATCAGGACAGTCTCCTAGAGAATATCTCCCTCTCCCTCCATTCCTCCTGTCTCTCTCACAAATAAACAAAATCTTAAAAAAAAAAAAAAAAAAAAGGGGGGGGGCAAGAAGGCAAGAATCTGGACATTTTCCCAAAGGTTGCCAATAAACACATAAAAAGATGCTCAACATCATTAGTTATCAGGGAAATTCAAATTAGAACCACAATGAGATACTTTATATGCTCTAGAGGGATCTTTTTTTTTTTTTTTGGAATATTTTATTTATTTATTCATGAAAGGCACAGAGAGAGAGAGGCAGAGACACAGGCAGAGGGAGAAGCAGGCTCCATGCAGGGAGCTCAATCCCGGGTCTCCAGGATCACGCCCTGGGCTGAAGGCAGGTGTTAAACCATTGAGCCCCCAGGGATCCCTCGCAATAAATAAATAAAATCTTAAAAAAAAAAAAAAAGATTCAGAGAGACACCTGATAAGCATGTGAAAAAGAGATCTGTAGGAATGGAAAGGATCTAGCACAAAGAGGAAATATAGTCTTGGTCCGGAGCTCTTCTGAAGACAAAAAAAGAAAGAAAGAAAAAGCATATTATATGTTGATTATATTATGATAAAACTGGAAAAATATTAAAAGAAACTACGGAGAGTCCAACATAACCCAGTCCACATTTTTTTTTGCAGGATTATTGTATAAATTTTTAAAAAAGAGTCTAGTCTGCATATAGACTCTATAGATATATGAAAAGCTTAATGGTAGTTATTTTTTATGCCCAAGTAAACCTTCCACTCTAATGTTTCCCACGCCGTTGCTTTAATAGGCTTACTATGATTTATTATGCAATAATAAAAAGATACAGAATTAGGCTATCAAACCTAAGGCCATCAGTGAAATTCATCATTCATTTGCATAGCACCTTAAAGTTTATAAATCATTTTTACAATATTATCTAGCTGCCCCTCTCAAAGCAGGTATCATTCCCATTTTAAAGATTAAAAAACAGCCTCAGAGACATTAACAGACTTAAAGCCTCATATCTAGTAAGAGATGGAAATATATTAAAACCCAAGTCTTAGATCTACCAATAAGCTACCTTCTAAACTTGTAAATTGCTCTTTTGCACAGAATATTCCTTTATTTTACTATGGCTTTTTTTTTTTTTTTTTTTTGGTGAATTTCTCTTACATATAGCATTTTGAACTAATTGTTTTTTAAAGATTTTATTTATTCATGAGGCACACACACAAAGAGAGAGAGAGAGAGTCCGAGACACAGGCAGAGGGAGAAGCAGGCTCCATGCAGGGAGCCCAATGTGGGACTCGATCCTGGGAGTCCAGGATCACGCCCTGAGCCAAAGGCAGACGCTCAACTGCTGAGCCACCCAGGTGTCACCTAGAACTAATTTTAAATGGTAATTTGTTATATACCGAGACAGTTTAACATACAGTATAATACGTATTCTACACTAATATCAATCATATATTTCATTTCTTAAAAATAAAAAAATTAGAATGAACAAATTCCAAGCTGACTACCACAGATACTAATGCTTAATGAGTCAAAATAATGATTTCAGGCATAACTTTGCTAAGCATCCAAAAATCAAATGTGTCTCATCCATTCAATTTACTTAATATATTAATATCAGGGGCCAGAGAAATATTTTCTTTGTGTTTTCCTATCTTACATAAGAGTTAATGGACCATGGGGCACCTTGGTGCCTCAGTTGGTTAAGTGTCCAACTCTTGATTTTGGCCTAGGTCATGATCAGGGTATGGAGATAGAGGCACATATCGAACTCTACACTGGGTGTGAGCCTGCGTGAGATTTTCCCTCTCTCTCTGCCCCTTCCCCACAAATAAAATAAAAAACTCTTAAAAAAAGAGTTAAAGCACTTGAAGAAACTGAAATATATATACATCCTCCAAACCATGATCATTCTGAACACAAATGTAGTCTAAAAGTCTTTTAAAAAGATTTATCTCAAAAAAACTTTTTAAAGATTTTATTTATTTATTTGAGAGATAGTATGAACTGGGGGAGGGGAAGAAGAAGGACGAGATTCCCCATTTAGCAGGGAGTCTGAGGCAAGGTTCAATCACAGGACCCCAAGATCATGACCTGAGCCAAAGGCAACACTTAACTGACTGAGCCACACAGGTGCTTCAAGATTTAATTTTGAACTAATCTCTATACCCAATGTGCGGGGCTCAAACCCACAATCCCGAGACAAGAGTCTCACACTCCACTTACTGAGCCAGCCAAGCGGCCCCCAAATTCCCAATATTGGTATCATTTTAGATAAAAGTTTTCATAATTATTTTTCTATTTTCCCTCCACAATATCCAGAATAGTCATCTACTTTATAGTTGTTAATCACTTACTGGCATTTAGTAATAAAAAGTTATAACTGGTTTTAAAAAAAGAAAAGTTAACCCAGAGTTGAAGATGACCAAATAGTTTTGGATTATATAATAAGGCTGAATTGTACATCTCATTTGTCTAATATTCAATGAAGATTTAGGAGTGTTAGGCTCAGGGTTAGCATATACTATGATTAATAAAACATAATCCCTGTATATGTTCCCTAGAGCTCTCCTCCAGGTAGGGAAAACCACCAGGTGGAAGAATAATCACAATGCAATGTGAGAAGGACTATCTATAATGGAGGCTTGTACAAAGTACCATCTTCAGCTTACTTGTTGTGATCAGGTCTTGTGAGATAAGATAATTATCAGTGTCTAAAACATGCTTCCAAAGCTGAATACCCACTCACTAACATGTATCACTTTTCAATACTGTGCTATACCCAGGTGTCTTGTCTCTTCCTGATTTGCATATTCAGACAAGATAGCCAAGGTTGATAGTGTGCTACCATCTCAGGTTAAGGGCAAAACTCAGATCAAACATTACCTAAAGAACACACATTGTGTCATAACCTTAGGCAACAGGTACAGCTTCTGAAGTCTTTATGTTGTGAAGTGCTTAAGCACCTTTCTCTTCAGAAGAAATGCTAAGTTCAAAAGCTCTGTTTTCAGAATTTCAATTCTGTGAATAAAATATCAAGCCTGTTCCTCTCAAACTAAAAACTGCATATTTCTGAACCTTTTATATAGAAATTCTGGTAGAGAAGATGGCAACAAGGGCTTTTCTTCCACAGAGCAAGCTACTATGCATCTAAGAAAGTTTCCCCAACTGCAGACTGCGTCTTCTTTCTTGCAAAGAGACCATTAGTAAGATTATTCTCTTCTCATATGATGCAACTTGACTGGGGTAAGGACAGAACAGTTTTGGAGGCAGGTCACTGTTCTGAAGTCATAAAACTGGTTTTTATTCCCAAGGTTTGGGTAAGATAATATACTTGACTTTCTCTGATTACAGTATAGCTTGGCCAACTCCATACCACTGAGGTTTCAAGATGTTGCTCTAAGAATTTTCTTTCTTTCTTTTTTTTTTTTTTTAAAGATTTTATTCATTTATTAATGAGAGACACACAGAGAGAGGCAGAGACATAGGCAGAGTGAAAAGCAGGCTCCCAGTGGGAAGCCTCATGTGGAACTTGATCCCAGGACCCTGGGATCATGATCTGAGCCAAAGGCAGAGGCTCAACCACTGCCACCCAGATGCCTCCTCAACCCAACTCACTTTAGGAATTTTCTAGCTTTCCCTATCACAATGTACATATTAATGAAGAGAATACTCAAACTATAAGAGATATTGTCTTGAAGCACAATTCCAACTAAAAAGGATTTGAAGAGGTAGTTTAGAAATATAGTTCCCTCCCACAGGACACATAAGTTATGAGGCAAACATTATTAAGAATTCCTGGGGAGGGGGATGCCTGGGTGGCTCAGTAGGTTAAGCATCCTTCTTGATTTCAGCTCAGGTCATAATCTCAGGGTCCTGAGATCAAGTCCCATGTCTGGCTCCACCCCTGGCGGGGAGCCTACTTAAAATTCTCTCTCTCCCTCTGCTCCTCCCCACTCATATGCTCTCTCTGTCTAAAAAGTAAAAAGAATTCCTTGGGGTGCAGCATATTCTGGGAGAGTGAAGTCAAATTCTATGTATTAAGTTTAAGAGCTCAAAAAACAGATGTCTGGGTGGCTCAGTGGTTCAGTGTCTGCCTTTGGCTCAGGTTGTGATCCCAGGGTCCTAGGATTGAGTCCTGCATCAGGCTCCCCACATGGGGAGCCTGCTTCTCCCTCTGCCTGTCTCTGCCTCTCTTTCTCATGAATAAATAAATTAAATCTTAAAAAACAAAAGAACTAAAAAAAATGCTGGTCCTCAACTGACAATAGTTGCAAAAGCTCCTGGGAACATCTGACCTGACTTCACTGCAGTTTTGACACCTCCATTTAAATACCTCCCCTTCTGTGGATAAGGAAAGCTTTCAAATACTAAAGGTTTGCAAGAGCTAAACAGTCTCTCAAGACAACAGTCAGTATGTAAACATTTTTTTTTTTTTAAAGGAGAGGGAGAATTTTTTTTAAACTTAAAAAAATTTTTTTTTTATTTATTTATGATAGTCACACACAGAGAGAGAGAGAGAGAGGCAGAGACACAGGCAGAGGGAGAAGCAGGCTCCATGCACCGGGAGCCCGACGTGGGATTCGATCCTGGGTCTCCAGGATCGCACCCCGGGCCAAAGGCAGGCGCCAAACTGCTGCGCCACCCAGGGATCCCCAGTATGTAAACATTTTTAAGGCAAAAATCCATTTATCTTAGGTCAGGATTCATTTAAACAATATAAAAGCCTATGTAAATGATATTTAAAGGTATGAGAAAATACTTGTAATATACTGATATAATGCTATGTGAAAAGCAGGATAAAAATTTTTAAAAATTAAAAAGCAGCTTATAAAACATATACAATGTGATATTTATTAAACGGTATGTATATACATATGAGTATTCTTTACTAAAAGAATTCATGGCCATTACAGAAAGTTTGAAAAACAGAAGACAAAAAAATATGAAAGTTATATATTCCATAACTCAGAGATTACTGTTTAATATTTTGGTATAGGGGGATCCCTGGGGATCCAAAATTTTTGGAGATGGGGAGTCTAGGTATTGGCATCAAACATGACAGTTTTCCCTGCTTTAAACAAATCTTGATTGCTGGTAGTGTTTTCTTAAACTTTCATGTGCACATAAATCCCCTGGGGATCTTGTTAAAATATACATTCCAGTTCAGTAGATCTGGGGTAGGACCTGACATTCTGCATTTTTAACCGACTCCCAGGTGATGCCAAGACTACTGGCCCAGGGACCAGACCATACTTTGAGCTTTAGGGTTCTAAGAAAGAAAAATCTTTTTTTTTTAATTTTTATTTATTTATGATAGTCACAGAGAGAGAGAGAGAGAGAGAGAGAGAGAGAGAGGCAGAGACACAGGCAGAGGGAGAAGCAGGCTCCATGCACCGGGAGCCCGATGTGGGATTCGATCCTGGGTCTCCAGGATCGTGCCCTGGGCCAAAGGCAGGCGCTAAACCGCTGCGCCACCCAGGGATCCCCCAAGAAAAATCTTTTAAAGAATGGAAAGAGCAACTTACAGCCACTGAAGCCCAAATTCTATACTACAAGACAGGGAGTGGTGATGTACAGTGGATGAACAAAGAATCGACACTGGTTGTTAAAAGATGTTTTTAGAAAATAAGATTTTAGAGAACTGAAAGTTAGAAAACACATTTTTCAGAGGAAAAACGTTCATCGAAGCTTCTCTATTTTGTGTGCACAAGGGAGTGCAAGGAAACAAGGGGAAGGAGTGAGGTGGACAGTGAGAAAAAAGGATAAATGTCTATAAAATTCTTATAGAAAAAATAAAACCCTTGGTAGCAGTACTGGAAAGGGACACAGAAACACTATAAGGAGACCTGCAGAGTTTATTTCTCTGCTGAAAACATGTTTGGGAGCTATTACAGCTAATAAACTAAGGTTGGTGTAGATTAATAACCATCTTCCATCAACTCCCTCCCAGGGAGCTAAGAAAAGACCCCAAGAGTATTAGGTCTCCCTTGGCAGTGCTTTGGGAACCAAAAACAAACAGTGGACTATGTGCCCAAATGTTTCTCTTTGTCTGTAGAACGAACATCGAATCGAGAGACTCAAACATGGGGTCTCTTGTAGCTTCTTGGCAATTCCCTTTTTTAAATCTCTAAACTTCACTAGAGCTATTAAAAAAAATTTTTCCCCCTGAGGATTTTCCCATGGAAATTGGAGATGTTTAGTATATTTTTTAGAATGACAAAGTTGATATAAATATAATAAAAATATTCATAAGTCACTACCATATTCTCATTCTTCCAAAATTTCTAAAAACAATAAAATATGAAAACATTCACACAAAATTATCTGGAGCAATTATATGAATGAGCTGGTATACTTTATCATGCATTCCTTATCAAATGGGCCAATTCTAAGTAAACTGCTGTTTAAATGAACAGACATAACTAAAGGGGAAGATTTTTACCAAGAAATGGAAAGGATGCTTTTGTCAGATAATTCATATTACACATTTTGAGTGTTAAAATCTTTGGCAGAAACACAGGCAATCATAACAGTACCACTGATCTTTACATTCAGCACTTACTGTACGAGGATGATGGCTAACAGGTACTGAATGCCAGATATTGGGCTAGGTGCTTTATCCATATCTAAATTAATCCTCATAATGCTATGAAATAGGCAGTTATTAGAGCTTTTATGTGAATGAAGAAATCTGTGGTTTTGGGATGACAAGTACCTTGCTCAAAGATCATGGAGCCAGTAAGCAGTGAAGTTGGTTTTTGACTGCCTGATTTAATGTCCATGCTCTTAAAATTTATATGACACAGTCAGCTATCCTGTATGCCTCGTTTGTACCAGGGAGAGACTTACTCAAGACAGGGGGACAGAAGATGAATAAGTCATGATCTGTAAGCTCAGGGTACAGGACAGGTAGTCCTTTTAAGACATGAGGCTAGAAAGATACGTCCAAACACTGTAGTATACGGATATCTTTGGTGTCAGAATGCCAGCTCAGATTATGCTGCTAGTGTATTCCATAGTCAGAATTCATTTACTTTTGGGGTCCTGGATTCTTTTTTTTTTTATGATAGTCAGAGAGAGAGAGAGAGAGAGAGAGAGAGAGAGAGGCAGAGACACAGGCAGAGGGAGAAGCAGGCTCCATGCACCAGGAGCCCGATGTGGGATTCGATCCAGGGTCTCCAGGATCGCCCCCTGGGCCAAAGGCAGGCGCCAAACCGCTGTGCCACCCAGGGATCCCAGGGGTCCTGGATTCTTGATCTTTTATATATCTTTGATGGGCAAAAGATATATTTACAAAAAGGACACACCGTATGACTAGAGACACTATTTTCTAGCTTAGCCAAACTTTCCAGAAATTATTGAACCATATCAAACTGTATAAAATTGATTATAGCCACAACAATGTCCAGGTAACAGATCTAGTACCAGCTGAGGGTTGGCCTCTTCCACATTCAAATGCTAAGGGGTGTGGTCAGACAATCCAGTCTAGTCAAGATTGGCAAAATAGATCAGTCTAAGACAGAGGTTCTGATCTCTCTTCTGAGTTTCTCTAAAGTCTCCAAAGGCTAAGGGAAACCTCACTGTGTCAGTCTAATGATATCTAAAAAGGTCAATAATTTTTTTTGGGGGGGGAGGTTTTTATTTATTTAAGTAATTTCTGCACCCAATAGAAGGATCGAATTCACCACCCAGAGATTAAGAGTCACATGCTCTTCTGACTGAGCCAGCCAGGTGCCCTAAGGTCAATAATTCTTAGTGGTTCATTACTAATGCAAAGTCCTAACTCTTTTGCATTTCTTTGAGCTAGCTTCCTAACAGGCTTGTTTAATTTAGTAATTGCTGACAGCAAAAGGCTAGGAAAAAGGTAAACAGTATTTCCAGCCTTATCTGGCCGCTGGCCACATTCATTGCTTAAAGCTAGTCCTCAAAGAAAGAGATAGGTTAAAATTTATACCAAACACTGCCATAAGAGCTCTTTTTCTTTTAATTTTTCAATCTTATTCAATACTGACACCCACATAAAACAGTGGTACTCTCAAAAGTTAAATACCTTTCTCAGCAATCCACAACTAGTAAGTAACATAGCTAGCATTCAGATAGAGATCTGTCCACACTACATACTCTTAGGCAGTGGCTTCAGGCAGCTGCAAGGTCCAGGATATCTTTGTGAGGACAGATCTCCAGAGCTAGAAGAGCTAAGGGAACTGATTAAGACAACGAGAAAGGCAGCCAGATCCCCAAATATGCCATGGAAGTGGTCTTTCTGGCTTTCTAACAATGTTCTCCTAGGGTATGGTCAGCAGAGAATGAGGATGATGTACTGAGTTACTTACTGATGCTGTACTGATCTACAATGGAAACATTTCATTTATGGTAATAAAACTTCCCTAAAAATTACATTCAAATATTATTCGAGTTTAAATATTTCAAAATAATGATATCCTTCACATGATATCCTATGTATCTGCATATTTAAAGGTAGACCTGGGATGCCAGGGTGGCTCAGCAGTTGAAAGCCTGCCTTTGGCTCAGGTCGTGATGCTGGAGTCCTGGGATCCCATCCCATGTCGGGCTCCCTGCGTGGAGCCTGCTCCTCCCTCTGCCTGTGTCTCTGCCTCTCTCTGTGTGTCTCTCATGAATAGATAAAATCTTAAAAAAAAAAAACAAAAAAAACTGCTTTTCTAGTTTCCAAATGATACCATGAATCCTTATTTGAAGGGGATTCAAGACCTTACAATTTGCTTTGAAGAACTGAAAATCTGCAGTGTTGCAAGCAATCTAAGATTATGTTAATTGATACAGAAGGCTAATTTGTCACAAAGTTTTGATAAAGCTTCTTACCCTATTCAGAAGATACCGAAGGAAATGAGAAAGTCTCAGGCAGGGGATGCATTTGGCAGTAGGGTCCATATTATGACATGGAGAAATGCTTTGATTTGAAGGGGGGGGGTTAGTTATTATTTTTTTAATAAAGATTTTCATTTATTTATTCATGACACACACACACACACACACACACACACACACAGATGGAGAGACACAGGCAGAGAGAGAAGCAGGCTCCATGAGGGAGCACGGCATGGGACTCGATTCCGGGACTCCAGGATCATGCCCTGGGCCAAAGGCAGGCGCTCAATTGCTAAGCCACCCAGGCATCACAGGGGTTAGTATTTGAAATCAATCCTAGCCAAACTAGATTTGCTCATGAAACCTAGTTCTGAGACACGAGATGATCTTTCTGCAGACATTAAGTTTTGCATAATCAGCAAGATCAAAACTATCATTTCTCAGAAACCTACATGAATGATTTACTAATATATATCTGGCTCATTAAAGAGCCAAAGGAGTGATGTTCAGAGACAGTGATGAGGAAAAGTCTATGTCATGGGGGAGTAATGTTATTATAGTACTCCTTTTCCCTTTATCATTCCCCGCCCCCCGCCGCCCCCCGCAAGCCTCCAAAGAGAGGTACTACTGTCATTCATTTCCCCCGTTTTCTGGTATAGTCAAGTTAACCATCTCATTCACTGAAGTTCTACTGTGTATCAGGCACAAGCTATTTTGAAGATTTTATAGTAGTGTTGCCAAAAATGTGATCCATAGACGAGTGGTGCTGGTTTGTGAATTGTGTTACCAGTTTGTGACAAGTGTTTAAAAACTTTAATAGCAATTAAGCAGAGTAATTTGTGGATTTTCATAAAACTTTTTGGCTTTTATTTTGTATGTCATTTTGTTTATTTTATGAAAATATTGGTCTGTGAAGGACTAGAAGTAAAAACCTGGATCTTGGGATCCCTGGGTGGCGCAGCGGTTTGGCGCCTGCCTTTGGCCCAGGGCGCGATCCTGGAGACCCGGGATCGAATCCCACGTCGGGCTCCCGGTGCATGGAGCCTGCTTCTCCCTCTGCCTGTGTCTCTGCCTCTCTCTCTCTCTGTGACTATCATAAATAAATAAAAATTAAAAAAAAAATTAAAAAAAAAAAAAAACCTGGATCTTTACCAGTGACAGTTCAAGAGCATTGTTCTAGATTGAAAGATAAGACCTCTGGTCTTGATACGGTCTCAGTATAATCTTGATAGGTCTCAGTATAATCCTATATGACTGTCCAAAAAAAAAGTCCTTCCATTTTCAGACCTACATATTTCTGAGGGACATATAAAGTTCAGGCTTTGTAAACATGATTGAGGAATGTTGATTTTTTTTAAAAAAGGGGGGTGGTTCTGAGTTAATAATAGGTGAAAAAAAGAACAGAAAAGGGTGAGATATGAAGGTAGTATCAAGCAAGTAGAAAGGACAGTTTGATAAAGAACAGCAACTCAACAGGCAACCAGGAGTGCTATATGTGCTATATGCCTGGGGTAATGAAGTCAAGAGGGTAAATTAAGGTTTGTGGGAGGAAGAAAGACACTGAGTCTAGTCTCTGCCATCCATTGCATTCTTCAAAATCACGTTCTACTCCAGTCCCTAGAGGCACCTATCCTCCAACCATGCCTAGTTACTGCATTTCCCAAAGATGGTATATTCTTGTGCTTCAGTGGTTAGAACACACTGCTCTACTCTGCCTAGAACATGTATCCCACTCCCAGGACGCTCCCTAAAGCCATGTCAACCTCCTTTCTTTTCTTTTCTTTTCTTTTCTTTTCTTTTCTTTTTTTTTAAAGATTTTATTTATTCATGACAGACACACACACACACACACACACACACACACACACAGAGGCAGAGACACAACACAGGCAGAGGGAGAAGCAGGCTCCATGTAGGGAGCCTGATGTGGACTCGATCCCGGGTCTCCAGGATCACACCCCGGGCTGAAGGTGGCACTAAACTGCTGGGCCACTGGGGCTGCCCTCAACCTCCTATCTAATTGTGGTCCCTGATACACCCTGAGGCAAAGCTATCTGATCCCTCCTCAGTGTACTTATAGATTTGTGTACCCCTGCATTCGAAGTACTTATAAGAACAGAAGACAAATTTGCAAGTCAAATTCCATTGGCACATTATTTTTATCCCTTCTCAGTGCTCTGCACATAACTGACACTCAAATGTGTGTTGAACCACAATGAGTATCAGAGAGAAGTCAGGGGGGTTGACTAGAATTCTCCGTCTCAGGCTGAGCAACCAGAAAGGAAGGTTCATTGAAGAGTGTCCAGGAGCCAAACATGGAGAACTGCTCATTCAGGATTCAGAAGGCTGTGGAAAGGGCAACTTAGAACTGGAGCTTGGCAAACTCAACCAACCAACCAACCAACCAACCCACCCACCCACCCCCATTCTCCCTAAGGAGAACAGCTAAGTCAGTCAGCCAAATTGCCGGAAAAAACACATTAGAATTTAAAAGCCCATTCTACATGAAGTTGAATTCATGACTTGGCAGAGTATCTGTAAATTATATATGGGCATGCGGTTCATTACCTATAGTTTGAGGAATTTCAAGGTAAGTAGAATTTCCAGGCAAAGTGGCTGACTCAGCACACTGATGTATGCTAATGTCTGTCTACCGAGGCAGACCAGAGCAATAGGAGGCAAAGCATTAACATCAAGGTCACAGGCATGAAGAAAAACCTCTCTTCTCATTCCTACCCTGGAAGCAGCTGTAATGACTAGCAATAAACAAAGGGAGTCTCTATTTGGTGGTATCCTACGCATTTTCATCACAGGAATGCCTTTTCTTTTTCTTTTTCTCTTTCTTTCTTTCTTTTTTTTTTTTAAGGAATGCCTTTCTTTGCTCTGCTTTCCTAGTTTTGGGTTGTGGCCTTTTCTTTTTCTTCTTCTGGCTCTCTTTTAACACGCTGCTTTTATGATCTCTCCCCTCTCAAACTCTCTCCTCCTTTCTCACTTTCTGAACTCATTTCCTTTTCTTACTCCTACCTTCATTTAAAAAAATATTAAATTTTTTAAAATAAAGATTTATTTATTTATTCATGAGAGACACAGATTGAGAGGAGAGGCAGAGACATAGGCAGAGGGAGAAACAGGCTCCATGCAGGGAGTCCGATGCGGGACTCGATCCCGGATCCGGGGATCACAACCTGAGCCAAAGGCAGGCGCCCAACCGCTAAGCCACCCAGCCGTCCCTAATTTTTAAGTACTCTCTACACCCAACATGGGGCTTGAACTCGCTACACTGAGGTTCAGAGTCGTGTGCTCTACTGGCTGAGCCAACCAAGGCACCTCGAAACCTTCTTTAATTCTGAAATATCATTTCTTTCAAAGCCCTCCTTCTAGGCTTTTCCTGTACTAGCACTGGTTATAGAGAGCATCCTGTGTGAATCCTCATTCTTGAGAACCAATTCTAATTCATGGAAGCTAACACATCTTTCTCTGCCCAATAATCGCCTAGTGATTTTCTCTGTGGTATTTTTCTTATTTATGGGGGATGAGGTGGGAAAATACAAATGGATCCCTGAGAAACCAGGGTTTAGTATCTTTGAAACATTAGATGCAGCACTGTAATCAGTGATGATACCCCTGTGAAATAATACTCTGGCCCTGGCAAAGGCACTGTGCTTGGAAAGCATACAATCAAAATTCAAACTGGCCTGGGAAACAGTGAAGGCAAGTAATTTAGTAATGAGAAAAAGATCACTATTTGAAAGTTTACACGGTCTTCTCACCAGCAAAGTCAAATGAAATCTTTTTTCTTCTCATAGGTCTGTTACTCTACTGATGTGTATAATTATGTGCCTGAAACTGGTCAGAAACAAGCCAGAACAAACATAGCCATAGAGATAATACAAGGCCCTTCCTTGTATACAAGGATGTGTTCCTAAATGCATGTCACTATTTCTTTTTTTCCAGTCACTATTTCTTATGTTATTTGGAGGCATAGGGATATTGTTTGGAATCCTATCAAATGCCACATTCAGAGATCTGTGCATTTTACCTAGTTTTAAAAAATGCTACAGCACTGAGACGGAAATCAACTTCTTCAAGTTAGAATCCTCTTAAAAAAAAAAAGCAAAGCTGGAGATGATTTTGGTTTTCAAATGGGACATGTGTTTTCATGTAGAAGGCTTCCTTTGCTATCACTCCAACAGCTACTACTTCCCAGCATTGTGAAAAAAGGCTTCAGATGTGTAAGCTGGAGTAAAAAAGAACCACTAAAACTCTGGCTTTATCAATACCCTGGAACATGAAGCCTATAAATTTGCAAAATAGTAACCAACCCTGAACTTTAAAATAAAGATAAATAATTGAAATAATGCTAGTAAGCACAATACATTTGTAGAGTTATGGTTTTTTTTTTTTTTAATTTTTATTTATTTATAATAGTCACAGAGAGAGAGAGAGGGAGGCAGAGACATAGGCAGAGGGAGAAGCAGGCTCCATGCACTGGGAGCCCAATGTGGGATTCGATCCCGGGTCTCCAGGATCGCGCCCTGGGCCAAAGGCAGGCGCTAAACCGCTGCGCCACCCAGGGATCCCGAGTTATGGTTTTTAAAGTGAGTTGGCATATAACTATTTCACTCAAATTTCGGAATCTCTCTGTAAAGGAGACAATGCAAGCATTTTCCTTGTTTTACAGATGTTAAGCAACTTGCACAAAGTCAATAGCTTATATATGTGATTTTCATTCTTTCTTTTAAATTAAGCAATCTCTATGCCCAACATGGGGCTCAAACTCATGATCCCAACATTAAGAATCATACAATTCACTGAATGAGCCAGCCAGACACCCCAGTGATTTTCATTCTTTAATAAAGATCTCTCTACCTACTCAAGCTATTTCACTGATCCCTGCTTTCCTAGATCACCAGATTTCTTGAAAAAGTAAGCTATTCTTGATGACTTTATTTCATCTATTACTCATTTTCTAATCCTGGCATATTATTGTTTCCTCAAGTGTTGGCTACTCTCAAAAAGATCAACGATCTATAAGGTAGGGACTCTCAATAAAAAAATTGAGTGAATGAACAGAATTTCCAACAACTCCAAGGACTTGCTTTTGACCCTCCTTCCTCCTCATTCTTGATCCCAAATCCCCTCAAAATACTTTCTTCCTACATGTTTCATGTCATTTTCCTTCCTCTGTGACTCTCCAGTGTCTTGAAAATTAAACTACTCAACACCTACTCATCACCTCTCAAGATCCTTTTCCAATGACAATTCTGAAATCTTCCATAACACCTCCAGCAGTAGTCATTCTTCCTCTGAGGTTCCAAAGCACATTATGCTACTTAGGCACTTATCACAGTGTGTTCTGATTGTTATGGTCTCTTTCTCTCTCCCTTATACAATAACAGTTTTTTGGATATGAAAACTGGTTTATCATTTTTTATTTTTTTTAAAGATCTTATTTATTTATTCATGAAAGAGAAAGAGAGACAGTGAGAGAAAGAGAGAGAGTTAGGCAGAGACATAGGTAGAGGGAGAAGCCGGCTCCAAGCAAGGAACCCGATACGGGACTCGATCCCGGATCCTGGGATCACGCCCTCAGCCAAAGGCAGACGCTCAACCACTGAGCCACCCAGGCATCCCTGTACTGGGTTTTCAATTTACCTGGCACTTGCACATCCTGCTAACAAGTATCTGAATGAACAGCTAGTAAGTGGCAGCAAAAGGCCAGAGCTCCTTTGCCTTTACTCTGTACAGATGCCTCAAAAGCAAAGGCTTACAGTTAAATTTCTCACCTCTATTTGACGAAAGTGACTAGGTTAGATTCTCAGATTGTTTCTTTAAAAAAAAGTCTTAAATTTAGCCACAACCTGTCCACAAACCATCCTTTCCAAGCAGAACTGTCACTGGAGTAGCAGTGCCACACATGGTACAGTTATGACTCTCCTACAATTTGCCTATCTATTTTCTAATTGTCATGTGAGGACATGGGGAGGCGGCCATCTGCAAGACAGGAACAGAGTCACCTCCAGGAACCAAATTAGACCAACATATTGTTATTGGACTTTCCAGCCTTTGAACTATTGAAAAATAAATGTCTACTGTCTAAGTTACCTAGTCTGTGGTATTTTGGTATAGCAGCTCCAACATACTAATACATGCTGCTAAAAATTTTGGGAAATGGCTTTTTCAAGTAACTCTAATCCTAAGCTAAACCTTGCTCTCTGGGCAGCCTGGGTGGCTCAGCGGTTTAGCCCCGCCTTCGGCCCAGGGCGTGATCCTGGAGACCCGGATCGAGTCCCACATTGGGCTCCCTGCGTGGAGTCTGCCTCTCTCTCTGTCTCTCATGAATAAGTAAATAAAATCTTACAAAAAAAAAAAATCCCCACAATCCCACCACACAATGGCTTAAAAATAAATAAATAAATAAATAAATAAATAAATAAATAAACCAACCTTGCTCTCTGTAACTGAGAACTGAGGGAAAACAAAGAAGGATATAGAAGATATGACCACAAAAGAAGAGAATATTTTCAGGTGAAATCTGTGACTTATACACTGAGAAACATTTTTAAACTCAAAAAATACAGAAAAAAATTCTCTAGAGAGGCATCATAGTATACTATAGAAAACAACAGTATACAGAAAGATAAACTAAGGTTTAAATTAAAGTTCTGCCTTTATCTAAGGGATAACCTCATCAATCCTTAATATTCCATTTATAAAGTGAGGATAGAAATATACAGAGTTGAAAAAAAAAAGAAATATACAGAGTTGTAGAGTTGTTGTGATAATATAATAATTTATCAAAGTACTTTGAAAAACTGAAAAAGACTATAGGGATGTCATATTATTAGGCCATCCCTTTTCTTCTTGTGGCTATATTTAAAGTTTTATTAGAGTTATCAGTTTAGTTTTTTAGACTTTATCTAAATTCAGAGACAATAATTGCTCTCATGATCTGAAGCAGTGGATCTACAATGCACGAAACAGAATGCTTCATCAATACTGAGTATCTAAGAAAACAGTTATCTAAAAAAATGGAATTGATGTCTTGCTTTTAATTACATCAAATTACAAAAAATGTTTTGCCTATATTAGGTGTAGTACATATCTGAATAAAACACTTGCTAAAAGAATTGTCAATTAAGAATGATTGTCACTGAATCAAAGAATTGTGTTGGAAAAGGATTTGAGTCCTTCTGGAGATTATCTACTCTAACACCTGATCTGCTGCACACATAATTTCCCTCTGAAATACTTTTGATGGACAGGTGCATCCACTTGCTGCTTAAAATACTTTCTGGAAGATTTTTTTTTCTTCAGGTAACTCTAATTGTTAGAAACTGGGCTAAATAAACTTTGTCCCCTAGAATGTCTACTCTTGAGTCTTGTACTTCTCTGAGAGCCACATAGAATGTATTTAATTTTTTCTCTTTAGAACAGTTTTTTAAACTTTAGCGGAGAACACTCACATGACAACCCTTGCTTAATTCTTCCTCTTCAGGTCAAACATTAACCATTTTCGGACTATTGTATGCCTGAGTTTCCAGTGCCTCTCCTTTGGACTAGCTGCACTTAGCCATGACCCCCTCATTGAAGATCAAACAAGTTCCTTATGTGTGGGACTGTTAACTTCTTTGCCAATCACTGAGATCTTTATGGATATTAGACTGTAAGAAAATACACTTGCTTTTCCTCTCGGTCTCAAAATTATCAAGTTAAAAGCAAAAAAAAAAAAAAAGAATGGTACTCTTAAAATCTTGAAAATTTGAGTTTTTAGTATTCAAGTAATGGTTGGAACCACGAGATTATTCTAGATGGCCTTTACACTACCTTTCAGGGACGCCTGGGTGGCTCAGCGGTTGAGTGTCTGCCTTTGGCTCAGGGTGCGATCCCAGAGGTCTGGGATTGAATCCCACATCAAGCTCTCTGCACGAAGCCTGCTTTTCCTCCTTCTTCCTGTGTCTCTGCCTCTCTGTTTCTCTTACAAATAAACAAATCTTAAAAAACCCCACAAAACTACCTTTCAACGATGTTAAAGCTCAGGAATAGAGATAGGTCTATACATTTAGAAGTCAAGTCCTCTGTCATAGGGATTTGAGGATGCAGAGTTCTGACAAGGGAGGCCTGTGAATCTAAAGGGAGGTCAAGCTTAGTAAGAACCTAGAACTGGGGCAGCTCGGGTGGCTCAGCAGTTTTGCACCGCCTTCAGTCCAGGGTATGATCCTGGAGACCCAGGATCAAGTCCCAAGTCAGGCTCCCTGCATGGAGCCTGCTTCTCCCTCTGCCTGTGTCTCTGCCTCTCTTTCTCTCTGTGTCTCTCATGAATAAATAAAATCTTAAAAAAAAAAAAAAAAAAAAAAGAATCTAGAACTACCAAACCTCAGCACCACTGCTAGTCCTTTATCGAATACAGTGACAATACAGGCAGAATTTTTCATGGGAGTCTTACCATGTTCTGTTCCATTTCTCCAGAAGTTACTATAATGTTTCACTATAAACCATATACAGAATCCTGAAAGAAATTTAGAAGATCTGAAGAAGACTGTATCTAATTATATTCCAAACTCCTCCCCAAAACGTGAAAGCAGGAATGCCCATTTAAAGATCTTAAATTAACGGGCAGCCTGGGTGGCTCAGTAGTTTAGCGCCGCCTTTGGCCTAGGGTGTGATACTGGAGACCCTGGGTTGAGTCCCATGTTGGGCTCCCTGCATGGAGCCTGCTTCTCCCTCTGCCTGTGTCTCTGCCTGTGTCTCGCTCTGTGTGTCTCTCATGAATAAATAAAATCTTAAAAAAAAAAAAACATGATAAATAGGACATCCCTTCATTTAATATATTCAGGATAACAATAATAACTTCTCATCCTGGAGAACACACTACACGAAGTTTATTACTGTACAATCTGTGATCAACAGTGTTCATTGGCTTTATGAGTGTTGTGTTTTGACTGCTTTGCTAGAGTTTGAGCTGATAAACAAAAACTGTATTTTAGAAAATCATAAACCTCAAACTCATTTTTATTTTTATTTATTTATTTTTTTAAATTTTTATTTATTTATGATAGTCACAGAGAGAGAGAGAGAGAGAGGCAGAGACTCAGGCAGAGGGAGAAGCAGGCTCCATGCACTGGGAGCCCGATGTGGGATTCGATCCCGGGTCTCCAGGATCGCGCCCTGGGCCAAAGGCAGGCGCCAAACCGCTGCGCCACCCAGGGATCCCTCAAACTCATTTTTAATACTTGGCCAAGACATCTATTAGAGAATACTGACATTCAAGAAAAGCTCAACAGTCTCCTATTTTTAATAAAGAAATCTAAGTGAACAGAAGATTTAAAGCCAACTATTTTTGACTGGAAGTAAAGTTAAAGATCAAGGTGCTATGAGAAAGAGCATATGGGGGATCCAGGACCAAACTATGGAAAGGGAATGCAAGAACACATAAAAGGTACTTTTAGAAACCTTCTGAGCCAAATTAGTTTCTTTTCTGATAAGTTGTCATAAATTGAAATGTAATTAGTTCCTAAGAAACAAGATAAACACTAGGCATACATCAGTGCTTATTAATTAAACCATTTCCTCAAAGAGGCAAAACAGAAGTATTATAGTTTCTCAGTAAGACAATGTAACAGTACGAAGGCCCTGGTTTATCTCAGAAAAAAACTGGCTTTGCAGCAATATTACCACTGTTATTGTTATAATGTTAAAAATTACTAATAAAACAAATAATAACATAGCTAACATTTATTATTTACTATGGGCCAGGTTTTACATACAGTCTCATGTAATTCTCATAAACACTCTGAGGAAATTATATGGCCACTGAGGTTTAGAGTTTGAATGTTCTGTCCAGGATAACAATGGTAGAGGCACTAAGTTCGAACCCAGAGTCCATACTTTTAACCACTGCACTCTTAACTACTGCTCTATGCTCTGCTGCAGTTATACATAAACTTTCTCCATAAAACCTATTCACACACAGCAAGTGAAGTGTCCCTTTCCCCCAAACAGCTGCCAATACTGAATGTTATCAATCGATTTTTATTGATTATTTATAGTAGGCTCAAGCCTCATTTGGAGCTGGAATTCACAACCTCAAATCAAGAGTCACATGTTCTACTGACTTAGCCAACCAGGGACCCCTATTATCAACCTTTAAAATTTTTGTCAATTAATTGGGAAAAAAAAGAGTCTATTAAGGTTGAATATCTCTTAAGTTTATTCATTGGCTATTTGTAGTTTTCTTCTGTGAACTCTTTGTTCATATCCTTTGTCCATTTTGAGTCAAACGTTTATTTTATGGATTTGTAGGCAGTCATTTATTTTTATTTTTATTTATTTATTTATTTTAAATTTTTATTTATTTATGATAGTCACAGAAAGAGAGAGAGAGAGAGAGAGAGAGAGAGAGAGGCAGAGACATAGGCAGAGGGAGAAGCAGGCTTCATGCACTGAGAGCCCGACGTGGGATTCGATCCCGGGTCTCCAAGATCGTGCCCTGGGCCAAAGGCAGGTGCCAAACCGCTGCGCCACCCAGGGATCCCTATTTTTATTTTTAAAAGGTTTTACTTATTTATTTGAGAGAGAGAGAGAGAGAGAGAGAGAGAGAGAGAGAGAGGCAGGGCAGGCAGAATCTTAAGCAGACATGGAGCTTTATCTCATGACTCTGAGATCAAGACCTGAGCCAAAATCAAGAGTTGATGCTTAACTGACTAAGTCATCCAGGCGCTCCTTAAAGATTTTAAGAAATCTCTACACTCAACATGGGGCTCGAACTCACAACCCTGAGATTAAGAGCCACATGTTCTACCAACTGAGCCAGTCAGGGGCCCCTGTAGGCAGTCATTTATTTTCTAGATATTATATTAACTTCTGCAGTATAAGTAAATAGGGGCAATTAGCTAATCATCAGAGAAAAAGTTAAATCACTACTTCATACCTTAGACTCAAGCAAATCCCAGATGGAGTAAAATAATAAAATTATAAAAGCATAGTTTTTCTTATGGTAGCCTGCAGTTTCTTGATATTAATAAAGCTGTATATAGCTATAAATATGTATATATTAAAACTATTCTCACAGTTGAAAATCAATGTCTAATTTTTTACTTCTCCAAAACTTATTTACTAATAACCCATTGATGACTAGACTTACTAATATAAAGTCAATTAACCTGTATTTTATATATGTATTATGTACCATATTCTTTTTTTTTTTTAAAGATTTTACCTATTTATTCATGAGAGAGAGAGAGAGAGAGAGAGAGAGAGACGCAGAGACACAGGCAGAGGGAGAAGCAGGCCCCATGCAAGGAGCCCGATGTGGGACTCCATCCCGGGTCTCCAAGATCACACCCTGGGCTGAAGGCTGTGCTAAACTGCTGAGCCACCCGGGCTGCCCTATGTACCAGATTCTTACAATAAAATAAGTTGGAAGAAAAATGTTATTAAGAAAATCATGAGAGAAAACATATTTACAATACTGTAAAACCATACTCTATACTGTAGTTACTGAAAAAATTCTTGTCAGTGGACCTGTATGTAAACCAGTTTTGTTCAAGCGTCAACTGTATTTGTGGTGAGGAAGAGCAGTTTGAATAGGCAAAACAGTGCATTATACAGACTACACTAGAACACTGTGTAAGAGGACTGTGACAAATCTATGTCATGGAAAGCAATGAAAAGTAATTATCTTTGGAAATTATGAATATGGTAAACTTATTATTAAGGGAAAAAATAAGTTAAGAAATAATGCTTATGATTTAATTTTTATAAAAGCAAATACATTAGCTACACTGGAAGACTACATTAAAAAAAATCAAAAAGGTGGGACGCCTGGGTGGCTCAGTGGTTAAGCATTTGCCTTCAGCTCAGTGCGTGATCTCGGAGTTTCGGGATTGAGTCCCACATCGGGCTCCCTGCATGGAGCCTGCTTCTCCCTCTGCCTGTGTCTCTGCCTCTCTCTCTGTGTCTCTCATGAATAAATAAGATTTTTAAAGGTCATTTCTGGGTGGCTAGAGTATGTAACAGAAAAAATAAATACCATTTTATTTTATTTTTAAAAAGATTTTATGTATTTATTAGAGATGGGGAGAGAGATGGGCGGGGGGGGGTGGGGCGCACAGACACAGGCAGAGGGGGAAGCAGGCCCCATGCAAGGAGCCTGATGTGGGACTGGATCTCCAGTCTCCAGGATCACGCCTTGGGCTGAAGGCAGCGCTAAACAGTTAAGCCACCAGGGCTGCCCCAAATACCATTTTAAAACAGCACAAGAAGTTAGATTTCTACCACATATCATTTGTGTAAAAACATTTCAGGTGGAAATGAAAACATAGAATATTTAATTTTAGGATAAGGAAGGTCTAGTTTTATTTAGTTATAACAATTCATTTAATCTGTATTGCAAACCTATGTAGTAGATACTATGATTTTTATCCATTTGAATATTAAAGAAATGGATGGAAAGGGAGTTGAGTGACTTGCCCAAGGTCAGGAAGGTCTTCTTAAGACACAAAATACAGGAGTACCTGGGTGGCTCAGTTGCTTTAGCATCGGGGACTCTTGATTTTGGCTAAGGTCATGATCTCAAGGTGGTACTGAGCTCCATCTTGTGCTTTGCATCAGCCAGTCTGCTTGAGATTCTCTCCCTCTCCCTCTCTCTCTCTGCCCCTCCACCTGATTCCATGTGTGTGTGGAGAATGTGCATGCCCATGTGCCCTCTCTCTCTCAAAAAAAGAAATAAATCTTTAAGACACAAAATGCAGAAGCCATATGGAAAATGCTGATGAATTTGAAATGATAATTTAAAATTTGTTCAACAGGGTGGCCTGGGTGACTCAGTCAGTTAAGCATCTGTCTTCAGAGTCCTGGGATGAAGTCCCTCTCCCTCTGGCCTTCCCTCATGCTCATGCTCTCTCTCAATATAACATCCTTAAAAATAAATAAATAAATAAATAAATAAATAAATAAATAAATAAAATTTGTTCAACTAAAAAGGAGATGAACAATATATTGATGGAAAATATTTGCAACATACAGAACAGGCAAATGATATTAAGGCACACACACAAACCAGTAAGTAAAAAATTCAATAGTAAAATGGGCAAAAAACAAAATCAACAAGTGATTCACAGAAAAGGAACTGCCAAACAGAAGATTTTGCAACTTCTCTAACAATAATAAGAGCTAATATATAATGTTTACTAGGCATCAGGTGCTTTTCTAAATGCTTCAGCTATCAACTCATTCAATCTTCGTAACAACCCTATGAGATAAGTACTATTTTTAACCCCATTTACAGATGAGGAAATTGAGGCTGAGGTTAAATGAGTTGCTCAGGGACAACCAAGAGTGTAGGGCTGGGATTCCAACACAGAACAGCTCTACAGTCCAGAATTCTTCTTAACCACTATGCTCTATTACCTGTCCAGGGATCTAGATATCCAGGGAAATACAAATTAAAATAAGGTATCACTTGTCTAAATTGGCAAAAATATAAAAGACAGAGTCAATGTGGAACTGAGCACTGTCAACATCGCTGGTAGGAGACTCTAATGGTGCTTTCTTTTGGTAGAAAAAAACTCTTACAGAAACAGATTCAATGAAAGTTCAGAAAAACAATTTACCCAATAAAAAAGGTGGACAATAAGCAGTTTGTTTTACTAAAAGATTGTGTTTTCCTGAAGGTAGTAGCAAATTCTAGAACTCCTTTCCTTTCTCTCTTAATCCTCAGATGTCAATAAAGGCTACCAGAGGATGAGCATCCTCTTGCTCCCATGCTAACTTTTTTATGCGGCTGCTTCCCTTGAGATTTAATCAGCTCAGGTCAAACCTTCTCTGAAAGCCTGTTTCTTAATACACTAACGTCATCATTGAACTGGTTAATTCACCTGATGATGATTTCTACTCTTTTCCACATGTGTCCCTTAACCTCTTTCTCAACAGCTTCAAGAGCCCAGACTGAGGTAAGAAGTTTCTTTGTTTGAAAACCATTAAAAAGATTCTTTCTTGTTTTCAGCAGTATGTTAATTCCAATTGGACCAAAAACGTTGCTTCTGAAATCTCTCAATTCCCCAGTCTCTGATTTTACTATCTACAGTATACATGTAACTAACAATACAAATTACTTAGGGGAAAAATAAAATCCATGTCACAGCTTTTCTAAGACTTCAGCCATCCCTATTTACTTATAGGTGCCATTATGAAAAAAGACACCGAAAGGTACACGAAGCTATAAAAAGAGGCTTTTACTAAACTTTACCACGAATGACCTTATGCCTAGTGTATAATGCCTTCCGTTTTTTTTCAAAAGAAGCATAGCAGATCAGCTTCCATTTGAAACTTTTCATTTGTATATCTAAAATGTCCTGTAACTTTTTTGTTGTTGTTGTTGTTGTTGCATTTTGGGTTCTAAAATTTACTACCAACTTGCTTTCTGACTGTGAAAAGCAATTAAAATTTCCAGCGGTGAAATGGGCATCGTGAAAACACAAAGGCAGCTCAGAGAACAGTGCTTCACTAAATCTCCTTTGGGGGGGTGGGGGGAGACCTAAAGTGATGACTACAACTTCACGGAGAGAAGAATTTGAGAACGTTCCATTTTGTACGCACGGGATGTAAAAAGAGATTTAAGCTCAGCAGGAAAATGTGAAATTGGAATGTCCAGGTTTGCCTATTTTTCATCCGCATCCTATGGTCACAGACAGACACTCCATTTAAACACGAGGCTTCCTAATACGTTAAAGAGAGAAAGAAGGTTGCACAAGCGGCACCACAACAGGCCAGGCCTGGGGCAATGATTTCTAGATCCTGCTAAATCCTACCGTGTCCCCAAAGTAATCAAATAATTGCTGGACAGCTCCACCTGGTCTCCGCGTGAACCTCACAAACGCGAGCGCGCAGATACCTTTGCCAGGAGTCCCGGTGCAAAACCAAAACACCTCAAGGCATCTCACGCTCGAGTGCAGGGTCCTCACTTCGCTGGACAGAAAAGTGAAAGGCTGAGAGAGAAGCTGCCACCATCCAGTGCCTCACAAGGCCAAGAGAGTGTTAAGATGAGGTGGATCCCGGGCTTCTCTTGGCCCACCTTCCTCTCTGCTCCAGCCCTGGAAGGAGCCACAAGTGAGGCAGAGAAGTTGTGGAAACAAGGAGGGGGTGGCGTGGAGGGGGGGACGGGGGAACCCGGGAGAGTTCAGCACAAGCATTTGCATTTGTCCCACCCAAGGTCACTCGCTCCGAGTCACTTTTCCCTGCTCCCCCGGGGCCTTCCCGCCAAACGGGCTGCAGGGCTGCGAGGCCAGCCCCCCGCGCCCCTCGGCCCTCCCTGCGGGCCGCAGCCCCCCTTCTGGCCTCCGGGCGCGGGCCGAGGCTCGGACCCAAGCCGGCCTCACCGCCACGCGTTTCCGACGCCCGCCGCGTCTCCCAGCCCAATTCGGACAGGGGCTCCTCCACTCCAGCCCCCGGCTCCCGGCAACGTCTCCTTCCTCCCTCAGGACGCCCCCTGCCCCGCCTCCAGTACCCGGTCCCGCCGGGGGGACCGGGACGCCGTTCCCTCGGTCCCCTCCGTCCCCTCCCGCCGCGCTCCCGTCCCGAGCCCAGCAGGCGCGGCCCCCGCCCCCGGCCCGTCTCCTCCGCCAGCGGCCGCCCCCCAAGTCCTCCCGGCCCCGCCCCGCCCCACTCCCGGGCGGATACAGTTTGAAGCCCTTCAGGATCTCCCTGGCCCTCTCGTCCTTGGCTGACATGATGCGGCGGCCGCCGCCCGCGGCTCTCCCACGCTGGCCCGGCGGAGCCTCGCAGACGGTGCCCAGGAACCGAGGACGGAGCCGCAGCGCGGCCTGGAGACCTCCAGCGAGCAGCGGCAGCGGCCAGACCCGGACCGGCCTCTCCCTCCCCTCAGCTCCCGCTCCTGATCCCTTCTCCTTCCCCCTAGCCTCGGAGCGCCCGCCCCAAAGCCAATGGAAAGCCCTCCTCGCCGATTGGCATCCCGAGCAGCCAATAGAAACATTCAGCGGCTTCGCCGGGGGACGACGAGCGTCAGTGGGAAGGGCCCTCCCCGGGAAGTCCCGTAGGACAAATTTTTCTTTAGGTCTTGTTGCCTAGAGTTTGCCCCAGCGGAGGGTTGGCTTCAGATCTGCAGAGGCTCGAGGGGCCCGCTCCCTCCGCGGGGCACACTAGGGCGCTGAAATGACGGCGGGTTGCCCTGTGCGATGTGAGAGAGACTACATTTCCCAGCATTCCGGGGGAGTGCCCGGGGGAACCACAGATCCCATCACGCAACAAAGAGGCCCGGGGACTACAAATCCCAGCATTCCCTGCACCCTGTTCCTCTGTAACTTAGACTCCAGTGTGCCGCGCAGTGTGCGCAAATTCGTAAACCTTCCCTCAGCCTTGGGGGTTTCTGAATTCGGAGACTTGAAACTGGGCGGGAAGACCCCCTTAACTCTCAGAAGAGGATGACAGCCCACAGGGAGGTAACATCTGTTTACATGGAACTCAGAAATCTCCTGCAAATCATGGTAAGGCTGCAAACAACAAACAAAAACACTTGATTAAACCACGGAAGATAAAATGACTCCTTTAAATCGTGCTTGTTTGTTGGTCTGGGGCGCCTTTTACTTGTTTTGCAGGGGTTTCTGGTGTGCTCCTGCGTTGGGCTGGGAGAGATATGGATCGTATACTCAGACTCTCCCTACCGGAAGGGATATTAAGAGAATTTGCCAAACCACCCTCTGTTGTTTTACATACGAGGAAACTGAGGCCCCAGAGAGGCGAAGCGATCGTCCACTGGTTACAGCAACTTGGGACAGAGTTAGAATTCGGCTCTAAGTCTCCTGACCCTCAGTTTGGGCTGTTTACACCACACTGAGGTGGCGATATTTTTAGCAGCATGGCTGTGTGATTATTATTTTCCTTAGTGAAGTATCCTCATCCAGGTTGAAACACCCAGAGGTTAGGTAAGCATTCATTTTGGTGGATTTCCTGTAAGTGAAGGAGTGTGATGTTTGTTTATCTTCAGTCTAGGAAGGACTTAGTGTTTTGATTTGTTATTTGTTGCTCAAGGTGACATTTAATGTGATTTCAGGAACTAGGTAAAATTGTAGCGTAAGCTAAGGTTTCCTTGGACATCTCCTATCTCTTTTCCGAGGCCTTCCTTCCTCTTCCCGTCCCCCTTTCACCCATCTGGGCACCCACCCAATTTTTCCTTCCATGTAATTCAACAAAGAGCCTTTTCAGGTTTCCGGTAAAGGGTGAAAAGGCATTGTCACTGCCTCCAGGAAGATAACCATCTAGTTAGGAAAAAAAGGAGACTCTGCTGAGATTCAAGATGAACTGCAATAAATGTCATAAAGGAAAGGTCATCAGAATGCTACAGAGGTTCTGATGGAAAGATCAGATCCAGCTGGCAAAACTTGATGGAGGAGGTGGCATTTGAATTTGAACGATGGGTGGATTTTTTTTTTCCTGTTAAAAAAACTTTATCTTAAAATTTTTTTGTTCATGAGGTATGACATGCAGGAAGGGCACAGTTTTGACATTTGTATACATCTGTGTCACCACCCCCCAAATAAAAATATAGAACATTTCTGGCACCCCTGTGCCCCTTCCCAATCAGCACTGCATCCTCCCATCCCGATAACTATTCTGACTTCTATTACCATAAATCAGTTTTGTTGTGAATTTCATTTAAATGTAATCATACAGTATGTACAGTAGGAGCCTGGCTTTTTTTCTTCATCAGTTGTGTGTTTTTTTTTTTTTTTTGTGAGATTCATCCATGTTGTATGTAGCAGCTTTTTTTTTTTTTTAATTACTGACTAGTATTCTATTGTGTGTATCTAGCAATATTTATCTGTTCTATTGATGGGTATTTATGTTATCAGTTAACAGTTTTTGGCTTTTGTTAAAGCTGCAATGCGCATTCTTATAGGTTTCTTTTTGTAGACTGCACTTATTTCTAGGAGAGGAATGGCTGGCTTGTACAGTATGCATATGATCAGCAACAGTATGTCAGTTTTCCAAAGTGTTTGTATCATTTTCCCTTTCACCTGCAACGTAAGAAAATTCTAGTTGACTCTTATCCTTGTCAAAACAGGTTCTTTGGGCAGCCCGGGTGGCTCAGTGGTTTAGCACCGCCTTCAGCCCAGGGCATGATCCTGGAGACCTAGGATTGAGTCCCAGTCAGGCTTCCTGCATGAAGCCTGCTTCTCCCTCTGCCTGTCTCTGCCTCTCTTTCTCTCTGTCTCTCATGAATAAATAAATAAAATCTTAAAAAAAAAACCAACCAGGGTCTTAGAGGTCTTTCTAACTTTAGCTCTTTTGGCTATAAATGTGGTATCTTATTACAGTCTTTTCTTGCATTGTCTCTGATGTTGAGCACTTTTCATATGATTTTTAATTATTTCAGTGTTTTCTTTTGTAAAGTGCTTGTTCAAGTCTTTTCCCTACTTTTTAAATTGGGCTTTTTGTCTACTTATTCATACTGATTTGTAGTTCTTTATGAAGTTTGGATATGGAGTTCTTTGATACAGGCTTCAGGAATATCTTTTCCAGCTCTGTGGCTTGCCTCTTCAGTCTCGCATTGGTGTCATTTGATAATCAGAAATTCTAAATTATAATGTAGTGTAGTAGCTCAGTGTTTTCTTTTATGATTAGTGCTTTTGTGCATTGAGTTTAAGAAATCTCTGCCTACAGGGTTGGTAGGATTTTAACAGGCAAAAATAGGAGGGAAGAGCATTGCAAAAAAGGATGGAGAGCAAGCTTGAGCATAGGCCCTGGTGTCAGAGAGGGAAGGTGGAGGTTGTGTTGGGCATAGGAAGGCCTAGGGTTTTGGCTGTAAGAGGGTGGGACGAGCCAAAGCTGGAAAGGTTGGAGGGAAGCATACTGAGAAGGGATTTCTCTGCAGCCCTGGAGTCTGGACATTATTCTGGAAGAAGTGGAAGTACTGCTAGAATATTTATGAACTCAAACAGAACTTAATTATCTTCCTATTACCGCAAATTTGCTTTTTTTCCTCTGCAGCCCCATTTACTTAGAAACATCACCTCTGAGTGAATAGCCAGAGTCTTGGGTGATACCCTTCTTCCCTATCCCTGCATTCAGCTGGTCAGCACATCGGACACATTCCATAGTCTAAATGCCTCCCACCACGTCCCTTCTGTTTCATGCCCAACTGCCACTGTCTTTGTTCAGGATCTCACAATCTCTTTTCTGTACTATATCAATCACCTCAAGAGTTTCCCTGCTTCCAGCTCTCTCCATATCCAATCCATTCTTATAGCAGCTAGTGTGAGCATTCTAAAGTGGCAATTATTCACACTTCTCCACAGGTTAAAAGCCCTAAGTTCTGCCACCCCCCAGCACCCTCAAGATAAAATAATAACTCCTTTACATGGCTTATACTTTTTGTGATTTGCTTGCTCATTCTTCCATGTTCAACTCAAGCCTCGTCTCCAGAACCCTGCTTTAAATCACCTTTCTCCAGAGCACAGGCAGGAGAAGAGCCTTAATCTGTAGTTCTAGGGTGCCTATGGCAACTGGCTGTTATAGCCAGACAGGTTTGTCTCTCTCCAGGGCTGTGGGCTAATCCCAGGTAGGGACTCTGCAGTATTAAGATATTTACTGCGTATAGTGCCGTGCGTGTGGTTTATAGCACCCTTGATGACCTGACTCCAGGTCTGTAGCCCTCATTTCTCAAACCTGAGCCTTGTATTCCAGACACTCTGGGTTTCTTTTCTGCATTAGTATATGCTACACAGGGCAAGCCTCTGTGACTATGGTCAGCCACCTTTTCTTCCCTTTTTGCCTGGAAGATGCCTGTTTTCTTTTCCCCAACATACTCTCTTCTATGCTTCTAAAGTATTGTCATATCTTTCTCATAGCACTTAACATATTGAAGCTTTTCTCCTCTTCTTCTTCTTCTTCTTCTTCTTCTTCTTCTTCTTCTTCTTCTTCTTCTTCTTCTTCTTCTTCTTCTTCTTCTTCTTCTTTTTTAAAGTAAGCTTCTTGCGCAACATGGGGTTTGAACTCAGGACTGGTGATTGAGAGTTGCATGCTCTACCAACTGACCCAGCCAGGCGCCCCCACACTGAAGCTTTTTGAGGGCAAGAACCTTGTCTTCTCTTTATATAATCTACCAGAACATAGAAATTAGAACAAGACATTTTTGCATAAATCAGTGGGTTGGTGCTAGGCTCCTTTGCATCTGTCTGATTTCTGCACTCTAATTCACCAAAGGCAAATAGGGCTATTTTCCTTGTCTTTAAGACCGGAAAGTCTGTGATGTATACTCTAAAGGAACCAGCTTAAGTGTTCAGCTGTGTAGCATTTCTTAGCCATCTTCCAGGAAAGTTGCTAAGTACTAGATGCAACCTCACATATGTCATTTTGCTCACAGAGCCATTGTTGGCTCAGCCCATCTCTTGCTTATTTTATTTTTTATTTTTTTAAAAGATTTTATTTATTTATTTATTCATGACACACACACACACACACACACACACACACACACACAGGCAGAGACACAGGCAGAGGGAGAAGCAGGTTCCATGCAGGGAGCCTGACATGAGACTGGATCCCGGGTCTCCAGGATCAGGCCCTAAACTGCTGAGCCACCCGGGCTGCTCATCTTGCTTATTTTATTTTATTTTATTTTATTTTATTTTATTTTATTTATTATTTTATTATTTTAATTATTTTTATTTTTTCCATCTTATTTTAAAACGTTTTTCTGAACAGAGATCATGAATATGGTCTTTGGCTTCCCAGAGCCCGGGGTCCCAAGCCGACTTTGCCACTTACTGGTTTTTGGATTTTTAAGCTTAGAGTTTATTCAACGAGACAATGTACACACCTGGCACATGGGAAAACGCTCAATAAGCGGTCGTTATTACACTTATTATGTCTTTGCATCCGGGGGAGCCGCAGCCGCCGTAGGCAGCTCCTGAGGGGTAAAGCTTGGCCGAAGGGGTGAATTTCGGGCGCCGCAGGTTGATGTTGATGGCCAGGCCCCAGCTCTGCCTGGATTGCATTCGCCTCCTCAGGCTCCTCTCCACCCGGTTCCCGGGCTTCGACCTCGGAGGTCTCTCCCAGGCCCAGGCCGCACTGGAGGTCTGAGGCTGCCAACGCCGTGGGGGGAACCTAGTGTGGGCGGAACTCGAGTGCAGCGGCGGGAGGCTTCCGGGGGAGCCGCAAGGGCAACGGGTCGGCGGAGGCAGAAAAGCGTCGGACGCCGGGCCGATCATGGACGCTTGACAACCTGCGGACAGGCGCCGGGAGGCCGAGCCAGCGACCGAGAGGACGGAGAGGAGGTGAGGGCAGGTAGGGGTCGGCGAAAGGGCGGGGCCCGGCGCGCCAGGCTCGTCCCAGCCGTCTGGCTTGGCGCCAGGCCCCCTGGAAAACCCGCGGCCACACCGCTCCGGCCCCGCCCCGGGGAGCACGCCCCGCGGCCCCTCACTCCGCACCCGCGGCCCTCCCTGGAGCACGCCGCCCGCCCTGAAGTCCACCCAAGCCTGCAACCCTCGGTCCCTCTACAGAGGCGGTTCTCGCTTCCCCACCCCCACAAGCTGCCTCTTTGCCCCTCTGCTGTGCCTCAGAATAGCGCCCCCGCACGACGCGAATTCACCTCCCCTGTATCCCTCGCCGCCTCCTCCGGCCCTCCCACTTCAGAAAAAAGCGAATTTCAACGCATCCTTACCCTTTTGCCCCTGCAGGCTTTGCGCCTCAGGCCGAGATTTTTTTTGAGCGACCGAAGTTTCTGTCCATTTCTCTGCTCCCTCTCCACCCCAGGCCCTTCCATTCAGTCTCCACATGTGTCCGCTGGGAAGGGAGCTTTTCGTTCCATCACCTCTCTCCCGCCTTTTCCCACCCTACGCCCCTCTCTCTCCTCTTTCCCTTTCCCTCCTCAGCAACTTTATTCCCTAGCGCTTCACTTTTTTCTGTTTACGACAAGACATTCTTATGTAACCCTAAGTGAGGCTCCGTGCTTGTTTTTCTCCCACTGTGAAAGGACTGCTGCTCTGCCTCCACAGGAAAACTCGGAGAGATTACACCAAACTATACTTTGAATTGTTCTCTTCCTCACTTTATTTTACCTCTTCTTTTTGTCGCACTGTCCCAAAATGTGTCGTTCTTGGTAGAGTAGTCTTTTCTCATACCGGACTCCTGCAGAGTAGGTATGCAGTGTGTGTGTTGGGATACACTCAGCATGTAATTGGATTATAAAATTGAGGGACCACCCTCCCCTAATGTCTTCAGGATGGCAATACAACATCTTCATTTTCTCAAATCTTTTTGTTATTTTTTTGAGATTTTGTACACATTCTAAAGTCATGTTTGGTAAAAATCACATAAGCAGCAGGAGGTCAAATAGAGGGATTTTCCACATGGACTTACACAGCATGTATTTTCTTAGTTTGATTATGTTGCTTATCATTCAGCATGATTTTTCCCCTTTTTCTAGGCTCATACGACATCTTTGATTCAATGAGACATCATTCCTGTATGCTTTTTGTGGTTTTCCTTCTCTATATCTGGCTATAGGTGGGGTTTTAATAACACACCATAAGCTATGACTGATCGCTTTTGCTTACATCTGCTGCCTCTGTGTATGGGCAAAATTCTCTCCTTCTTAAATAGAATCTATAAGTGAAGTAGATCTAAAACAGTTACTGAGAAACTCCTCTGTGTTTCTTTGGGTCTTGTCAGATTTAAGGGCTTAGAGGGTGCTGTGGTTGGGAGACAGCCACATGGGGATGAATGAAATGGTTTTTGCTAAGTGTGTTTCAAAGCAAGGACACAATCCCTTTAACACCAGGTGGCACCCTACCCATCTCACAAAGAGGTTGTAGCATCTGGACTGTTTTGCTTTTTTGAATACTATTACGATTAAAGTATTCTGATGTCTGATATGGCATTAACTAAGCATAGAGTTTGCAAAGGAGAAGGAAGAATGGCTGAAACACTTATTTTTTTGGACAGATCTCAAGGCCAGAGAATGGCAGGTGAACAGAAACCCTCAAGTAACCTCCTGGAACAGTTTATTTTACTAGCCAAAGGTACCAGTGGCTCAGCCCTCACTGCTCTCATAAGCCAAGTCTTGGAAGCTCCTGGAGTATATGTCTTTGGAGAACTGCTGGAGCTGGCCAATGTGCAGGAGGTAAGAGCAGTTTCCAATTTCTCTGTCTTTGTTCTAAACCTTCTTGTGATTATCCAGGTTCCCAGGGAATTTCAGTGCTGAAGCATTGTGGACCTGTGGAGGGGCACTGTTGAGGGAGGGATGGGAATTGTGGGGGAAGAGGGAAAGAGTAAGGATGATGTTTTGGGTTCTTTCTTGTCAATATTTTCATCTCAACTTGGGGTAAATTAGATTGGGTTGCCAATAATTTGAAAGGTAGGGGACAAATCCACTTGAACTTGATAAATAAGAAGTAGAGTGTAAGCATTGCTGATATTTAACAGGAGTAGTTTCAGGCATTTGCAAGGACTGAAAAACCTCCAATGCACATACAGACAAAAAGATTGGTCAGGTATATATGAAGCAGAAAATGGTTGCTATTGAATGTGAGCTGGGCATGAAGAAGGAATATATTGTCTTGTTGAAAATGGCAATGTTATGCTAAGTGGATGTGTAAAAAAATACGAGGAAAAGCTGGGAAGTAGTCCTTTTTTACTTTGCTTCTTTTTTTATTGTTATTGAAACTTTGGGTATTTAGTTGTGATTGTTGTGCCTTACACGTGAGAAGATTGAAAAATGATTAGGTAAAACAGTTGTAAAGCAACCTCTACTTTTCAATTTCTGCTTCTCACTTTGGATACTTTTACATTTATCTATTGATACTTTTATACTGATTGATTGAAAAATCTAGGAACAGCTTTATTACATTGGGGGTTGTGCTCGGAAGCTCTTGGAGGGTGGGTCAGCTTCCTCTTTACCATCACAACTTCTCTTTGGCTGCCCAGGATGGCACTAGCTCTGGGGGTGGACTCCATGCACAGATCACTGTGGTGCTTGTTCTCGTGGATTGTGTATGCCATGCGGCAGAAGGTGGCCTGGGCATTCATGTCGATGGTGGTCCACATATAGGAAGTGGCTGGCTTTTGCTGCCTGGTTCTGTACTTCATGACTGTTAGGACACCTTTGCCATCAGTTACTGGCTCCATGTCCACAGTCTTGTGGTGAATTAACCCCTCATGGCAGAGATGTGAACCTTTGGATTATGGGACTTCGCTACTGCACATCTTATTTCTCTTGATGAGGAACCTGGAGCAGTTCTCCATGACCCTCCATTGCTGATGTATGAACCTGGCATCATCTTGTCTTCCTGTTATAGATGGAGACAGAAAAAGCCACTTTTATGTTTTAATTGTGAAGTTTTTTTTAAGAGGTTGGGGAGAGAGAGAGAGAATCTTAAGCAGGCTTCACACGCAGTATGGAGCCTGATGTGGGGCTCAGTCTCACAACCCTGAGATCATGACTTGAGCTGAAATTAAGAGTCTGACTTGGTTAAGAGCCATCCAGGCACGCCATGAATTTTTATTTAATGTCAGCCTAGCTTGTTGGACTGTAAGCTCGGAAGGGTAGGTCTGTTGTGCTCCCCATTGTTTCCTCAGCGCTTAATATGTAGTCTGATACACAGTAGGCTTTTAGTAAAAATATAATTTATCAGAGATGTAAAAGAAATCCTATAAGGAAAATTTTTTTAAAGTAGGTTTATTTTTTTAATAGACCTTATTAAAAAAAGTTTTTTTTTGAGATTTTATTTGACAGAGAGTGAGAGAGCAAGAGAACACAAGCAGGGAGAATAGCAGGCAGAGAGAGAGAGAGAGAGAGAGAAGCAGGCTCCTTGCTGAGCAGGGAGCCCAACATGGGGCTCAGTCTCAGGACTCTGGGATCATGACCTGAGCCACCCAGGCACCCCTAGGCTTTATTTATTTATTTTTTAAAAAGAGGGATCCCTGGGTGGCGCAGCAGTTTAGTGCCTGTCTTTGGCCCAGGGCGCCCGGGATCGAATCCCACATCGGGCTCCCGGTGCATGGAGCCTGCTTCTCCCTCTGCCTGTGTCTCTCTCTCTCTCTCTCTCTCTGTCTCTCTCTCTCTGTGTGTGTGTGTGACTATCATAAATAAATAAAAAAAAATTAAAAAAATTTAAAAAGATTGTATTTATTTATTCATGAGAGAGAGAGGCAGAGACATAGACAGAGGGAGAAGCAGGCTCCCCATAGGAAGCTCGATGTGGGACTCAGGACTCTATCCCTGAACCTCGGGATCACGCCCTGTGCTGGAGGCAGACGCTCAACCGCTGAGCCACCCAGGTGCTAGACTTTATTTTTTTAGAGCTGTTTTAGGTTCACGACAAAATTGAGAGGAAAGTATAGAGATTTCCGGTATATCCCTGCCCTCATACATGCCTTCTTCCTTTACCAATAACCCTACCAGTTTGGAACCTACACTGACATCATTATCATCCAGACTATAATTTACATTAGGTTTCATTCTTGGTGTTGTACATTCTGTGGATGTGGATAAATGTACAATGACATGTGTCTACCATTACAGTATCATACAGAGTAATTTCACTGCCCTAAAAATCCTCTGTGTTCCACCTATTTGTCCCTCCCTTGCTTCTCAGTCCCTGGCAATCTTTGATCTTTCTACCCTCTTCCTTGTTTTGACTTTTTTAGAATGTCATAGAGTTGGAATCATACAGTATATAGCCATTTCAGATTTGCTTCTTTTAGTGATATGCATTAAATTCCCTCCATGTCTTTTTTTATGGCTTGATAGCTCATCATTTTTTCCACAGAAGAGATGACAAAGGGGTAATATGTTCCTTCAGGTTCATGAAAAGCCTGAATGAATATGCCAAGTGGTTGTCTCATAACTATGGAAGATTGGCTGAGAGGAGATGAATGAAAATTAAAATGAGAAAGACACTGATTTAGGCTAGTGGGAGAAGTTTTGGAGCATCTGCTCTAGAGAAAATAGTCTTTTAGGATTAGTTTTACAATTGTCTGAAAGTAGGGGCTAGATTTGATGGTCTCTTCCTTGTCTGTTTTAGATCTCAAGAGGTTGTTGATAACCTGAGAAGGTAGACTGGGTTATTAGGAAGCCAGAGTTCTTGTGAGGGTGCTGAGCAAATTATCTCTATCTCCCCAGGTTTGTTTTTTTTTCACATGTGAGCTGGGAATCTTAGTTGCTTTTCAGTGGTCTGAAATAATAGATGTAGTTTTTGGAAATTTTTTTTTTTTAAGATTCATTTATTTATTTTAGAGAGCAAGTGGGGGGGGCAGAGGGAGAGGGAAAGAATCTTAAGCAGGCTCCATGTCCAACGTGGAACTTGGTGTGGGGCTCGATCTCACAACCTGAGCTGAAATCAGGAGTCAGATGCATAACAGACTGAGCCACCCAGGTGCTCCTTGGAAACTTTTTTAAAAAGATAGTTTAAATTAAGTAGTATTACTGTTTGTGTCCAATATGTATTTGTGAGTAAAAGAAACACCCAGTTAAGATAATTGAGAGTAGAGCAGAGCAATTCCAGGCAGAGCAGTATCTCTTTTTGTTTTGCTTCTACAGATGTCTCTTTGCCATCCACATTAGTGAGGAATAAATACATTTTTTAAAGATCTTATCTATTTATTCATGAGAGATACAGAGAGACAGGCAGAGATGTAGGCAGAAGGAGAAGCGGGAACCAGGTGGGGACCTCGATGTGGGACTCAGTCCCGGGACCGTGAGATCATGCCCTGAGCCAAAGGGAGATGACCAGTCATTGAGCCACCCAGGCATCCCAAGTACATTTTTTAAAAAGAATAAGTAATTTTAATGAACATTTTTATTTGGAACTGCCTGATATTGTGCTTTCCTCTCCCACCTGGGCTCTTCTTTTTTTTTTTTTTTTGTTTTGTTTTTTTTTTTTTTTGACCTGGGCTCTTCTGTTACACTTTATGCTATTCTAATCTCTCTCCGCATTCATACTATTCATGTAGTCCTGAAACCTGGAATCTACCCTACACTTTATTCGGTTTGGATTGATAGTCGCTCATGTTGTACACTCCAACCTGATGTGTCGACAGGGCTGCTCTAGGGGTGCCTGGGTGGCTCAGTTGGTTAAACGTCTGCGTTTGGCTGAAGTCATGATTCCAGGGTCATGGATTGAGCCCTGCATCTGGCTTTCTGCTCATTGGGGAGTCTGCCTTTCCCTCTCCCCCTGCTCCAGGACTGACTACCTCTCTCTCATTCTCTCTCTCTCTCTCTCTCTAATTTGCTCACTATCTCTCTCAAAGAAATAAATCTTTTGGGGCGCCTGGGTGGCTCAGTTGGTTAAGCGTCTGCCTTTGGCTCAGGTCATGATCTCAGGGTCCTAGAATGGAGCACATCGGCTCCCTGCTCAGTGGAGAGTTTGCTTCTCCCTCTCCTTCTGACTCTCCTCCCCGCTTGTGTTCTCTCTTTGTCTCAAACAAATGAAAAAAAATTTTTTTTAAAAGGCTGTTCTAGTCTTTGTTTTTTTTTTTTTTTTAAAGATTTATTTATTTTGTGGGGGGGGACAGAGGGAGAGAGAATCCTTAAGCAGACTCCTCACTGACCATGGAGTCCAATGTGGGGCTTAATCTCAGGATGCTCTGAGATCATGACCTGAGCAAAAATCAAGAGTCAGATGCTTAACTGGCCTAGCCACCCAGGTGCCCCTCTAGTCTTTGTCTTAGTGGCAAGGAACTCCTAAGAAAACCTGAACTGCTCCCAATACTTACTGCTTTGTGGGTGTGTGTGACAAAAGCAGTTGCTTAGGCATGCTATTTTACACTATGTGGAGTGTAAAACAGGTATTCCTGAGAGAGAAAAATTAAATTTAAAATTAAATAAATCTTACTTATTTTTTTCCCAGAGAATCAGAATTGGAGGGGACCTCGGGGGCCATCTAGTAAAAACAGTCAACTGTAGCACATGATTATCACCCTTTGCTTAAACACTGCAGTGATTAGTAGACAGCTTGATCTGTGAACTGTTTTTTCCCCTCCTTCAGCTTGCAGAAGGAGCTAATGCTGCATATTTGCAGTTGCTGAACCTGTTCGCCTATGGGACATATCCAGATTACATAGGTGAGTTGGTTAAGATCTTCCAAAGACTTTTCTTAATTATGTCATTCTATTTGGACATGTTGCCTCCATGAGGATCACTGAGGTCTGGCATATAAAGCATGGGATGGGAGCTTTCTGACCTGGCTGTTTTGCACTTTACTGTGTACTGTAGGTGACCTCGCATGAGGCTTTTACCTTCTCATCTTTTATTTCTCTGTGGGTAAAAGGAGGACTGTGTTTATGCTCATGTGTAAATATACTCCTTATTTATTTTCCAGATGAGATTCTTGAGGACTAGTGTTTGTAGAACACTTGAAATGTTGTGAAGTGTCAGAATACCCATTTGTAAAGTACTTAAGTGTCCTAAATATTATTAGAATAATATCATTATATTGAAGAGAATTTGGAAAATCAGACGCAAAGTCATTCATAGTTTTATATCAGCCTTAAACTGCAGTTAGCATTATGGTGCTGGACTTTTCTCCCTTGTGCTTTCTATTATGTAGGTGTCATTCAGTTATGTACACAATATTGTATCTGTTTTCACTTATTTCATAGACATTTATCATGCTCTACATGTTTTTATTTTTAAAGATTTTATTTTTTTATGAGAGAGACAGAGAGACTAAGGCATAGGCAGAGGGAGAAGCAGGCTTACTGTGGGGAGCCCGATGTGGGACTCGATCCTGGGACTCCAGGAATATGCCCTGAGTCGAAGGCAGACGCTCAACCACTGAGCCACCCAGGCGTCCTCATATTTTACATCTTTGTAGTCATTTTTAACTTTCTGTACTCTAATATGACATATTTAGCCCATTCTCTTTTGTAAGTCATTTGAACCTACCTTCCTTCTTTCCCTCCCTCCTTCCTTCCCACCTTCCTTCCTTCTCCACACCAAGCATGGAGCTCAAACTCATAACCCCGAGATCAAGCATTGCATGCTCCACTGACTGAGCCAGCCAGGGGCTCCGATCATTTGAGTCATTTTATATTAGGATCTTAAGTGTCCGGGATGAGATTACTAAACACTAACTTACCTTCCACTCAAGCCATTTTTGTTTGGCTTCCCTAGTTTTTGTATGACAGAGCCTGGTAGTTTATTTTAATGGTATGACTCAGGGCCTTCCCTACTATATCCCAGACTTCTTTTTCCCTTTCTTTACTCCTGGTCACTTCTGCTTCCCCTGTGCTGTGTCATCCTGGATGATTTGCCACATGCCAGTTTTTTCTGACCTTCACTTTGTTCCACTGTGTCTTTTGTTTCCATCCTCACTAAAGAGACAACATTGTACAGACCCTGGAACCAGACTGCCTGAATTATATTCTAGTTCCACTTCACTAATTATGTGTCCTCTGGCAAATTAAATAATTCTGTACCTCAGTTTCCTAATCTGTAAAATGGGAGTAATAAGAGGTCTACAGTCCTTAACCTGCACTCCTTGGGCTAGATGTTTCAGAAATTAGAATTTTGGGGACTCTAAAGAGGTGATATGATGCATATACCTTTTTATGTAACACCTCCAAGATGTGGGCAGTACCTGTAGTAAAAACACATCCACAGTCTTGCAGCTAAACAAACGAAGATTTACAACAAGTGGGATTAAAAGCCTGCTTCAGCTGAGGTCAGGAATTGCCACCAGATGAATTTCAGCAGCATGCTCAAGAAAATCAGTTTAGATTCACCTTTTTGGAATCCAGGATTATGGATAAGGAGTTGAAGACATTTGGAATCTATCTTGTGAATGTTGTGAGGACTGACTGGATGTGTGTGTACATGGGCCCTGCAGCTTCAGCCATTGCTGTTGTTATCATTACTGTTATTAGAATTTTGCCTGTTCTTCAAGGCTCATCTCAAACTCCACCTTTCTTTTTCTTTCCCGTCCCTCGCAAGGTGATTGTGCTCACTTGCTCTCTCTCTTTCTCTGTTTCTTTTCCCTCCTGCCTCCCCCCTCCTCCTCAGCCTCTTACTCTCTTCTGGTAGTTTGTGCCTTTTTTTCTGGTGGTTCTTGTCTTATACCTATAGCTGTTGAAATAACTGATTGTAAGACCGAGAACCAGTCCAAGGCCCTGGAGTTGCACAAGTCCTGGTGGCTGTTATCCCTGGGGTTGTATAGCGTAGCAGCCCCAGCAAGGCCATCTTATCCCTCCTTGACTCTTCTGAATCACTTAAGACGGGGCATTGCACATAACAGATTCCTAGTGAAGACATGCTAAGGTTGAATGTCACATAGGGCACACATAGTATTCCATTAAGATGATTGTCCTATCATTTTGTGCGTTCATGCCTGGCTTTTCAGGAGTACATAGTCCTCCAGAGAAGACACGGGGTGCTCATAGAACATTCATTTCATGAATATAAGTGCAGAGTCATGACAGTGAATCAATGGTAGATTTGGTGTGGGGAGATGGTGAGCTTATTCCATAAAGAAATTCTAATTTTATTTGTGTCTTGATTTTTTTTGGTGGGTGGGACTGAGCAGCCAACAAGGAGAGCCTGCCAGAACTGAGCACAGCTCAGCAGAACAAGCTGAAACACCTTACCATCGTGAGCTTGGCGTCAAGAATGAAGGTACAGTGCCGAACTTTTTCCTCTCTTGCTCCTCACCCTTAGGCAGGTGTCACACTGGCATCAGTGCAGGAGCTCCCATTTATGCACGGTAGTCATATCATGAATGCATAAAATTTTCTTGGCAATGGACAAAAGAGATGAAGGTAACAATTAAAATAGTGTAGACAAGTATTTGTATTTCATCCAGGAAAAGTATGCCTCGTGAATCAGCAGGTCTCAGCTCTGGCATGCTACAGTGACTCACTTGGTTTGAGCATTTTGCCGTACCAAAGGGAGGCTGCTGTTTGAAGATTCATAGTTTTTCAAACAGGGGGACATCTTAAGGCAAGTTAACCACTTCATCTGTTGCTCATTGCACAGTGAGCTGTACCAGTGCTGGGGGAAAGACTTTTGCTATGTTGGACTTACTGAGCTAGATTTTTAATATGCTGCTTTTTTCTGGAAATTATCAAGCTTAATTATCCTAATCAGAATTTTTGCCTTATATGCTATCTTTAGATCCTAACTTTCTGTAAGATAACCACTCCATCATATCTCTGAGTTCTCTGCCCTACTCAGTTTACAAGAGGCCTTGCAGCCAGCTTCTCATAGCCATTAACAAAGAAGATCCAGATTTGGTTAATTTACAGTTGATTTTGGCTCTCCACCTAATCCTGGCATAACTGTCTTAAGTTTTTGTGGGGCTTTGTCACTGGAAGGGGTTTGCTCTTTGCATTTCCCCTTTGTAATTGAGCTTGAGAGATGTAGATTTGTTATTGCATTGCCATTTCAGTTGCTCAGATCATTTTCCTTGGTCTAATAACAAATTTGTGATTCTCAGCTTGGCAATTTGGGTGGGAGGCCTATTTTCTTAGGAAATGGCCTCCTACCCCTTATTTTGGCCTGATCATGGACTTCCCCAAGTGTAGCAAAAAGTAGGAGTAACTTTAAAAAAATTTTTGCGACCTGTCATTATAAGCCCATCTACGTCCCTGGGTTTCAGACCTTCAGTCATAGAGAACCCCTCTAGGTATGTTTGCTGTTACTCTTTTATTTGTATACCTCTTCCTCTTGTCTGTTTTTGAGATTAGATTGCTTTGTTAGCTTCCAAACTAGTAGTGATATGTCTAGAAAACTGGATATTTAGATATACAGTTTTCTTGGATAAATGCAAAGTGTTGGTATATAGCTCAACAAGGGACTATTGTTGGGGAATTGATATTGATGGCAAAAGTCTGAGAAAACAGATAAAAACTTCAGGATGACCTCTAAGCTGGCAGTACCCACTGGCCACCTATGGGTGGATATGTTAACCTGCAAACTTTTTTGCTTGTACTCTTCTGGGCGGCAGCCAGTTCTCTCCAGTGTCTGAAATTGGAGTTTTGTGATGATCAGGCATTTTATGTCAAGTCTGCAAGCTTCCAGAAGGTGGCAGAGTGGCAGACACCGAGTATTTCCCTTTCTCCTCTGGGACGCTTCCTAAGAGTGCTTCATGACATGAAAGCTAAAGGCTGGATGAAGTGCAGGAGGTAGAGAATCTAGGAGAATGCATTCCTGGATGCTGTGGGTCTTGTTTGGATCCCATAGGTCTCACAGCTCACCAGACTGCATTTCCCAAACCCCTGAGACAGGTGTACACCTGCATTTTCTTTAGTGCTCATCAGTGTTTTTTGTAAATATCACATGGTTTTATCTGCAGTGTATCCCCTACTCTGTGCTGCTGAAGGACCTGGAGATGCGGAATCTCCGGGAACTGGAAGACCTCATCATTGAGGCTGTCTATACTGATATCATCCAGGGGAAGCTAGACCAGCGAAACCAGCTGCTGGAAGTGGATTTCTGCATTGGCCGTGACATCCGAAAGAAGGATATCAATAATATTGTCAAGACCTTGCATGAATGGTGAGGCTGAAACAAGGAGGGGTCCCCTCTTGTTAGGTAGGGGGACACATGCCCTTTGTGCCTCTGCTTGGGGAAATATTGTCTCCTGGTATCAGCTGGGGCTGCTTGGGAGCTGGAGCCTTAGGACAGTATGCTAGGGAGTGGGGCTGCATTTGTGACCAGAGCTGTATGGCAGCAGGAATCCCTGCAGGTCTCCCAGGGCCTTGGTTGTAAAATTATTCTCTTCCTGGTGGTGGGGAGGGGACTATTTAATAGCAGCAGCTACAGCCTCTAAAGCTGAAGCCTAGCAGTGTGACACGGATCCAGTGCTTTGCAAAATCAGCTTCCAAGTTTGACTAAGCTCAGGAAGTTAGTGTTGATCAGATTCTGTGGATTTGAGAACCCACATTCAGCTGAGTCAATAACATTGGGCTAGTGTTGGTAAAACATTGTGAGGGATAGTAAAGACAAGGAATGGGTTAGTCTAATTTGAAGCACAGTCACAGACTATTTGATAACCATATTCTGGAATATAAAAATAAGTGGGATATTTGCATGTTCTCTGTTTTAATGGTGATTTGATGATTGCAAGAGCTTTGGACATTCTACAAGGATTTGTTATGGAGTTATGAAAATGATTTGGAGCTTATAAAGCCAGATAGGCCTAGTTGAAGAGGGTTTTGCTGAGTTTTGAAGGAGGGCAAGGTTAGAGCAGGTATAGTTGGAGGTGAAGAGAGCATGTCCCCAGGCAGGCACGTGGTGGTGTTGGAAATCATTGAAGCAGGGTGAGCAAGCTTTGTCCAGAGGAGTAGAGAAATTGTCTTCTTTAGAACAGACTGAAACATTCCAGGAATGAATGACCCAGCTTTGATTCCCTGACCCCCTGTCCAAACCCCTCGGAGCTTCCTTCACTTCAGCTACTATTCCCAGGCATGTGCTGTCCACCCCTTACCCCAGGTTCTGTCTCAAGTATGGCCCCAGACACCTTCCCTTTATAACATCTGACACAGGCAGGAACTTTCAAAAGATTGTAAAAGTGTTCAGTCAGAATAAATAGGAAATAAACTTAGAAAACACCCCCTCCCGTGAAAGTTCCCTGGCACACAAATCTAGGTTTCAAGTCCTACTTCATCAGCCGCCTTACTCCATCTTTGAGATGACTGATGCTCTTTTCATGCCCAGAGTGTGGCTTCACCGTGTTTCCACCCAGAGGTGCCATCCTAACCCCATCCCAGAATGTTTACTAGTACAGATTCTTAAAGCTTTTGTGGAGTCACTGGAGTTAGATTTGAAATAGAATTGTTAGGTAGAGCAGTACTCCAAATACAGCAGAATGTTTGCAGTTACTGACTTTAAGATAGAGGGTAAATGCGTATTCGTAGTACTATTCTTTCAACTTTTTTTTAGGTTTTAACATTTTGAAATTAAGTGGAGAAATGAAATAATGAGGGGGATGGCAATTAGGGAGTAACAAACTTTTTTTTTTTCTAACATTTTATTTATTTTAGAGAGTATGAGCAATGAGAGGAGCAGGGGGAGGAGAAGAGAGATAGGGACAAACAGACTGTACACTGAGTGTGGAGCTCAATGTGGGGCTCAATCCCATGACCTCAGATAATGACTGAGCCTAAATCAAGAGCCAGAAGCTTAACTGACCGACTGAGCCACCCAAGTGCCCCAAAAGTAACAGGCTTCTGAGAAAAGGGGCAATCTTTAGAAAATCATTTTTTTCTGTTGAGAAAAGTGGTGAATCCGTGCTACCTGTAAGGACTGTCCAAATTCCTTAGTGGCACATTCTGTAAACCTTTCCCATGGGATACAAAGGTTGACGTTCAAGCTGTGTTCTAGGAAACCATCCCACATCCTCATGTTTATCTCCAGGTGCTCTGTGTTATATATCCAGAAACATTGGTCTTGGAAGGAGTGTAGGGCAATAGCCTTCCTTGGCAGACACGGTGTTAAAGGAAGTCCCTATCAGGAGTTGGGGATGGAGGTTTGGGAGGCTGGAGGAGAGCCCCAGGCTTTTCTGTGGCTCAGGGCTGGTTACCTCCTTTGTAGGTGCGATGGCTGCGAAGCGGTTCTGCTAGGCATCGAGCAGCAAGTTCTGCGAGCCAACCAGTACAAGGAGAACCACAGCCGAACTCAGCAGCAGGTAGAGGCAGAGGTAAGGCAGAGAATGTCTGTTACCTGCTCCAGGGTATCCATGTTTGCTCCTTCCTCTTGTGGTTCTTGGTGTAGGTGCAACAGTCACCAGCAAATAGGCAGTGGGCTAGTGGGCTACAGATGAGGATGGTCCCTGCTTTTGATGCTGTCTTCTTTCTGGTTCCTGGTCACCGGAGGGTGAGCAGGCTTGAGAGTGGAAAATGTTGTCATTCTACAGTACTTGTGTACTTTGCAGCTGTAGAGCAGAAGGGAGTGGGTCTTAAAGAAAATGAAAGGGTGGTGGTTAGCATTGGGGTGGAGGGGTGAGGCGGGGGGCAGGAGCAGAGCGGGGGCACTTGGGGCTTCAAAGCCCTAGTTCTGCTCTGTATCTGAAGCTGTGTGGTGGGTGCACAGTCTGCATTTTATTCTCTAAGCTATATATGTATGTTGCAACCTTTGAACATGCATGATAGATTTCATGTTGAAAAAGGAAGGGGAAACATTTGGCAGATGAAATGCAAGTGAAGATGTGTGTGATTGTGGTTGTAGTGACACTTGGTTGTTTGGACACTTTTAGCCTCTCAGGAACACAGGCTCTAGCCTTCAGTTAATGGGAGCTTGTGTGCCTGTGACCTGGACATTTGTGAAGCGACTTCAGAATTTGGAGCCCATAAGATAAAAAGTTTAGCATCGGAAGTCCTTTTCTAGTGTGATGGAACTTGAAGTGTACATGGTATTTGATGAGTTTTGTAAGTCATGTGTCCAAGAGTATGGCAGAAGGGGACCCAGAAACATAAGAAATAAGTAGATGTGCCTTTTAAAGGAGAATTTGAATAAGTCAATTGGAGAAGGACAAACATTATATGGTCTCATTCATTTGGGGAATATAAAAATAGTGAAAGGGAATAAAGGGGAAAGGAGAAAAAATGAGTGGGAAATATCAGAAAGGGAGACAGAACATGAGGGACTCCTAACTCTGGAAACGAACAAGGGGTAGTAGAAAGGGAGGTGGGCGGGGGGTGGGGGTGACTGGGTGACGGGCACTGAGGGGGGCACTTGATGAGCACTGGGTCTTATTCTATATGTTGGCAAATTGAACACCAATAAAAAATAAATTAAAAAAAAATAAAGGGGAATTTGTAGAATTTGAAGGTTTCCCTTACTCTGTTATATGTACTCCTTGATAATAAAATCTGTCTTCTTTACCTTTCTTTATAAGACTAGCTCCTTGTCACATGCCTAACCCACAGTAGGTGCTCAAATTATTTGTTGTCCTGAATATTTCTGGTATGCCCTGTGTGTCTGTGGATTGCTGAACTTTACTTTTCATGAACTAGAACATATTTATTTTGGATACACACACACGCCCCTACATAATATATGTATATATGGAGTCTGTGAATGTTCCGTGCATTGTTTAATTTTTAACCCTACTTCTAGCCAAAGAAGTCTGAACTACATTAGCATTAGCCAACAAGTTCAATTAGGATGGTAAGCCTGCTGCTTTCTCTAATAAGCTCTGTAATCCTCCCTGTTGAGTATGGTGGCCTCTTTGATCTGGGATTGATGTCTAAGCAAAGTAGGAAGTGTCTAACCGCTCTCTCCTATCATTGATTCTTACTTATAAATTAAACCCTGGTTACAATTGAAGTTTGGAGGTGAAATGTGCCCACTGACCTGGGGTAGCCAGTGTAACAGTTTAACATGGTTGGTAGCCCAAGAGGAGCCTGATCACTGCTGGTGGCACTACTGTGCCCAGACTGTTGCTAATTGTGTGGTAGGTGGTGGGTTTTAATTGCTCACTAGCAAAAAATGAATGATACTAATTTCAGAATTTTGAACGGCTCAAGTTTACTTGCATAACAAATGGCATCTGATAAAAGAAGATGCTGACTGATGTTGAGGAATGACCAATACTTAGAGAACAGTATGGGCTCTTTAAATTATAGTTATTGAAAAAGAGAGAGCCAGTGCACATGGATTTGTTATCAGAGGCCAACTGTTGGAAAACTACAGCTGTGGTTACTCTGCTGGCAGAGTCTGATGCTGCCACCAGGTGGCGGTAATAATTTGAAGAGACAGCATGGTCAAAATCCAGAGCCTTATACCTTTTCCATTCAGTAAACCTGTAATCTGGATACTAAGTGTAGGATGCTGATTGTTCCCCAGCATCTGGCGCATGGAAGGCTGTTGGTTGACTTAAAAAGAAAACAAATCTACCAAGAACAAAGGTGTAATTCTGTCCTGTTCTGCTTGTATTTATGCTTCTGTTACTCTTAACCCAACTTTTTTAGCCATTTTCTCAACTAAGTTGATCTTTTATTTGTCCTTAAATTAGATTGCTTGTCCTAGGAGGGAAAAAATGTTTTTGTTTGTTTGTTTTATTTTATTATTATTATTTTTTAACCCCAAAATCTTATAACAGCATTCTTTTGGTGAATATTAGCTTCCAGGGCCTTCCCCTTAATAAAGTCAGTCCTATCATAAACTGCTTGAGAATATTCTCTCTCCTTTTAGCTTCTCATAGAAATAATGCATATTATTTACAATTCCAGTATAGGAACAATAACATTATGAGCTATTTCATAGTCTCTGAGCAAGCACTCTGGAGAGGAGGTCATGATTAGTCGAAGCATCACAAAATACCTTCTCACTTATATTTGATTTTGGAGTGTATTTTCTTTATATTTGAATGTGCTTATGTCAGGTTCTGCAGAATGTCAGTATATGGCTCTTGCCATATATATATTCACAAAATAGGCCATGTTCCAGGCATGTAGATAACAAACCATAATTGGGCAAAAGAAGTTGTTTTCCATTCTGTAGAGAATTCCAGGAGTTAAGTTAGTGACAGATCTTGTGGTCTGGCATCTGCTTCTTCCTAAAGGGTCATTCTCCCCACCTCTCAGCTCTTCTCATTCATCTTTGACCTTTCTAGCTGTGACTCTCCTTCCTCTTGTCCACCTTTGCTGCATAGCCAAAAATGGTCTTTCCCTGGAGGCTCTTCACACTCCTTTTGTCTGAATATTTTTTTTAACAATATTTCAACCTTGTAGTAATTTTTTTTAATTTTTATTTATTTATGATAGTCACAGAGAGAGAGAGAGAAAGAGGCAGAGACACAGGCAGAGGGAGAAGCAGGCTCCATGCACTGGGAGCCCGACATGGGATTTGATCCCGGGTCTCCAGGATCGCGCCCTGGGCCAAAGGCAGGCGCTAAACCACTGCGCCACCCAGGGATCCCTGTCTGAATATTTAAGGTCTCTGATGGAGTTAGGCTGCAGTCTTGTTAGCAAGTGCAGTCCCATTTGAAAGTTACTGAGGTCCATGGTGTGAAGGACTTGACAAACTCTGGGTCATCTGGGGTAATGAGATATGGATGACCTGCAAGCTAGCCACTCAAGAAAATTAGAGGAGGCCAGGGACATTTAGGCCAAGGAAGACAAGTCTGTGGGGATATATGTCACCATTTGAAGAATGGCTCTGTGAAAGAAGTAGACTTGTCACAATTGTTCTACGTGGCCAAAACAGGTGTATTTGGTGGACCTGCTTGGGTGGCCAAAATACGCCTTGAAATAAACTAAAACCAAATACCTTATTTTATTTTATTATTTATTTTATTTATTTTTTATTTTATTTTATTTTTAATTTTTAATTTTTAATTTAATTTAATTTAATTTAATTGAGACACAGAGTGAGAGAGAGAGAGAGAGGCAGAGACACAGGCAGAGGGAGAAGCAGGCTCCATGCAGGGAGCCTGATGTGGGACTTGATCTCGGGACTCCAGGATTATGCCCCAAGCCAAAGGCAGACACTCAACCACTGAGCCACCCAGGCGTCCCCAAATATACCTCTTTTATATGAGAAGGCAGCAAGCCATCCATTTGCTTCAGATTCTTCTCTCACTGTATCCCCAAGTAACTCTTGAATAAGAGATACGAAAGCAGCAGTGAGTCCCTAGAGATGGGGTGCCTGGGATTTGAGATGGCATATCTTTTTTTTTTTTTTAAGATCTTTTAAAAAAAGTATTTGGGAGAGAGAAAGTGGACATGAGCATAAGCATGAGCAGGGGGAGGGGCAGAGAGAGAGGGAGAAGCAGATTACCCGCTGAGCAGGGAGCCCAGTGACTCAGGGCTGGATTCCAGGAGGCAGATGTTCAGCTGACTGAGCCATCCTGGTGTTTGGAGATGGCATGTCTTGGACAGGCAAGACACTGGATGAAGCCACACTTGACTTAGGATGCCCTCTGTATTTACTGTCCAGCTCACAATCCTCTCTTGACACTCCTTTCAGAAAGGTTGTGGTGTTAATTGAGGTGACAGCAGTTTAGGGCATGGCTGTTCCTACGTTGCAAAACAACAACAAAAAACAAAATAAAAGATGAGCTTTAATCTAGTCAAGGCTCATTTTGCAGATTATAAATCTCTTTCAGGAGCCTGGCATTGGCCTCAGTCATAGCATTATTTCTTCTTTGTGTTGGGACTGCCTCTTACTCAATCTCCTGGTTTTCTGACTGCTGAGAACTTTTGACCCTGACAACTCCCTCCTTTCTTTATAGAAAACCAAGCCTGCTTCCCAGAGAACACGGGGATCATCGAACTGGGGAAGCACCTTTACCTCGTATTCCTTTGAATGCTTTTCCTCCCCTTTTTCTTCCTTTCAGCTGGCTGAGGGGCAAAAGCATAAAAGATCTTTTAGAACTGGTGCTGGGGGGATCCCTGGGTGGCGCAGCGGTTTGGCGCCTGCCTTTGGCCTAGGGCGTGATCCTGGAGACCCAGGATTGAATCCCACGTCGGGCTCCCGGTGCGTGGAGCCTGCTTCTCCCTCTGCCTATGTCTCTGCCTCTCTCTCTCTCTCTCTGTGACTATCATAAAAAAAAAAAAGAACTGGTGCTGGGGAATGTGTATGTAAACAAGCACAGGAGGGCACAGTTGGTAGAAGTAGATGATGGTGTCATTTCTTTTCAAAAGGCAAGATAGCAATAGTTGTTAAAATGTAAAATGTGCCAACCCTTTGGTCTGGAAAGCTCACTTCTAGTAATATGTCTTCCAGAGCTGTTCACAAAAGTACGAACAGGTGAACATAGAAGACTGTTCATAGCAGCACTGTACATAAGTGAAAGGCAAACGGACTAATTTAAAAATTGTAGAGTAATCATAATAACAGTACACAGAGGATACCAAGGATACATGTTCTGATGTGGAAAATGTTCAGAGGTTGCTTCAGTCGTTTTGAGCCCTCCTTTGTTAAGTAAAGAAACATATGTTGAAAATTGGTGTAATTGTGTTTTGCCAGTCCTTTTACTATGTTTTCGTCACTTGTTACTTGGTTGGCTGAAATTCATCCGCTAGCTGTTTATTCAAGAAGGCTCATGGAGCTGTATTGCCAGAGTTCCTGTGAAAATATTTTTAGTTTCAATACATGAATGTAGTTAACTGACTATAGCATTCTTAGGGCTCCCTTTTTGTTTCTTTCTTTCTTTTTTTTTTTTTTTAAAATTTATGATAGTCACAGAGAGAGAGAGAGAGAGAGAGAGAGAGAGAGGCAGAGACACAGGCAGAGGGAGAAGCAGGCTCCATGCACCGGGAGCCCGACGTGGGATTCCATCCCGGGTCTCCAGGATTGCGCCCTGGGCCAAAGGCAGGCGCCAAACTGCTGCGCCACCCAGGGATCCCTCCCTTTTTGTTTCTAAGGCCATTTGAACCAGTGCTTTCTTTCACTTGCTGTGTTGTACCTCTCTGCCAGGTGGTCCCACTTCCATTGCCTTATTCCCTCTTTTCAACCAATCAAGCATTAGTTCCATTTTTTGCTTGACTCATTTCCATGTGTCTTCTACGAGTACCTCCTTCTTGCTTCTCTTCATCTGGGTTTCTGAAGATAATCTCAGATTTTCTTGTAGAGGATTCTGGTTTCTTCCCTGGGTGGCCCCCAATACAGTGAGAACAAGAGTCAATGAGTTTCTGGCACTTACAGGCTGAGCACACTAATTCTGTGTCTCCCTTCAGGTTACCAACATTAAGAAGACACTCAAAGCCACCGCCTCCTCCTCGGCTCAGGAGATGGAGCAACAGTTGGCTGAACGGGAGTGTCCCCCTCATGCCGAGCAGAGGCAGCCCACCAAGAAGATGTCCAAAGTGAAAGGTCTGGTCTCCAGCCGCCACTAGGGCCGGCTGGGGCAGCTGGCACTCACCAGGCCTGGGTCAGGTGGGGAGGGGACACCGAGGGCCTATTTCCTCCCTTCTCTACCTTCAGTGAGTTCCAGACCTGCCCATCCCCTCACCAGCGCCTCCCACCCTGTTGGTACTGTTCCAGAAGAACCGTTCATCTTTTCTTCACCTGCTCCCTCTTCCCCCCAGTTGTTCCTTCAGACTCAGGGGCTCCACTGATGCCATCCCAACAGGGTCAGACACTGCCCAGCTTCCTTCCAGGAGGTTCTTGTCTTTGTTTAAGGGCTTGTCTCCCTCCCAGTTTTTCTTTTGCTCCGTGTCATTTTGTCAGGCTGGTCATAAGCCGGAGGCAGTTTTAGCCAGCCCACAGGGATGACTACAGAGGGAGGCTCCTCTCTGAGTGAGGAGGAGGGTTTGCCTTCTCCAGCCCCGTGTACCACAGTACCCACACTGGTGCAGGTGATCTCTAGCCAGGTATCAAATGCTTTTTTTTTTCCCTCTCCTGCCTTATCCCTTGTTGGCAGCTCTGATCAGGCCATGGAGGGATGTGATGCTGGGTTATGTTTACTAAACCTGCGGGTTTTCAGCCTCTTAAGCCCAGCTCTAATCTCTCATTAGTTGGGAGCACTGGGTTGACTAACCTCTGGTACCTGAGCACCAGTGGAGGTTGCTGTGGGTCTGCTAGGAGGCAGAAGTTTCTTCCCGTTTGGTGTTCTTTGCTGGCCATGCTTCCTGCTGCCCCCTGACTACGCAGACTGGTTTTCATTGTGAAGGCCCCAGCTGCTGCCCAGGACTGTCTGCTGACACCTGCTCTCCCAAGATCTTTTATCCCTCCCGGCGATGGCTGAGCTGGGGATGGTAGTGCCGAGGGCCCTCTGTCTGGTGAAGGACCTGCTGCTGCTTCTGTCTCTCTTTCCACCCCTCCTTGGCTGATGACCCAGAGCCCACCGATGATGGCATTCTCCTGGCAAGAGAAAAGGACTTGACTAGCCTTTCTGAACTTGAACAGTTTCAGGTTATATTTTAATTTTTTTTTTTTTTTTTTGTACAGGTTCTGATTCTAATACATTTCAACATGCTTTTTTTCCCCTTTGTGTCAATATTTGTTACAGACTAATCGCCGGGGAATTTTCACCTGGTTGGAGGGTGGCGTGTGTGCTTGTGTGCGTGTGTTGTTGTTTTTTAAAGGGGAGGTGGAGGTCCTGGACTGATATTAAAGTTCGATGAGAGACAAAAGCACATTTTAGAACAAAAAATAAAAGTGTAGATTTAATGTATGTGACTGTGGAGTGCGGGGTTGCACAACTGGTGGATCTTGAGGGTCGGGGATTAGGGTGGTTCAGGGTGGTTCAGGGTGGTTCAGTACCATGGTTAAAAAATGGGTTTCTCCTTTTTCCAAACTGTCCAGCAGGTGTTGACTGTTGATTGAATGTCAACAAAGTATTGTTTCCCTTTTTACCTGATCCGTGTGCCTGTATAACCTTTTGTCCAACTGGAGAGTTTAATTCCCAAAGTATGTTTCATGAAACCCCTTGATAGATGCTCTGTGGGAAAGGGGTTCTGTTGTTAAATAAATTTCACACATCCTACATCCCACATCCTCATTGAAAATTTATTTTTAAGATCTCAGGAAAGGCCTAAGGAAGCCTATTCCCACACTGATTTTACCACCAAATTCTTCTTGATGCTATCTAGTGGAACACACTTTGAGGAAATTTTTGGAAACACTGTTTCTCAAGAACACCTCCCAGCTTTGTCAGTTTTTACAGCTATTCTTTTTTAGACCCCAAACAGGCACTCTCATTCTTGACAAGTGGTCTTTTATCCTTATCTTTCTCACTGGGGAGCAGACTAGGGAGTGTAGCTTGACTTCTGTGAAGTGTGTGACCACTTGTCTGACTGTCCCAGGGCCCTAAGGGCCTCTAGGTTCATTTTCTTTACAGCTCTGTTGCTTGCTTCCTTAGAATAGTAATGGGAGTGCTAAGAACACCTTTGTGAAGTGTTGTGTAAAGTGTCTTCATGTATAATAAGCCATTGAATCCCATCCACTCAAACAATCTCCTCAGGCTGGTAAGGGTAAGTATTACTACAGTCCTCCTCACTTTACAGTGAGGAAAGGGGACTTAGAGACTCAGAGTACCCTGATGGTAAGTGGCACACAGATGCCTAGATCTCCCAGCTCATATATCCTGTCATCTTCCTTGTGTTACAGAGTCGGCTCCCTAAGTGCTTGCTTAAGCAGTACATACTACAATTAGTCTGCTCCCCAGATAGACCTTTGGCATCCTTTTACCTGCTCCTTCCTCTGAGGACTCATCTTGCTTTTAGCTGACACCCAACACACCACAGCCTCTGCTTCTCAAACCCACTTAACCACTTTGTGATGAAGCAGGGAGGATGGGGATGGAGCTCCAGGAATTGTGGGAATAGCTGGGATATTCATTGCTCTGTTGGGTTCCCCATCTGCCATGCTCTGATGGCTGGCTGGGCTTAGGTCTGAAATATGCATAGGTGTTTTATTTAGTGTTCAGAAGAGGTGTCATTAATAGGGTAGCATCTTAGTATGGACACACAGCATTAAACAGAATTAGCTCGGTAGCAGTGCCTCTAGCCACCTTCTTTAAGCCGTTTGCTTTCTGAAGTCCTCTGGTCTTTATGTCTGTCCAAATGAGAGGCATTCTGGTTCCTACATGGGTAGTATTAGGGAGGTAGTCAAAACCTCCAGTATAGGCTGTTCTTGTGTTCCAAATCTGAGATGACCATTGCTAATGGTAGGATTTCCCCCTTACCCCATACTTTTGAGTTATAGAAAATGGAGTGGTGACCAAAGACTCTTAAAATGATTAATAGCTTGTGACATACTACATATTTGCATTTTTTCTGTCTGATGGGTTGCTGGAAACCAAATCACGTTCTAGTTTTTATAATTAGAGTCATTATTCTAACAGCCTGAGACTTCAAACACTTTTTGAAATGCAGCAATTGATTTTTACTGGACCTGAAGGCTTTCATATACATATTTGAGTTTCAAGTATAGCATAATTTGACCATTCTGTGATTATACCTGTGTCTTCTTGAGGATTTGTATATAGCCATGAGCATCTGATTGCTTCATTAAGTCTTTTCTTGTAGTTAGGCTTAAGATTTACAAATTGAAATCTAATTTTTATTATAAATTTCACTTTGTGTCTCCATAACATTACCTTGAGGACATTAAATGGATCTTTTAAAACTTATGTCTGTTAGGCAGGTTATCTGTGACTTGACCTCAGGACAGTAAAGGTGCGTGCTAAGTGTTCATTATAAAAAGGGAATGTTCGGTCTTTTTGGGATGAAAACTGTTGTTCTTAAAGTTAAAACCCACAAGGAAGTAAGTGATGGAGAAAGGAAAGATAAGGGTACATACAGTCTTAACTCTTCTTGGGGTCATTTATGCCTGTTCTTACATTGCTTTTCCTGAGCTAGACCCCAGTATGGATTCATCTAGTTACTTACCTTTTTCTACATTTTCAAGTTGCAGGAAGTGGGTGGAACCATGGGAACTCATAGAATGTATGGAGAACATATATAAGTAAAATAGGAAGGTCACAGTAGAACCCTGGCAAACACCTCCCAGCTGGATGCTAAGAAGAGAGATGCTCCTGAAGAAATTTTATTTTTATTTATATTTAATGATCTGTTTATTTAGAGAGAGAGTGTGTGAACAACAGTAGGATGGGCGGGGGTGGGGGAGGAGAGGATCCTAAGTAGACTCCCCGCTGAGCTTGGAATCAATATGGGGCTCGATCCCACTACAATGAGATCATGACATCAAGAGTTAAGACACTCAACTGACTGAGCCAGTCAGGCACTCCATGATTCTACTTTTTAAAAAAAAATTATCAAGTAGGCTCTGTGCCCAATGTGGATCTTGAACCCCTCACTCTGAGATCAAGAGTTCTGTGCTCTACTGACTGAGCCAGTCTGGTGATCCTTGCCCCTAAAGACATTTTAGAATGGGCAGAGAAACACAAGGAAAATCTAAAGAGAAAAGGAACTCCTATAGTACTTCATATTGCTGCTGGAGATGTCCCATGACTGCAGGGTGGTGCCACTACAACACGTCTGTTGTCTCTATACATAACTGGGTCTTCAGAGCTGTTGGGCCATCCCATTGTCTGTCATGAGGCAGTGCATGCTCACTGCCTGTAGCCGGTCTAGTTTCACCATTCTTTCAAAGTAGTTTACTCCATCATCGTTCACTCAGTGCATGACTGAATTTTCCTGCTTCATAGTGAAAAGAGCATTAGGTTCCCTCCACCTATGGAATCCGCTTCCAGCCTTAACGGCTTTGTTCCTGTTACAGTGGAAAAGACATCCCTCCTTCCAGGTGAGTAATTTGTCACCTGTTTCTTGTCGATCTGCCTCTTCCGTCCCCAGAGTTCTGCCTCTGTCGCCTCTCCTCTGAAGCTGCATGTGACTAGAAATTGTATACTTTAAGAGACTTTCCCTGAACCTGATGTTCTGAGCCACCACTTTTTTTTTTTAGCAGTCTCTAGAGTTGTCTACCCTTTCTGTTTCTACTTCCTTCCTCACACCTAAATTGTTTGCTGCATGACTCCTGATAACCACCTGCTGATTTTCTTGTCAAGGAAAAGGCACCAACTCCCTAATCGTGTCTTTTTTTTTTTTTTTTTTTTTTTTAAGATTTATTTATTTTAGGGAGGGAGAAAGAATCTCAAGCCGACTTTGCATTGAGCATAGAGTTCAATGTGGGGCTCAATCTCATGACCCTGAGGTCGTGACCTGAGCAGAGATCAAGAGTCCGATGCTTAACCTGTGTCACCCAGGCTCCCCTGTCTGCTTTCATCTCTGTGTTACAGTTGGCACTATTGCTCCCACTTAAATGTTCTTTAAGTTTTCATGGCACCAATCTCTAGATTTGGCTTGTGTTCCCCTGCTTCTAAAATTTCTTCAGGGGCATCTCTTCCTTTAGAGTCTTAGTTGTAGGCATTTGCTAGGGTTCCATGGTGACCTCTTTTATTTCTAAAACATTCTTCATAGGTTCTGTGATTCATTCCCATGGTTCCACCTTTTTTTTTTTTTTTTTTTTTTAAAGATTTTATCTATCCATGAGAGACACAGAGAGAGGCAGAGACACAGGCAGAGGGAGAAGCAGGCCCCCCGCGGAAAGCCTGACGTGGGACTCAACTCCAGGATCCCGGGATCACGACCCAAGCCAAAGGCAGCCGCTCAATTGCCAAGCCACCCAGGTGTCCCGCTCTGGATCCACTTCTATTCATAACACCCACATCTCTGTCTCTACTCATTCTGCCATCATGTGTAGTCAGCAGCTGAGTGGCAACTCTACGTGTTGCTTTCCAGCTCTATGCAGATAGTCAGTAAATGGCGTCCACCAATTGCCAAGTATACTTTTTTGTAGGGCTGGCATAACAAAATACCAGAGACTAGGGACTTAAATTTCTTTCCTCACGGTTTGGAGACTGGAAGTCCAAGATCAAGACGTTGGCAAACTTGGTGTCTCCGAGGTCTCTTTTCTGTGCTGGCATATGGCCACCTTCTCCCTGGGGCCTCACATGGCCTTTCCTCTGTGCCTGTGCATGCCTGGTGTCTGTCTCATAAGGATTCCAGTCATACTGGATTAGGACCCCACTTTCATGACTTCATTTAACCTTAATTGCCTCTTTAAATCCTATCCCCAAGTATGGTTGGTCACATTAGGGTTAGGGCTTCAACACCTATTTTGGGAGAATATAAATTTCAGCCTCTCTGTGCTTCCCTGCTGTGTGGCAGCAGCTGCTTCTGCCATCAGCGCAGCTGCCCACTGCCTCCCTCGTGATCTTTCAAGTAGTCCTGCTGCAGACTACAGTGGCTTCCCCTTCATAAAGTCCAAGTTTTTATCTGGTCATGAGAAGCCTGTCATGCTGTGGGCCCAAACCCTGTTACATCTCTCCACTCCTCACCCCATATGCTTAAGTTTCCCTGACCTGTGGTTCAGATAGTGCCATGATCATCTGCACCATTGAGCCTCTTGGCCTTCATGCAGTTTGCTCTGTCTGGGTTTCCTCCTTCCCTTGCCCCTGTCCACCTGGCAAATATTCATCCATGAAAGCTCCCATTGCCAGGGAGCTTAAGTAGTGCACCATTTGGTACCCAGACCTTTTTCTGTCTTCCCACCAGTTTTTTGCCTTATAGTCCTTTGTAATTTATTTGCCTCCCTTATTAGACTATGAGCTTGTTGAGAGCAGGGGCCATACTCCTCAATCCTGGTGCTCAGTTATAAGGTGCTCAGTATAGGGAATGCCTTCCCCTGCCCCAAATGCCTGTGCTACAGGAACTGGTGAGGCGCAGTCTGGTGCAGGTGTGGGTGGAGGGTAGCTTTGCAGTTACCTGGAGCTCTGGAAGGTGGAGCCACACTCCACTGTTGTGGGGTGCTAGTGGAACATGGAACAACATCCTGTCACGGCCAGAAATTCTTCAGGAGCATCTTGGCTCCCAGTGTGGGACCTCCTCCAGTCTAGGCCTGTCCAGGTGGAGCTGCTAGCGCCTGAGCACTTCTATATACTGGGTGCTGGGTTAAGCACTTCTAATAGGTGGCTTCCTGGATCCTTACACGAACTGTAAGGTAAATGTTATTATAACTCTGGTTTTACTATTGGGGAAACAGCTCTGAGTTACTATGTGCCAGAGCTGGGATTTATATCCAGAGCTGATTTAGACTACATCAGAAATTAAGGCATGGCTATGCTTCTGGGAGGCTGGGGGTGGCCAGGTTCAAGCTCCAGGACTAAGAATGCATAGATAGCAAAGGGGCTCTTGTGCTCCCAGGCTGTTCATATTATTCTGTAATTTGTTTTTTCTTAGTATTGTGAACATCTTTCCATATTGTGGTGGTTTTAAAGTATGTCTACAAATTATTTGATACTTCTCCCACAAAAGGTAGAGCCTGATTCCCCTCCCTTTGAATATGGAACCATCTCAGTGACACACTTCTATTGAATAGAATGTGGCAGGAGTGATGCTGAGTGACATCTGAGGATAGATTAGGAAAGGTGATACAGCTTCCACCTAGCTCTTTCTTGGGATGCATGCCTTAGAAATCCCTTGGCTTTGCTGGAGAGATCACTTGGGAGGGCAGGGGCAGGAGGAAGGAGGGAAGAAAGGAGAGAGATGCCCAAGGAGTCTTCACAGGACAGGTGCTACCAGAGAAAGCAAGACTTTAGGTAATTCCAGCACCCAGCGTTGAGGGTGGTGCCAGATGGAGCAAAGACAAGCTCTCCCTGCCAAACCCTCACAGATTGCAGACAGATGAGGAAGATAGAGTACAAATCTTCCTTGACTTATGAGATTGTGTCCTGATAAACCCATTGTAAACTGAAAATATAAATCGAAAATGCATTTAAAACACCTACCAAACATCATAGCTTAGCCTAGCCCACCTTAAACATGCTAATACTCAAATTAGCCTACAGATGGGCAAGGTCATCTGACACAAAGCCTATTTTATAATGAAGTGTTGCCTATGTTGTGTAATTCACTGAATATAAAGTGACAAACAATGGTTGTACGTACAAGTTGTTGACTCTCCGACTCTCCTGATCGTGTGGCTGGCTGAGAACTGCAGCTCACTGCTGCTGCTCAGCATATGGGAGGATCGTACTGCACACTGCTAGCCTGAGAAAAGACCCAAATTCAAAATTTGAAGTACGGTTTCTACCAAATGTGTCTTGTTTTTGCACTGCTGTGAAGTAAAAAAATCTTATGTTGAACTATTGTGTTGGGTACTGTCTGTAAATGCTGCTATTATTTAAGCTTCAAGTTGGGGGTAGCTTGTTACTCAACATTAGATAACTGCAATAGATGTCAGCAAGAACAGTGCCATGCTCTAGTTTTGAATTCCATGATGCAGATGTATTGATTTGTATTGCCATTGGATAACTGGCCTTCTAGTATTTTATGTGAAAAATATTCCTATTCAAGTGGAGGTTTACAGATATGTAGCACAGATATCAGCCCTTTGTCTTCGATGGTTGTTACATTCATCTAGCATTTTGTGATGGCGGGATGTTGTCTCACCCACCTGGGTCAGTTCCTCCACATTGTAGCTGTAGCTTGTCTGCGCTGATTGGCTCCCCTGGGCCTCAGCTCCCTACCCCTGTTGGTCACCCCATGGAACTCCTGACCTGCCATCATCCCTGTGATGGTGCTCACCTTGGGCCAGCCCTCACCTGGCTTCCGTTTAGCTCTTCTCTAAAAACCTCTTCTTCAGACTTTGAGTGATACCCTCATTTTCCTTACCCTCTGCAGAAAACATGGTCTTGCCTACCCAGGTGCAGTGCTGAGGCCTCCTAATCTTGCCTGGTCTCTCCCCACTTTCCTCCTCCCCACCTCTCAAGGAAAAATACAGATTCTCAGCAATAATGAAGACTGCTAACAAGTAACACTTACTGAACAACTTTTCTGTTTAGGGCACTCTGCACTGCACTTTACATGAATTACATAATTCAGTTCTCACATCAACCTTTTGTAGCCTGTGTCATTGTCTTTTTTTTAAGATGATGAAACTGAAGATCAGAGATATGACATGACCTGCCCAAGGTCATACAGCTAGAAAATAATGTGGTCTCTGCTCTCAACAGCTCTGTAGAACTGCCTCCCTAGATCTCTGTTACAGAAAAGAGTTCCCTAAACTGAACACAGTTCCAAGATAGATGGCACTTTCTGTTGTTAGAGAGCAGTGAGTCACCTTTATTCACCCTCTTGCTTCCAGAGGTGCCTAATGCCCATAGATTCATTCATTCAACAAGTATTGTTTGTCTACAGTGTGTCAGGCATGTTCTAAGCACTGTGAAGGAATCAGATGATACCTCTGACTTCATGGAGCTTTTGTTCTTGTTTGGGAGATAGACAATAAAGGAGTGAAATAGGTAAAATCAGGCCCCGTTACTGTGGATGTGGAAATGGGGAGGGGAAAGGTTTTAAGCAATAAAGACAGCCTCTTGGAAGTCAGTTTCAAAGGAACCACAGGCTTCATTCTAATTTTTTTTTCTTTTGGTTTTAAATTTTGAAATGGCTGCCTATTTGGCTTCTGGGAGAAGAATGAGGGTATTTTGACTGAGAACATGGCAGTATGAAGATTAGCTTCCAGTTATAATTTCTTTACTCAATTGTCTGTGCCTGATACCTTCTTTAGGAGAAATTCCTAGAGGTGGGATATTTGAGATTCAGATCAGTTGGAATTTTAAAAAAATATTTTATTTATTTATTTGAGAGAGAGCACATAGGGGGGTTGGGGCAGAGAAAGAAATAGAAACAGGATCTCTCACTGAGCGTGGACCCTGACACAGGGCTCGATCCCAGGACCAACCCTGAGATCACGACCTGAGTAGAAGGCAGATGCTTACCCAGTTGAGCCACCCAGGCACTATAGAATAGTCAGAATTTTTAAGGTCATTGCTGTATAGAACCAAGCTCCCCTAGAAAGGACGAGTTGGCTTACACTCCTCCCAGCTTTGCAAGCTAGAACTTCGCCACAGGGTGCCCAAGTCCTAGTGGGTTCTAGAGGGTGCTCTGTTGGGGTTGAGCACTTTCTGTGTTTGCCTCATGTGACAAGCCCTGGACTGCACTAGACTTTGCCATTGTTTTCCGTCATAGCCAATCTGATTCAGGGGGAATAATATATCTTTGATGTTATAATTTTAAATTCTTTAGTTACCATTAGGGGTAAATATTTTTCATATACTGATTATCCCATTGCATTTCTTCATTTGTGGCTTTCTTGTTCTTGTTCGTTACTCATTTCTCCACTGGGACCATTGTGGTTTTTGTTTTTGTTTTTGTTTTTTTAGGATTTCTAAGTACTACCTAGAAGTCACCAGCAGAGGGCAGCAGCACACCAGGGTGCTGAGGAAATGGCATTGGACCCTGAACCTTACGGTGTTATTTTGCACAAAGGCAGAGCCTGGGTCCCAGGGTGTTTGCATCAGTGGACTCAGAGGGACCTGAGGACAGTCACGATGGTTAATTTCCTACCCACACTGAATTATTCACCTGAAACGGGTGGGTTTGGAACAAGAAGATGACTTTTGAAAGGCCAAGACTGTAGGTCCCAGCGTGGAAAATGAATTGTGTCTGGTAGGAGATAGCCAGGAGCCCTTAGACAAGTCCTTAGACAAGTGGCACTGTGAGTGAGTCCAGGTTGTTGCCAGAGGAAGGGCGTGTGTCTGCATGTGTGCACACATGTGCATGCAGATGCCTGCCCCATCCTCCAGAAAGGCAGATATAATGCACTTTCATGTATGCCAGCCTCTCTGAGCTGTCTTGTTCTGCTCTCAGTCTCACTGGGAAATTGAAGCAGCTTAATAGGGAAGGCCTGATGATGCTGCTGAAATGTGGAATTGTGAAGGGCAGGGGACTCGAGAATGCTGCCTCAGCCTCCTCCCCACCTCACCCCCACCGCCCCTGCTCAGGAGCTAGATGAGCAGCAGGGAGATATAAAGACCTGAAATCAAATGCAGAACGGTCAATGCACTTACATATCTTCTTTTAAAAAACCCTTAATTTAATACAGTAGAAGTATTTGCAACAATAGTAGCAACCCCGTCTACCTTTCACTCAGTTCCCCCAGTGTAAACATCTCCCATAATTTTAGTATAATATCTAAACCAGAAATTGACAGTAATACAATCCAGGCCTTACTCAGATGTGATCTTTACATACATTTGGCATTTGTGTGTGTGTGTGTGTGTGTGTGTGTGTGTGTGTGTGACATTGCTGAGCTATGTGAACGGTCCTAAGCCATCATCTTAGGCTATGTGATCAGCGGGAAGTCTTGCTTGTGTGAGCGTGCATTCTCTTTCTCAAATGAATAAAATATTAAAAAAAGAAAACTCGCTACATTTCTCTGCAACATCCATGACTCTGCACGCTTGAGTTCTGGCTTCATTCTCAGGGTGTCTTCCCTCAATATCAACAAAAGCTGTGGCAGTCCTAGACCTTTCATCCTCACTACATATCACACAGAAGTGAAGGCAGAGAGGGGGATTTCATCCTTCCCTACAGGAGTTGTAAGGTTCATTCTAATTGGACAAGCGTGGGTCAAGTGCCCATCCATCAACAGTCACAGGGCCAAGGGAGTGACTCAGTGATTGGCTTGTGCCTGGACTCCTTGAACACCTGGAGATAGGAATAGTTTATTGGTTTAATCTAAGCTTACACTGGAGATGAGTTTAGCCTACCCTGACCACATGGGGGAAGGGAGGTGTCTAAAAAGAAATTTGAGGTGCCACTACAGGAGGGAGGGGAAACAGGTGCTGGATAGGAAATAGGAAATAGCAAAGCACAGGAGTGTACTATCTCCAACACAGGGTGTTCCTCTCTGATCCAATCAGGTATGATTAGGTGGACAGGATAATATAGCACAGGCATGTCTACCCAGATAGGGGTGCATAAACGAGGATGAGAGCTGGACAGATACCCTAGGAGGTCTCTACCACAGTAGTGATGTGTGCCTCGGAGACACCTCTGCAGGTCTCTATATGCCTCAGGACTTTAAGCTGGTTGTGACACCTCTAGCCATCGCCGTTGGCCTGGTAGCCACCTACGAGATGCTATGGTTGAGACAGGTCTTGTGTTTCAGCTGCATATGCTAAGTAGTGCTTAGGATATATTTAGATAGGAACCCCCACCTCCTACCCCATCTACACTGTGTTCACTGGCTGCCCCTTGTGTCCTCAGTCTGTACAGTGCAGACATCCTTTTCCTGCTCTACTCTCCCTACCACCACCATGAAGTCCACCCAGTCCAAATGCGCACAGAGGTTTTTGGAGAGACTTTCCTGTGGCAGAGTAGCTTCTAGTGCCTCTCAATATCCAGGTTTATGGAAAAGCTCAACATTTCCCAAAGTGTACTATTTGTACCATGGTGCTATGTGACATATGCATCAATTTTTTAACATTCCTTTTCATTGTTTCCGGATTTATTTATTTGGGGAGAGAGTGTGCACAGGGGGAGGGGCAGAAGGAGAGAGAGTCTTTTTATTATTATTTATTTATTTATGAGAGACACACAGAGAGAGAGGCAGAGACACAGGCAGAGGGAGAAGCAGGCTCCATGCAGGGAGCCTGATGCCAGACTCGCTCCCAGGTCTCCAGGATCACAACCTGGGCTGAAGGCAGTGTTAAACCGCTGAGCCACCAGGGCTGCCTGAAGGAGAGAGAGTCTTAAGCTGACTCTGCTAGAGCCCATTACATTACTCAATCTCATGACCCTGAGATCATGACCCCAGCCAAAACCAAGAGCCAGTCACTTAACTGACTGCACCACCCAGGCACCTCAAGATTCCTTTTTAAATAATCTTTTTACTTACAACTCTTTTGAAATAGAAATATAGAAAAATACACAAAACAAAGGTGGATCTTAATGGGATATTATGAGGCAAACACCCCAAATGCTCTTGTAACCCAAGAGATGGAATGTTGCAGCCACCCTAGCAGCACTTCCATGTTCCCCACCCAAGTCACAGTTGTACCCTCCCCCAACCCCAAGAGTAACCACTACCTGGTTTCTTTAGTAAACACTTCCTTGCATTTCTTTATAGTTCCAACATCCAAGTATGCATCTCTAGAAATGGTGGTTCAGTCTTGACCACTTTTTAAAAAAGATTTATTTACTTATTTTAGAGAGCACGCAAGCGCATGAACGGGAGGGGCAGAGAGAAAGGGAGAGAGAATCTCAAGCAGACTCTGGGCTGAGTGCGGGGCCCAAAGCAGGGCTCTATCCCATGACCCTGAGCCAAAACCAATAGTTAGATGCTTAACTGACTGTGCCACCCAGGTACCCCAGTCTTGCCCACTCTGCAAATATATCTTTACCTCTCTTTAATCTCCAGAGTTTTCTCTCATCCTTTTCTTTTCCTTCAATTTTATCTGTTGAAGAATCCAGGCTCTTGGATCCTAGTGTTTGCCACAGTCTGGGGTTTGTTTGCTGCCCACTCATGGGCAGTTCCATATGCTCTGCTGCCCTTTGTCTTTGCTGCTCATTGGATCTAGAAGATTGATCAGACTCAGCTTTGTCTTTTTGGCAAGACTCTAGGTGGTGATGTGTTCATTAGGGGCCACATAATATTAGGCTGCCTCTCCCTTTGTGGTGTTTGTAGCTATGGATGCTCGTCCCTAGATTCATTAATTCACTGGGGGTCCAAACTGGTGACATAGATTATTTTCATTGTGCTATGATTCACATTTTATTGCTTATTAATTTTGTCATTCCACACAACTTATAAGTAAATAGGCTTTGAGAAAATGTCTTGAGAGTGTTAAACAGATGATGGCATCGTTGATGAGACTGTTCCAGTGTTCTACATGAGGTAATGAAAAGAACCACAGCTGCCACCACTACAAGATGATGATATTTTAATTCCATCATTTCTTTTTCATTTATTTGCTGGATTTCTTTATAAACAGATGCTTCCTCTCATGTACCATGAGGTTACCCAGTGGTATAGCTCATGCAGAAGAGGCAGGATAAATGCTTCCTTTATTACCTATATTTATCAGTTTGCAAAATAATAAGCTGGTTCCTTATTATCCTCTGCAGGTGACCAGTTTTTTCAATATCATCATGAACTCGTGGATTTAAGTAAACTTGGAAAATTTCAATTTGTTGCAATTATTACTATGTTCAAGCTCAAATTGTCCTGTTATTGGCCAGTGGGAACCCCCGTGGGTTGGTTTCTGTGTTCTTTTGACATACCCTAGTCTACATATAGCCTATCCATGATGGCTTATGTGCCATCTTTTATATCAAGATGTTCCAGACTCTCTTTGTGCATTTTCTCCCCTGATCTGTCAGTCATTTCTCCATGCAGCCCTGACTTTTAGTGGGAAATGGCATTTTGTGACCACCATGTGGACTCCAGGGATGCTTATTGCTACGAACTGGTCATTGTTTCCAGGCTGTTTCAATGGATGGAGCTATTAGATATAGATAGAACAATAGATCAAATACCTCATAAGTTCATACTGTTTTTCCAATTAAATTTCAGGACTATGGATTTTTTATTTAATCTTTTAAAAAATTTCAGCTGTCTATTCTTCCACACTGAGAATCCTGATTTTTAGGACACAGGGGATGATAGTTAAGAAAGCTCATAATTACTCATTTGTTTTAGGCAACATTACACACACAACAGGGAATATCAGTACTAATGCTGCTACCAGCAGAATGATAACTGAGAAGAGTTTAAAAGTTCTTGTGCTTGCTCTGGCAGCACATAGACTAAAATTGGAATGGTATGGAGAAGATTAGCAAGGCCCCACACAAGGATGACATGCAAATTTGTGAAGTGTTCCACATTAAAAAAAAGTTTGCACCCCAATGTTCATAGCTTTTCTGTATCCACATCAGTAGAGCTTATAGCCTTTATATACCATATTCTCTGCTTTTTATTTATTTTTATAAGCTTATTTATAAAAATAAAAAAAATTAAATTTATTTCTTTGAAAGAGAGAGAGTGCGCGCACACAAGCAGGGTGAGGAACAGAGGGAGAAGCAGACTCCCTGGTGAACAGAGAGCCTGATACAGGGCTGGTTCCTGGGATCATGACCTAAGCCAAAGGCAGACACTCAAGGAATGAGCCACCCAAGTGCCCCTATTCTCTGCCTGTTAAACTTCATATAGTTTTAGTTCTACAAGTAACTATGTATTTAATGCTCTCTGCTAGTTCTTGTGCTGATGTAGCTAGTAATTTTGGCAGTCTGAGTCTTGTTCTCTAGTAAATTCTTCAGGAAGTGCTCATGGGAACGATATTCCCTGAGTTCTTGTATCTTGATAACAGTTTGTACCTTTTACACTTGAAAGTCAGTTTCCTTGAATATAAAATCCTTGGCTCACACTTTTGCCTTAGATAGCTCTCACCATTTTTTTTTTCTGACACAAAGAAGTGCTGTTGAAAAGTCTGATGATAATCTAATTTTCTTTCCCTTATAAGTTACTTGTTCTTTTTCATTTCGATGATTAAAAGATTCCCCCTCCCTTAAATATCCAGTAAGTTTACTAAAATGTGTCTTAGCCATTGCTCACTCTGAGTCAATTTTCTCAAGCATATTGTATTATTTTTAATATATATGCATCAGTTATTAATCTATTATGTCTCAGCTTCCAAAACCATTTTCATTGTCTGCTCTGCAATAATGGAGCTGGACCCCATAGCTATTCCTTCTTTGAGAGCTGGCCCAGTGTTAAACTTTGTCAGTAGAGGTGCTGTAGGGGCACTGGAGGAGGAAAGGGTTTCTCTACTTGACTCTAGTGTTCCTCATGCACTGGGCTTATGCAGTGGCTGCAGTGATGGAGCTCTTAGCTTGATCAGAACCTGGTGGTCAGTAGCACAGGGCACTACCCATGGGAAACTTCCCTTGGCATGCTTTTAGGTGGTTTCAACTTCAGCAAAGTTCACCATCCAGGGAGTCACAGCTATGTCCCCTTCCAAGGTCTTGATATCAGTCCTGAGGAAGGAGGATCTTTTGTTGATTCTTCTGTCTCAGCCCTAGATATAGAGGCTTTTCCCTTTATCTGCTACTTCTGTGTTCTTTAAAGTTCCTTTTATTTTTTATTGGCCATTCCTCCATTATTCCAACCTCCTGTTATAGTCAGTAATCCTTGATAGGAAACTTTCCTGTTGAAATTCCCTTGTGGTTTCTTTTAAATGGATCCTGACTAATGTGATGTAGTATCAAATCTCTCCTGCTCCCCCTTTTGAATTTCAGGGAAGTTTCCTTGAATTTTAATTTCTAGTATTTGTTCTGTTCCCTTGTTGCGAGCTTCATTTTCAGGCACTCCTTTGCCTATTTTATGTATTTGTCGTTTTCTTTTGAACTCCTTTATGTATGCCTCTTTTTCTTTCAAAAGGTTTTATTTATTCACGAGAGACACACAGAGAGAGGCAGAGACATAGGCAGAGGGAGAAGCAGGATCCCTGCAGGGATCCTGATACAGGACTCGATCCCCGGACCCTGGGATCGCACCCTGAGCTGAAGGCAGACGCTCAATCACTGAGCCACTCAGGCGTCCCTGTGTGCTTTTCTTTTTTGATTAAAAAAAATTTCTACTTTTCACGTTTTATTTCTCATGATGCATCATCTGATTTGCTCTTGTATTTTTTCTAATTTTGTTTTCATACCTAAAATTATTGTCTCTTTTATTTCTAAATCTATCCTAAGTGCTGTCATCTCACTTCTGAGACTCACTTCTAATTATGACATTTGTAATATCTTTTTTCTTGACTTGGAATAGTTGGTATAGTTTCACTTTTTGTCCATATGGATGTTATTCTGCTTCTTATCCTCTCTTACAGACACTGTGGGTGGGATTTTTACATTGATACTTTGTGTTCCTCATTTTTTTCGTTATGGGAAATTAGTTCTCTGAACTTTTGGAATGAGGTGGCCTAAGGATGATTTCCTAAATTCTGTCATTTCAATACAGTGTTTTTGAAAAAGAATTATTAGAGGTGTGCCTGTGCAGTGCAGTTGGTTAAACACCTGACTTGGTTTCAGCTCAGGTCATGATCTCAAGGTCATGAGATTGATCCCCATGTCAGGCTCCACGCTTAGTGTGGAGTCTGTTTAAGACTTTCTCCCCCTATCTTTCCCCCCTGCCCTCTTTTATTTTCTCTCTCTAAAATAAATAAATCTTAAAAGAATTATTAGAACTCATAACAAGTCCAACAAGGTTTCAGGATACAAAACTAATATACAAAAATCAGTTGTATTTCTATATACTTGCACAATCTGCAAATGAAATTAAGAAAATAATTTCATTTACAATAATGCCAAAAAGGAATGAAATGAATAACTTTGACAACAGAAGTGTAAAACTTACACTTTTTTTTTCTTAAGATGTATTTATCTTGGGAGGGGCAGAGGGAGAGGAAGAGAAAATCCCAAGCTGACTCTGTACTGAGCACAGAGCCTCATGTAGGGCTTGATGATCCCACAACCCCAAAACCATGACCTGAGCTGAAACCAAGAGTCAGACACTCAACTGACTCTGCCACCCAGTTGTCCCAGAAGTATAAAACTTATACTCTTAAAACTACAAAATATTGGGACACCTGGGTGGCTCAGCTGTTTATTAGTGTCTGCCTTCAGCTCAGGGTGTGATCCTGGGGTTCTAGGATGGAGTCCCACATCGGGTTCCCTACAGGAAGCCTTCTTCTCCCTCTGCCTATGTCTCTGCCTCTCTCTGTGTGTCTCTCATGAATAAATAAAATCTTTAATAAAAAATCCCTACAAAATATTGTTGAATTTTAAAATTCCAAACAAAGGGAAAGATATCCTATGTTCATGGATCAAAATACTTAATATTATTAAAATGGTAATATTCCTCTAATTGATCTGCAGACTCAATGCAGTCTCTGTCAGAATTCCAGCTGGTTCTTTGCAAAAATTGATAAACTGATCCTAAATTTCATATAGAAACTCAAGAGGCCTAGAAGGACAAAAATATCTTGAAATAGAATAAATTTGGAGGACTTTACAATTTCAAAATTTGCTAAAAACACAGTGATGAAGACAATGTGGTAGTGGCATTAAGATAGACATATAGATCAACAGAATAGAATTCAGAGTCCATAAATAAACCTCATATTTGCAGCCAATTGATTTTTGACAAGGATGCCAAGACATGGGGAAAAGAATAATTTGTGTGTGTGTGTGTGTTTTGGTTTGTTTTGCAGATCTAATTGGCTTTATTAAGTGATTTATGAATCACACAGCATCCCATCTAGCAAGTAGAGGGGCACTCCCAGAATAAGGTTTCTAACAAATGATACTGGGACAACTGGATAGCCACATGCAGAAAATTAAAGTTGTATATCTACCTCACACTAGATACAAAATTAACTCCAAATGAGTCATAGACCTAAATATAAGAGCTAAAAGTATAAAAATCTCAGAAAAAATAGAGATAAATCTTTGTCTCCTTGGAAACTAAGACAAAAAATAGATAAATTGGACTTCATCAAATTAAAAGCTTTTGTGCTAGAGACACAACAAGAATGTTAAAAGACAATCTATTGAATGGGAGAAAATATTTACAATTATATATCTGATAAGGGACTGGTATCTAGACTATATAGAGAACTCATAACTGAATAACAAATAACTTAATAGAGGTATTATAAGAAAGATACTTGGTTCTTGTTCTCAGTTCTTGGCACAGAGCTCCTAAAACCCTTGGAATTTCCTGAGTGATAAGGATGATAGGAGCGACTTTTTTTTTTTTTTTTCTAATAAGTTGAACTGTCCACCTCTAGGTAGCTTCAGGACAGGGTCTGGTTCCCAGAAACACCAAGCCTTGATTAAAAGCTTGGAACTTTCAACCCCACCCCCCACCCCCAACCTCCAGGGAGGGGAGGGGGCTAGAGATTGAGATAATCATCAATGGCACAGTCATGTTTACATAATGAAACCTCCACAAGAACCCCTAAATGACAGGGTTCAAGAGCTTCTGAGTAAGATGAACATATCTACATATCAGGAGGGTGACATAGGATAGAGGCTCCAGTGCTCAGGGCTCACTGGGGTTTTCCTGAGCTTTATGCATTGTCCTAGTAAATTACTGAACCTGGGGTGGGTGGGAACTGCTGACTTTTAGCCAAATTGGACAGAAGTGTATAACCTGGGGACACAGTATTTGCAGCTGGCTTCTGAAGTGGGGGCAGTCTTGTACTGAGCTCTTAAACCTGTGGAGCCTGATGCTAACTCTAGGTAGTATTAGAATAAGATTGAATTATTGGGCATCTAGTTGGTGTTGGAGAGTTGGAGAACTGAGGTTGGAAAAGTTACCATGTATCTGGTGTTGAGGGAAAAAATCTTCTCACCAATTAAAAAATAGGCAAAGGATCCGAATAGACATTTTTCAAAGAAGATATACATAGGCCAATACATATGAAAAGATGCCCAACATTGTTTATCAGGGAAATGTGAATCAAAACCACAATGAGATATCACTCTACACCCACTAAAATTGCTATAATCAAAAAGATAATAACAAGTGTTGGTAAGAATGTGGAGAAATTGGAGCCCTGATACACTGCTGGTGGCAATGTAAAATGGCCACTTTGGAAATAGTCTGGTAGTTCCTCAAGAAGTTCAACATAGAGTTACCATTTGATCCAGCAATTTCAGTCCTAGGTATATACCAAGAGATGGGAAACATATGTCCATACAGAAACCTAACACAAATGTCAGCCATTCTTTCTGTTGGGGATTGTGGTGGTCAGGCATGGGTTAGGCTGAGTCCTGACCAGGGGTATTCTTACCAGGTTCTTTTCTTTTTTCTTCCAGATTTAAAAAAAAAAAATTATTTGAGAGAGGGAGCACGAGCTAGGGGAGATGCAGAGGGAGAGGGACAGACTCCACACTGAGCATGCAGCCTGATGTGGGGCTCAATCTCATGACCCTGAGATCATGACCTGAGCTGAAACCAAGAGTTGATCACTTAATTGATGGTGCCACTCAAGCACCCTATCACCCAGCTCTTTTTGATCACTCTTGGAGGGCAATCTCTTCTCCCCTTCTTGCACATTTTTAGCGACTTGGGCAAAGCCTTACTGTAAGCCCCAAGAAGTACCATCATGCACTAATCTGTGACTAATCTACCTCTATAGCAGGGCCTCTGGGTATGGGACCTGAAAAGTGGCTATGATCCTATGAAATCAGTAAGTATGGGTACAGACATGTGTGTACATCTCACTGTTTGGTCAAGCATCCCAAAGGGACAGGAGGGTGATGATCAGTCATTCTCTGCCATGAGGAGTGAGTCTGTGGGCCTCCACATTATAAAATAAAAATTTTAGCAAGTGTTCTAACACAGGAATAGCGGACTGTGGGTGGCTGTCCACCCGTTTGGGCTTTCCTCTAAGAGGCAGCTGGGGGAGGATTAAATTCCATGCAGGAGATACTTATTCAGAAACATTAGTCAGTCCTGACATTCCATGACCTCATAAAAATGCTAACACCCTTTTTCTCATCCACATGTAACCTTAGAAAAAATTAACCCAGACTCAGCCATAATTTATATGGGCAAATAATACCCTGCTTATAGTTTAACACTGTCATCCTTATCTTTATCACTAAATGACACACCAAAAGTTTATTATCTGCCACTGAAATTTTCTTTTTATGGCTCTTAGAAGATGTATGGCCCTCCAATACCAACAGGAGAGTCAGAATGCTACAGAACAAAAGAGTCTAACTTCCGCCACGAATGTGCTCCCTTCATAGCTATGCCTGATGCTCAGTGAATATATTTTGAACTGCTCCCCGCCAAGTGGGAACTGCCCAAAGTCACATCCAGGAGTTAAGAGCCAGGACCACTTTCAAAGTTTAGGGATTGCAAGGCCCAGGTGGTGGCCAACCCTCTGGCCCCACCTGCCTCCCACCCCTGCCATCGATGTCTCCTCTCCCAGCCCAGAACTTCACCTCCCTAGGAGGATACCCAGGCAAAATGGTGTCTCTTTATTTTTCCAGATGTGCTTCAGAATCATTTGGTCATGTTTCAAAAAAATTTCCATTGAGATTTTGATTGACATAACTTTAAATATATACATCAACTTGAAAAGAAACATCATTACAACATTGAATCTTATCACATGCATGACATGTCTTTTTATTTTATGCTCTTCTTTTATAACTCTCTGGTTTTATATAGTTTCTGCGCAATTTATTGTTAAACTAGTTCTTAGGTATTTTACTTTTACAGTTGCTAGAGTGTATGGGGTTCTTCCCCTACCCTTTTGTTTTCTAGCTGTTGGTATAGAGGAAAGGCATTGACTTATGAATTATTTTATATCTGTTCACTTTAACTAAACTCTTATTAGTCCTAAGAATTCAATTTTTTGTTTGATTATTTTAGGAATAAAATCGCATTATCCACAAATGGTCGTTGTATCTTCTGCCTTTCCCTTCCTTGAGCTGAACCTCTTTTTCAGCTGTTTCTTATTGTGTTCGGCAGAGCGGATCCTTTCTTAAATAAACCTTTCGTTAGGGAAGACATTTAGGACTCCACAGAATATTTAAAGAACAAAACCATGAAAGTGACATATCTCAATTTCTGGGATGCTGCCAATGCAATACTTAGAGGAGATTTATTGCTCCCAGTGCTTATATTATGGAGAGGAAAAAAAAGAGAAACAATAAATCAAGTCCATACCTGATGAACTTTATTCCCTTTAAGTTACAAACCAAGAGAAAGAAGAAAAAGGAAGTAATAAATTTAAACAAAATGGAGGAAGAAGAGAGAGAATTGATAAACTTAATCAATAGCACGTGGGAGGAAATGGCCCTTCTGCAGAGTGGGGCAAAGTGGAGTAGGAGGGAAGAAGGGGCCCAGACTTTCCAGGCAGCTGGCTCTTCCTTCCCATCAGATACCTGGGAGCAGGTGGGCTTGGGGCAGGGGATTCAATTGACCCTGTAGCCAACCCCTGGCCATGGACTCCTGACTGGGGCTCTTGCCCTAATGCGTACCCCGGAAGTAATTGGGGCAGAATAGGGAATGGTCAAAATCAGGAAAGCACCCAGCAGACCCTGCATCAAGGGAGAGAGACACACAAGCTTGAAGCAAGTGTATCCTACTGTGGGGCTTACACCCACGTATTGTAAATCCACATAGTCTTACACTACTTATAGGGTCTTCCTTTCTCTCTTACCTGCTTTTAATTAAAACCATAAAGACAACAACTAAATTTCACCTCAGTAGAGAAAAAGGCAAGATCTTGATTTTGCCTGCCCTCAGGCCAGAGCATCTGGGGATCAGATACCACAGCCTAGGGGAAGAGGGGGCGCACAGGTGGCAAGTGTGAGCACAGAGAAGGGAGACTGGCTATTCCAGGCTCACACGTTCTTGTGGGGCTAGTTCTTTGGAGGACTTAATATTATGTTTATTTGAAGGGAAAGTTCCTTTACAGTCTTAAGTTAATAAGCCATTAGCCAAATTCTAAAAAAGAGCAAATGCAAATTAATATATTCTGCAAAAAGGAATGAACGAATACAAAACATGTTTTACAAGCAAAATGAGGGGATCAGATTCTCAGCAGTCTGCTTGTATGTGTTTTTGTAGCAGAATAGAAATTAATATCTTCCCAGGGGCTCATCATCTATTCCCTTCAACTCAATGTAATATGCAGCAATTTTTTTTTTAATAGAGAAGAAAAAGCTCCCAGCTGCTTTTTTGAACAAGCCGAAACAGAAGGACATCTTAGAGCTGATCTGGATCTGCTGAGAGTCACTGGGTGGCCCCTTTGTTTTGCAGTGGAAGGAGAGTGGGCTCTCGTTTTCCAGGTGGGGGTCAGCAAAGAGCAGGCTTAGCAGGTGCTGGCCTCCCTGGTGTGCAGAGTCCTGGCACATGCAAACCAAGAGCCTCTGGGGAGGAAAGAACCGAGACCCCAGCCCCTTCTCCCTGAGATCTGAAGTTAGGGAGGCCCATGGGGTCATCTAGCGGACTCTGGCCAAGGTTGCTCCGCTGACAGGGCTGTGCTGCTCCAGACATCATGTGGGCGGAGGCGGGGAGTCCCGGGTTCAGCCACTCTGCTGGTGTGGAGGTTTGGGGGGAATCCCAAGCCGTGGCACTTAGATGAGGGTCGGGACAAGCAGGGGCATTTGTGCAGTGGTGCATAGCCTTCTGCAGATTTGGGGACCCGTTTTCAGCAGTGACACTGGGTGGCAGCATCAGAAACAAAGATGGCAGTAGTTCTCTTTGCCTGGTGTTAGGTGTGTATTAGGGAGGCTTCAGAATGGGAGTACTGAACTTCCTGCTAATAGGAGTTTGCAGACATGTAATTAGAAATTCAAAGACATGTGACTCCCTTTTTATCCTAAGCTGTTGAAGCAGGTCATGTTGTTCCTCTCCATGCATTGAACACCATTTATTAATTTTTAGTATTTTGCAAAATCAAGGTAGTTTGGGCAGCTCTAAGAAGGGAAACAGGGGTGCCTGGGGGTGCTCAGTCGATTAAGCATCCAACTCTTAATTTCAGCTCAGGTCATGATCTCATGGTCTGGGGATTGAGGCCCATCCATGTTAGGCTTCCCATACAGCATGGCAGAGTCTGCTTGTCCCTCTCCCTCTTTTCCTGCCCCTACCTTGCTCTCTTTCTGAAATAAATAAATAAAATCTTTAAAAAAAGAGAAGGGAAACATATTTACCACAAACACTTTTAAGTTTCAAAGTTGTTGTTGTTTTTAAAAGATTTTATTTATTTATTCATGAGAGACACAGAGACATAGGCAGAGGGAGAAGCAGGCTCCTCAAGAGGAGCCTCATGCGGTACTCAATCCCAGGACCCCAAGATCATGACCCAAGCCAAAGGCAAACACTCAACCACTCAGTCACCAGGCACCCCTAAGTTTTAAAGTTTTAGAACAGGACATTTTCTCTAATGGCCAAATAGATCTTCCAACTGGCTTTACTTAAAGTAATGCCAGCTGCTGTAACAAATAAACCTCATGATATATAAGGCTCAAACATGATGGGAAGTCCAAAGTGAGTGTTGTGCTTGGCAGGCTGGCTCTCCTCTAAGCACTGATTCTTGGGTCCAGGACTCTGACATCTTACTATCTTCACCTGCCATCTGCTGTCTTCAACACGTCACTTCCAGGGTCACCGTGCTTTTCTTCATTAAGCTGACTGAGGGGCAAAGAGCATGGATGATCACACATGGGAGCTTCTCATGGGCCGGGTGACACACGTCACTTCTGCCCCTGTTCCTTTGATGGGAACTGTCACATGGTCACACCTAACTGCAAAGAAGGTTGGGAAGTGAAGTCCAGCAATGCCTGTGAACAGGAGGAAATCATCTAGTGAACAGATAACAGTTTATCTCCCAGACATGACCACCAATTATCACAAGGGACCCAGAGTGCCCCTCACCAGAGTTGGATTGGAAATGCCAAGTTCAGTGTGAAAATGTCTGAACTGAAATGTTTTGTTTTGGATGAATGAATAAGTGAATAGTACATTTCTCATGTAGGGAAATGAGCTTATGATTGTGATTCTTGGACCAAACTCACCAGCAGTACTAAAGCTTGTTCCCTCATGCTCTGCTGACAGCCTTTCATTTCTGTTGTCCTGAGCGTTGGGGTCAAAGAGCATAATATTATACATTCTTCACCACTCACCTGTGAACCATTGGTCTGAAGATTCTTACAACTCCTCCCATGTCATCTGCCCGGTGATGCATATACTCATGCAGGTTTGGTCTCTTGAGGTGTTCAGAGCATCAGAAACTGTGCTGAGAGGCTATGCCTGTACTAGGTAGGTGGGGTGGCTGTCACACAGCCTGCAGAAACCGAATGGGGCTGTCCAGGAGTTCATGTGTGATTACCTCTCTGGTCTCTCCAAAAATACCTGAAGGGAACTTTGCAAAGTGAGAGGGTCCTGGAATAAATCAGGGTTGTCCCTGTGGGCATACAGGTGACTTCCATGACTGTGATGAGGGCTGGTAGGGTCTGGACAAATGGGCCACACACAGCTCATTTGTCTTGTGGGCGGTACTGTGGTCCCTTCAAGCCATTTATCACCTGATGAAGATGCCTCAGGGCCATTTAATTTCCTAGCAAATGCATGTGTCCTCTCAGCCCTTGGGTCAACAAGGCTCTGACTCTCACCCCAACAGGAAGTCCAGTCTCTGTTTCTGCATTTGCTACATATCCCACCCAGGGAACACTCAGGGTTTGGTACTGATTGACTTCTACATGATTCTGTGGGCTGCCCACCTACTCTGTGCCAGGCACTGTGCTGGGCACTCAGTGGACACTCTTCCCCAGTCCTTTTGACCTGCTGCGGGACAGGTTTTGGGCAGACTCCTCTGGTTCTAGAAACAAGAGGTTCCTCCCAGTTCCTCAGGAAGTAGGTGTTCATTGAGGGATCCAGAAGGCCCCAAGGTGTTGGAGTATATTCTAAATAGCTACTTTGTATTATTTTACTGCATGTGTTGAATGGTGAAAGGGGATTTCCCTCACAGGAATGCAAACTGTTTGACTCAATATTTTTAGTCTTAATAACTTTCTAAGTCTCCATCATCAGCAACTTCCCCTGTATACCTCTCTAGACAGCCTGCAGCCTCCTGGACATTAGAGGAGTCGCCGGCAACATGCCCTGATTCCATTTTGGGGGTCCTTTCTTTGCTTCCTCCAAACTCAGCCTTCTCATTGTGCCAAGAAGTTTAATTTTCACTCTCCCTGGGGTCTGGACCTCCGTGGACAGCCCCAAACCATGAATAATCTCTGCTAAACAGATACTAAACAGATTATCTGGTAAGCATTCACATTGGAATCACTGAAGAACTACCAGAGGCATCTCTTTCTTTCCTGCTTTTCTTTCTACCTTCACCACAAGGCCCTAAAGGGAGAGGAGAGCTGTGTAGAGGTTTCTTTTCCCACTGATATGAAGTGGGATGCTTCCTTCATTCCCTCCCCACTCCAGGCAAACATGGCTGTAGCCTCTTGTTTTTCTTTTATAACAGGATGGAGAGGTGTCCCCCCCCAGCACTCCAACAGAGGGACCATGGTATACCCACCCCTGGGAGATGAGTTGTGGATTCAAAGTGGCTTTAGCACCAGGATTTGGTTATCTGATAAAAAGATGGTCTGGGCTTCCCTGTCAGGCTTCATCAGTGCCTACTGAGACACAGATGCTCCCCAATGTCTGGTCCCTGGCCCATTCCCCTCATCAGCCACTGTGATTCGCTCTTTATTTTTCCCACTTCAGGTTTCTGAAAGGGAATCTGGCCTAATTCACTTCCACTCTTCTTTCATGCCAGACACTCATAGGTCAGATGCCCACCCTGGCCAACCAGCTGTGGTCAGGGTAGTGCAGACCCCCCACCCCCAGAGAGACTGAGGGAGTGGGCATGTCTTGCTGCTGCTGGGATGGACCTTGGAGTAGAGTCCCCTATTGTACCCAAAGTCATACAGCTAAGGGCCAGGGGCAAGATGCAAATCCGAGTCTGTTTATGCCAAAGTCACTTAACCATCACCCCCTTGTTGTATATTCACCAGCAAGAGGTAGAAGCAGGAGACACAGGAGGGTGGGAAGGAATTCTTTGACCAGGACTGAAATATGGCCAGAATGGTGGACATAAAGTGTTACATTTGATCACTCCTATAGTAGATATATTTATAATCCCCCTATCAAGAACAGTTATCAAGCCCCTAAACAACAAAAAAACATATATCCTCACACTGCAGGATACTGCAAGAAAAGAAGCCAATAAATCATTATCCCAATTTTTGAAAAGTGGCGTGAATTGTATATTAAAAAGTCAAGGGAATGGGGTGAGGTCATCTTAAAATGGCAGAAGGCCCTTCAAATTAGAGCCAGCTGTGCTCAGGCCCCACACCTGGCTGCACACACAGGCCAGTCCGCGTGACAGACGAGTCAGGAACGGAATAGAAACCATCCCGGGAACCCACAGGAAATGCAAGTCCCTCGCCAGGTAGGAGCTGAAGTAGGAACGTGAGGATATTAGCAGCCATTCAACTCTCCACAGTTCAACATTTCAGAGAAATCCTCCAGGGGTTTTAAAGCTTTCCATCCTTGTGTTTTATTTTGTGAATTTTAAAAACTGCCTTCTCCCAATCTCTTTCTCCTCCTTGGGCCTCACGATTACTTCCCGTTCCAGGCACCTGCAAGATAGTCCCAGTTTCCCCTGTTTTAAGACCTCCGAGTATTTATCCTAAATCCCTCCAGTAAACACTGTACCCGGGGGCATCTTCTTTGAAGAATTATTCATGGATAGATTAAATTATTCCAACCAAGACAACTGGGGTTGAATCCCAATTCTAATTTTCACCAGTCTAATGAGCTAGTGTCTATGCCTCCGTTTTCTCATCTGTAAAATGGGGTTAAGTCTGGTAATCACCTAATAAGGATTGTTGTGGGGATTACATGAGATGATTTATGTTAATTATTGGAATAGTGCCCAGCACATAGTAACTGTTTAATAAGTATTAGTTATTTTTACTGTAAAGTTAGAAGATAGGAAAGGAGTTAGATGATATTTTTTTTGGATAACAAACCTTAGCCATTTTTGCCATTCCAGAGAAAGGCACAGTAAGGATTGCCATGGGATTGCCTGGTCTGGGGCTTAGGATACCCCTCCTGGCATCTCCTTATAGGTCTTAGTCTCTTCCAAACATCATAGCTGAGAGTGACCCTATGAACCATTGTCTGCTACCACTGCAACGATATATTCCAGTGTTCTTCTATCCGTTTGTCATTGATACTTGTTTTATGGCCCATTCAATATTCATTTCCACTTTTTAACAACCTTTGGTCTCTTTGGGGAGATTCACTCCTATCCATTGGGTGTTGTCTTTGGGAAGCAATAGATCAGGAAGTTCCCAACCTTATTGTTAGAGAGACCAAAGGGGTCTTCAGAGCCCATCACAGAACTCAGACTGCTGAGCCCATGGCTCCTTGGGTTATAGGATGTAAATTCCATCCATCAGTCTCTCCAGGGACTCTGAGATACCAGGACAAGTAGAGAGACACAGGACATAAAAGAAAAGAGTCAATGTGTACTCATTGCATATGTAGTACTACCCTGGTCCCTGCTCTGTTTTTGAACTTGTTTCCTTTGCTTTCCCTTCAGTCTCCTGAGTTATCTGATAGCCTTCCTACATGTTTCCTTTTGGTTAGATTCACAGACTCCCTTGTTTGAAACCAAAGACCTCAATACTCATTTGTTGAATTTCACCGAGAGCTGCTCAATTTCACAATTCTGACAGATTAAAGGGATGAAGGCCACTATTGGTTTCAAAATAGCTCCTGACCCACAAATTGGAATCCAGATGGAAGGATGTGGAATAACGAAAAGGTTCTGAATTTATGTTTGTATTCTGATTCTTGTTAATCTGCTTAGAATGCTTAGAAGTGACCTCTCAGGGTTGCTCGCTCTCTATGAACTTTCCACACTTCACATAATCCTGGTCAGGAATCACTGGATCTGCCAGGCAGAGTGTTGACAACTGGCCCATGGAGCAGGAATCAAACATATAACTTTGCTTACCAACACCAGAATCCCCTTAACACTCAGCTTCTTATTTCCTGGAACTTTGCAAACTCACTCCCCTGTTTCCATTCCAGGGCTGCCCTCCTACATGTTTATCTCATGGTCTTTGGCCCCTGGTATCTACCCTTCCCAAGTCCATCATGCTCGTGACAGATGGAGCCATCTGAGCATTGAAGACTCATGATGACTGGAGGAGATCTTGAAAAGCAGTCAGGACAAACATTTTATGTAGACGATGGGGTGGGGGGTGGGCATGGTGCATCTTAAAGACTAAATGCCTTGCAGAGTTGGAGTTAGAACCCAGGACTCCAGAACCTTCTTCAGCACTCCTTCTTTTATACCACATGGCCATGCATTAACCAGGACCTAAATTGTAGGAGAAGTTAGTTGGTGTTAGTGGTAATCAAACTGTTCTTTCCAATTTTACATCCATGCTCTTGCTTTGAGATGTGAGTTGCCTCCCATTAGAGTAAGCAAGGTATATTTCTCTGCTCTGTGAATGTTGGCCAAACGACTTGCTCTGACAACTGGAATCTGAGCAGAAGTCTTTGCTAGTCCCAAAGAGCATATGTGATGCTATCCACATCACGTTTTCTGCTGCACTTCCTGCTGTTTGCTGTGGGAAAAATATACTCTAGGTGGCCACAGGTCCCAGAAGAAGGACATGGAGAGAAACTAAATGGAACCCAAAGCCTGAAGCAGGGCTGCTTCTGACAACCTGCAGATCCATGGATATGAAATAGACAATTGCTGCTGGAAGCTACTGTGGGTCCCAAGTTTGTTTGTTACCCAGCAGGACTCAGCAGGAACCTGCCTGTTACACTGGTCTCAAGCTCAAAGAATGAACACAGTGTGAACAGCAGAGTGGATGGCTCCAGATATCCCACAGGCTGCTGCCCAAATAGACTTCTTAAGTAACTCCTGCACACCAGTCCCTGTACAATTAAGTCTACACTCCTCAGCTCTGCAGGGAAGGCTCTTCTCGCTTGAAATGCAACTGGTACCTCAACCTCCCCTCCCTCTTCTTCCCTTTATAGTAACCTTTTATTCCATGTGGTGTATACCACATGCACATTCCTGCCCCTAACTCCTCTTGTCCACCTAATTAAGTCCTAAACTTCAGGAAGACAACCAACCCAAGGCCATTCATACCTCCTCTCTCTGAACACAGATCATCAGAGAGAACAGAGAGCTCAGTGATGCTCTCTCGCTCTCACACACTCTCCCTCACCCTGGCGCCCCAGCCTGCCTTTTCTCTCCCTCTGTATTAGAAGTAGTGTCTGGCACAGCCCTACCTGCTCCCAACCCAGATCTTTTGAGATAGAGTCCTGGCAGCCACCTCCACCTGGTCCATCTTCATGTTAACAGGACCCAGGTGACTCCTAATACAGAGGAGGGGATGTTGGAGGCCATGAGTAAAAACGTCACAGGGTGACAAAGACAAAGAGAAGAGGTCAGGTAGCCTTGGGGCTTTGATAAGACTGACTTGGATGCCAGGCCGAGTTTGTTAGCCGAACCTGAGCACCTGTTGATGAAGTCCTGGTAAAGCCCTGACTTGACACCTGGTGGCAGCTTAGAGCTCACGAAGGCCCTTCTCTCCCTGGTAGCTGGACAGCAAGACATCAATGCAGTCAAAGGAGCAGGGAGACAGAATTTGCCTGATTATGGCAAAGGAAAGTAGCCACCTGAATTTTTTTGCCCAATGGTTCACTGAAAATATTTTACCAAATGACACTTTTCCCAAATGGCAAGAGTGCTCTAGGAGTGGATCACTCAAATCATGGAGGGAGTCCTTTTGAGGCCAGGGCAGCTCCTGATGCCCTGACTCAGAACATCAAAACCACCACCGGAAAACCCGAACACGCAAGACCACACTGTCCAATTTAGTTGCGAGAAGCTGCAGCCCTTAGGGGCCCAAAGCCAGAGAATGTGCCGGAGGAGAGTTTTATTGCAGGAATCTAAATTTAACCAGCTGGAGCTCTTTTTAAACAATCATCCTATTCATATATTTAAAATAAATTGTGCATCTTTTAGCAAGCAGTCAGCGTTTCATTATTAAGATGGAAGATGGAACACAGTGTTCTTGGCTGGGTTGGTCCCAGATTCCCAGGCTCCTTTTCGGGACTTCTCAGCATGTGGTAAAGACATTTATTAAGGTAAATGTGTTTTGGACCTGACAGATTGGAGGCCCGCATACCTACACGGCAAGCATCTGCCAGCCAACTGAGTGGCACATAATGAAGCCCTGCCGAAGTGATGTCACATCCCCTGACATTCTATCAGGCTCCTGGAGGGAGCGAGGAAGCTGGAAACAAAAGGGAGGTTTGAGAATGCTCAATGGATTTACCAAAATCTCCTGGTAAGAGTTACTAAAATGCTACCCAGAGCTACAATAATTAAAATAGCGTGAAATGGTTAAAAAAAGAATTTTTCAAAAATAGACTTTAGGATACAGAGGGAGTTAACATATGTTAAAGGGGAAAATAGGAGAACATTCCTTGAAAAGATCAACAAATGACGAAACCTTCCGGCAAGTTTTACAAAGAAAAAATACACATAATTAGGCATGAATATGGAGAAATAACCCTTGAGGCAGCCCCTGACACAAAAACCTGACAAATCAGCACAAAAAGATAGTATGGATCAACCTTTCTTCTGAATATTGATATAATATCTTAAATAGAATATTAGCAAACCTGGTTCATCAGCATATCAAGCCAGTTTTATTATAAGAGTGCAAGAGTAGTTAAAAATTTGGGAAGTTTGGTCTTGTAATTCATTACATTAGTAGGATAAAAGTAAAAAAAACCTTACACATAATTATCTTCAGTGCCTCTCAAACTTTTTAATGCATATAAGAATTACCTGGGGCTCCTGTAAACACGCAGATACTGATTCAGTATGTCTGGGATGGAGCTGACTGTATGCATTTCTGACAAGCTCTTGGATGATGCCTATGCTGGTGGCTTAAGGATCCCAATTTTAATACAGCAAATGCAGAATCTCAAGCCCTAGACCTCCTGAATCAAGATCTGCATTTTATCAAGATTGCCCTGTGATTTGTGTGCACATTAAGGTTTGAGAAGCAAAGCTCCAGCTTAATTGTTCTCACCCCTGGGTAGATGTTATAATTACCAGAAGAGCTTTTGAAAAATGCCGAGGCCTGGGTTTTCTACTCTGGGCCAATTAAATCAGAATCTAGGTAAGAGGGCACACAGGCAAGAGTATTTTTAAAGATTCCAGGTGATTCTAATTTGAAGCCAGTATTGAGAGCCACTGACCTAAGTAAATGCTGAAAAGACACTAGATAAAATTCAACATCCATTTCTGACCAAAATGGTCAGAATTCTAAAAACAGACATATGATTCCTTAGCATGGTTGAAAGTATTTATCAGAAACTAGCAGTAAACATTGTACTTCCAGGAAAAACAGAGGCAAACTTGTTAAATCAAGAACAAAACAGAAATGCCCACTATGATAGAAACTATTCAAACGCTCTAGATGCTTCAGATGATTAAATTTGATAAGAAACAAAGTTGAGGGTAAATTGGAGAATAAAAGACAAAGCATGACATGTCCAGATAACATGATTATTCACCTAAAAAGTAACATCAGCTTAATAGAGTATTAAAGCAATGAGAAACTTACATAATGTGTTCAGATACAAGGTAAATAAACAAAAATCAAGAGCCTTTTCATATATCAGAAATGAGATGGGGTAATATGATTTTCTAAAGAACCCTTTCACAGTAGCAACACATGAAATATATTCTCAAATAACTTCATAAAAAATGTGTATGGCATGCTTTTACCAAAATGACAACAGTTTACCAAAGAAGGCTTTAATAAGTGAAGAGATATATCCTCTTTGTGGATAGAAAGTCTTAATAATATATAAATGTCAATTGTGCCCCAAATTAATAAATACATTTATCACAATTCCTATCATGAGTCTGATGGAATTAAAAAAATTTTTTTTATAAAGGTCTCCTAAAATTCATCTGGAAGAATAATTATATAAGACATAGAAAAGCAATTTTTGGAAACAGCAATGAAATGAGGAGACTTGCCTTATTAGATATTTTTGGATGAGGTATAATTTACATATGATATAATTCATGCATTTTAAGTTACAATTAGTTCTTTTTGACAAATGTATATACTCTTGTGTATGGCCAACTCACCCAAAATATAGAACACCTCCATGGAAGGTCCCCATGCCCCTTTAAGATTGACCTCCCAAATCCATTCCGCAACACTAGGCCTAATGGAGGCAACCACAGATCAGTTTTCTGTCATGATAGATTAGTCTCACCTGTTCTAGGATTTCATCAACACGAACTCTTACAGATTGTTCTCTTCTGTGTCCAGCTTCTTTCACTCAGCACGTTTTAGATTCACCTCCTATCAAGGCCCCTTTATTGAGCCTCTGGTAATCAAAATTGTGTTGTGCTGACATAGACATAAATAGATTGAGCAGAACAGAACAGAGTCCAGATCTGATTGCAAGTTCTGGTGGGAGTTTAGTATCTGAAAAAAAAAAAAAAAAAAAAAAAGGCATTTAAGATCAGTACCAGTTAGCCAATAAATGACCTTGAGGCAACTGGCTCATCACTGGGCAAAAATGATTAGATTCCTCACTGTTTATCTTATACTGAAATAAATGACTGATGGATCAAATAGTTAAATATAAAAATAAATCTATTGGGGCACTTGGGTGGCTCAGTCTGTTAAGCATCTGACTCTTTTTTTTTTTTTTAAGGATTTTATTTATTTATTTGAGAGAGAGAGAGCTCAACAGAGCATGAGTGAGAGAAGGAGCAGAGGGAGAGGGAGAAGCAGACTTCCTGCTGAGCAGGGAGCCTGATACAGGGCTCAGCCCTAGGACCCTGAGATCATGACCTGAGCTGAAGGCAGGCGTGTCACTGACTGAGCCACCTAGGCACCCCCAAACATCTGACTCTTGATTTCTGCTCAGGTCATGATCTCAGGGTCGTGAGGTCAAGCCCAATGGCAGGTTCCACACTGGGCATGGAACCTGCTGCTTAAGAGTCTTTCTCCCTTTCCCTCTGCCCCTCCCTACACCACCTCCCTCTCTCTCAAAAAAAAAAAAAAAATCTATTGGGATACCTGGGTGGCTAAGTGGTTGAGTGTCTGCCTTTGGCTCAGGGCATGATCCCAGGGTCCCAGAACCGAGTCCCACATGGGGCTCCCTGCATGGAGCCTGCTTCTCTCCCTCTGCCTGTGTCTCTGCCTCTCTCTGTGTCTCTCTCATGAATAAATAAATAAAATCTTTAAAAAAATCTATCAAAGAAGAAATATATAGGTAACATATTTTATAATCTTAAAGTTGGAGAACTGTCTTTAAGCACTGATCAAAAGCCAAAGCTTACATATATATGCTTATATACCTTTACATATATATTTTTATATATATGCACCTCTATCATCTATCTGTCATCTATCTATCTATCTATCTATCTATCTATCTATCTACCTATCTCTATATCATCTATCTATACCTAAAAGATTGACAAACTTGACCTACACAAAAATGTAAAATGTCCATCTGGTAAATAAAATCATCTGGGAAAAAGTAATTGCAATACACAAGATAAGGAATAAATATGCTAACTAGATAACAAGCTACTGAAAATCAATTAGTAAGCAAACACCCAAGAAGAAAATAGAGTAAGAAAAGATCGTTCACTGAGGTAGAAATCCAAATGCCCGATAACATAAGCAGTGGCGTTCATGGAAATATAAATGATAATTATCTATCTGATTAACTCTTGCTTAGCTCTTTGACTTTTAAAAATTAAGATACTAATTTTTGGTGTGTGTAATCAGACATACGTATTTTTTAGGATGGCTTAGTTTTGAGTGGTGTTTTATGACATGCTCTCACCTGTCATCCCACTTGATCTTCCTGGCAACTTCTGAAGTAGGAGGGTGAGGTGTTATATTAATTTTACAAATGAGGAGTCCTGGGTTCGGTGAACTTTTTTTTTTTTAAAGATTTTATTTATTCATGAGAGACACAGAGAGAAAGAGAGGCAGAGACACAGGCAGAGGGAGAAGCAGGCTCCATGCAGGGGGCCCGACGTGGGACTCGATCCCAGGTCTCCAGGATCAGGCCCCGGGCTGAAGGCGGCGCTAAACCGCTGAACCACCTGGGCTGCCCGTCGGTGAACTTTTCTGATGTCACAGGGATAGTAAGTGGTAAAATCAGGGTTAACTTGTGGTTTTTTGGAACTTAAGAAAAAATTATTTAAGTAATCTCTACACCCAACATTGGGCTTGAACTCATGACCCCAAGATCAAGAGTTGCATGCTCTTCTGACTGAGCCAGCAAGGTACCCCTTGAATTTTTATTACATCATGGCTTTCTTAGAGCCAATATGGTTAGCTTTTTTTTCTCAATGAATTTCCATCAGTTCAAAAGTTTCAGAATTATTAGTGCAAATATATTATGCTCTCATTTCAGGGAAGATGAATTTAATGCTCATAGGGATCTCCAATCTTGTTTCTTAATAAAACATTAACTCCACTTAAGGGAAGGCACGATTGATAAGTGAAATATCTTAAAAATAAGGTGAAAATGACTGCATTATGTTCTTCTTTAGTATTGCAAGGAGGCTGTGAGCTCTAACACCAAAGACATTTTCAGGTATTTTAAAAATTGATAAAAATTCATCAACTAGTTAATTGACTCTGACAAATATGTGTCGAGTGCGTACTATCTGACAGGCACTTTATTCAATGCTGGGGATCCAGGACGAGCATGATGGGCCAAAATCTTTGCATCAAGCCGAGACTCTAAATTTTTTCTTAACATATGATAAAATAATGTTTGTCCTAGTTTAAGTATAAAATACATGATGGTGCTGCTAATGTTTTAAATGATCCAAATAGCATATAACTTAGCACAAGCAGATAACTTAATAAACACACATTGCAGTTTAGAGTACCCAAGGATGTTCACCATCTTTGCCTGAAAATTAAACTTAGAATTATAGGAACATCAGGGTGACCTATTAGAGGCTAAGTTTATATTTTGTTCCTCTTATTCTTAAGAAGTTGCCAGAAACCCTCCTTGGACTCATTGGCAGCAGTCCCCACTCACCTTAGGAGCATAGGGAGGGACACCCGTGCTCCTGGCCTGAGCTTGTATTTAGGAGATGGACAAGACAGCAGCACTCTGATCTCACATGAGAGAACGTGACAACAGTCTGGGCTGAGGGGCCATAAAAATCTGACCAACCGCCTTAGAGAATCCCTGAGAGAAATAGAGGGTTTCTGCTGCAGGACTTCTGGGATATTGGCCTCAGAACAACATCCTGGAGCAGCTTACCTGGGGATGCGGATGTGGTCCTGTACGTGCCCCAGGCAGAGGCCTTGTGTGTGTGTGGAACTCTGCTGGTTCTAGAAGGGGTCGGCCAGAGCCCCAGACTCTGCTCCTGTCTTCCAGCAGGCTGCACCTGGGCTCCTGGCCTGTGGCTGCAGGACATGGTGCTCTCCAAGCTCCCAGAGCCTCAGCGGCCGCAGTCAACCCTAACCCTACCCTGATGCTTGAGGGTCTCAGGGATCACATGGAGGAGAACATATACTAGGGGGCTGGGGCCCCAACATCTACCCACAGCAGGAGGCATGGAAGAAAGCTGGTTACCTCGTGATTGAAAACACCATACTTTTTGAAACGAGCACTAATGATTGACAGTAAGGAAGGCAACAGGCTGTATGACCCACCAAAGATCAAACCTTTCCCCACCTGTGTACATGTATGAGTGAGCTTGGCATGTGCAAGTCGGGGGGGGGGGTTGTCTCTTTCCCCACCTGTGTACATGTATGAGTGAGCTTGGCATGTGCAAGTCGGGGGGGGGGGTTGTCTCTTGGCCCTTTGGACTTGGGTGCCCGCCCTGGGGAGTCCTGCACTTGGGTGTGCAGCGTCCCTGCAGAGGGTGGACCCTGCTCTTCAAACAGGTGTCAAAGAGGGCAGCCCAGGCCTTTCCTGACCCCCCACCCCCAGAAGGCCACCCTCCAAGCAGGAGGATTTACATCTCAGTAAAAACCACTTCAGACAGGTCCTTGGATGTTGGCTGTGTCACCATCCCTCTCCTCCTTGGCCCCTGCCAGTCCCTGCCCACAACTTCTCTGTCCCTCCCTCTCCACCCCTTCCCCCTCGGCTCAGATGGACTAACTCAGGAAGCTCTGGGGACTGAGCAGCTGTCACCTTCCATGTTCTCCCATAATCTTGCCTTTCCCCCAACAGTCGAGGTGTTTCTCTGCACAAAGACAGCGCCCCTCCCAGAAGGCTTCTGCTGCCAGCTGTTCAACCCAGACCGACTCACTTCCTCTCACCTGACTTTCAACCTCTGAGTCAGGAAGCACAACTGTACTAGGGTGAGCTACTTGATACCAGTCGTTTGTTTCAGAACCACTGATAAGATGCAAAATAGTTTCCATAAGCCTCTGGAGATGTACTTGGGAGTTTGTTAACAGTGATTCCCCCCCCCTCCCCCCAGAGGTTGAGGTTGTAAAATATCCTTAAAATTCTATGGTGAATTGTGTGCTTTAAATGGAGAAGTGCATGATGTGGGAATTATATCTCAATAAAGCTGTTAAAAAAATTTAAAAATCCTATGGCAGCTCTGAAATTTTCTCTCTTGACCAGCCAGGCTGTCATGGCATATTAGTTTTCTATTGCTGCTCTAACGAGTTACCGAAACTTTGTGGCTTAAAACCACACACATTTATCATACAGTTCTGTAGGTTAGAAGTCCAACATGGGGCTCGAATCAAAGCGTTGGCAGGGCAGCATTCCTTTCTGGAGACTGCAGGGGAAAATCTGTTTCCTAACTTTTCCAGCTTCTAGAAGTGCCCACATTTTCCTTGATTCATGGCCCCTTCTTCCACTTGCAAAGCCCTCAGTGTGCATCTCTGCTTTTCTTCTTCTTTTTTAAAAGTAGGCTCCGTGCTCAGCATGGAGCCCAGTGCACGGCTCAAACTCACAACCCTGAGATCAAGACCTGAGCTGAGATCAAGAGTTGGTTGCTTAGGGCGCCTGAGTGGCTCAGTTGGTTAAGCATCTTCCTTCTGCTCAGGTCATGATCTCAGGGTCCTGGGATGGAGCCCCCCACTGAGCCTCACATTGGGATCCCTGCTCAGCGGGGAGTCTGCTTCTCCCTCTACCCTGCCCCCCCATTCTCTCTCTCTCTCAAATAAATAAAATCTAAAAAAAAAAAAAAAAAAAAAGTCAGATGCTTCACTGACTAAGCCACCCAGGTCCCCCTCTGTGGCATTCTTCTGTAGTCACATCTTCCTCTGAGTGACTGACTCATCAGCCCGCCTCCTCTACTTTTAAGGATCCTCATGTTGACATTGGGCCCAGCAGATAATCCAGAATCATTTCTGCATGTCAAGGTCTGTACCCTTGAGATGTGATCACATCTACAAAATCTCTTTTGCTGGGGAAGGTGATATATTCACAGGTTCTGGAGTTAGGGTGTGGATGACTTGAAGGGAATCATTATTCTGCCCCCCATACATGTTAGACTGCTGAGCAAATCTGGAAATGGTGGGAGAGTCTGGCACTGCCTATAACTACCGCCACCCGTCTCCAAAAGCAGCCAATTGCATGTGAGACACAGATCTCGGTGAGGGCCTGTGAGTCATTTTACTTAGTGCGGATGCTACTCTGAGGCGAGTCCAGAGCTCTTCCAAGCAGATCTCAGGGTTATCTGGGAGCCTGGGAGCAGGCAAGGCCAGACCTAGTGGGGGCTCAACCTGGCCTAAGAGGAGAATGAGGGTTTTCCAGGACCCAGGAGTGGCATGTAGGCAGTGGGCAAGGTCAGCCCTGGCTTCTTGATGTGCCCTGCAGTGCCCTGGGGGGTTGTCTTGTGGGTCACTGGGCCCCCACAGTGTATCTATGGGCAGGAGCCATGTGCATAGGGAGGCTTTTGGTTGGTTGAGGGACCTGGGCCACATGGGCAGGGCTGCTTGGCCGACTACTTCTGTCTAGGGAGGAGGCCAGGACCTCCAAGCTTCTGGGAGGGGAAGCTCCCTGCTGGGATTGAGAACAGGGTGTCAGTCTGGGGCTGGTGCAGCGGAGGCAGAGTCCGCAGCAGGTGCACGCACCTTTAAGGAGGAGCCACCTGGCCAGGGCCCAGCCTCCAGCAGCAAGAGGCCCACCTCCTGGGCATCAGCCAGAGCAGGAGTATCTGAGTATCCTCACCTCCTCCGTCTCAGTGGAAGGGGAGAGTGCCTGTGGTCTCTTGGGGAGGAAGGTAGGAGACTGGAGGTAGTTCCATCATTCGGCCTCCTGGAGACCCTCCAGTAGCTCTGTTCGGGCGGGGGGTGGGGGGCGCGTGTAGTCCATTAGCACTTTCCCTCTGGTCGCATGGTGCAGAGCACTCAGCAGTAGGCCCTGCCCCTTCTCTAGAAAGGGGGGCAGAGAGGGAGCAGGCAGCTACCTGCAGAGCCAGATGGCTTATGGCTGCTGCCAACAGAGGAGAGCCAGCCACAGAGGCAGCCTGGCCATGGCAAGCTCCAACCCTGAGAAGCAAGGAGAATTCCAGTTGCCAGGACACTCACCTTGTCTACCCAGCCTCCTTTGAGAGGGTGAATTCTGCCCCAAGCCAACCAAGCACAAGTGGTCCTTTTGGAGATGGAATGCAAAACCTCTGAACTCTGGCCACAGTCAGTGGGCCTGAAGTGGGTCTTTGACCCCAGCTAGGCCAGCTGGCATCCATCCCTGGGATTTTGCTTCCCTTAGCCCCTAGATCCTCCCTGATGGTAATGCTGGCAGTTGAGGGGTGTGGGAACTGCCAAGCTCATGGTCTAGCTGCCCAAGAGAAAGTGGCTGACCCCTGAGGGGAGAGAGAGAGAGAGAGAGAGAGAATGCAGAGGAAGTCCCTGTGGCCTTGGCAATGCTGATTCTACACCCCTCACCCCTGTCCTCTCATCCCATTTTCTCCCCCAGTCCCTGAGATGTCAGGAGCTCTTTCTGCAAAGCCAGTGGGGGCTGAGGCTCTCCTCATCTGCGGCTCCAAATCTGACCTATCAGTAGACAAGCAGGGCAGGGGCGAACACAGGTCTCAAGAGCTCTCGGAGACACAGGGGTGGGGGGGAGGTGGGGGCGGGGGGAGAAGCTGAGAGCAAGGGCCTGGGGCAGCCAGGGAAGAGGGGTCTGCAGCCTCCAGGCAGAAGGTGAGAGCACTAGCCTGGAGGGACAGGGGGCTGGCTGCTCTGGGACTCAAGCTTGTGTTTGGGGAGCCAGGCTGCAGGTTCCAGGCACAGCTCTCCTGGTGGGGCCTTTGATGGAAGGCTGAGAAAAAGACAAAAAAGGGCCCAAGCTCTGAAGCACCCAGTCCAACTTCGCCAAAGTGGTCTGTGCCTCTCTCTTGGAAGAATGGTTGTAGTAACCATTCTCCCACAAGACTGATGTGCGTTAGGTCTTTTTGTTTTGCTAAAAACAAACCCAAAAGTTATGCTCTCATTGCAAAAACCAAAAAAACATCACCCAGAAACTATTGAAGTGGAGGGAAATGCTCATTTTCATGAATTTCCAAGCATGCAGTTCAGGATGATAGAAGCAAGGCATACGGATGGACAAACTCAAGCCGGTGATTCTCAGTGTGGTCCCAAGAACAGCAGTGCCAGAGGCCGTGGCACCTGGGAACTGATCATAAATGCATATTCTCGGGCCCCACCTGGGACTTTCCACAGTAGGAACTGGGGGTGAGGTGAGCTCAGGGGGCTTTTGCAATTCCATGCAGTCCTGCCACTTTCCCACCAGAGGGCACCAGTGGGCTGTGGTTTCCCTCTTGGCTGCTTTTCAGCTTCCCAAAGACTAGCAAGGATATTAAGACTTGCCCCCCCCAAAAAAAAGAAAAAAAAAAAAAAGAAAAAAAAAACTTGCCCAGACTTTTTTTTTTTTTGAATAAAGAATGACTGTCACTATGTTGGGAATTGCTGGCTAATCTTAAATGTCACCATGTTGGGACCAAATCGTACTGTCGTTCTATCCTTGCTTAAAGGAGGACCCAGTGTTTTGGGTGGTGGTGGAGCTTGCGTGATAGTGCTTGTTTCATCTGGAATGCGAAGAAACGTGAAGCATTGGGCTCAGCAACAAAGATCACCTCCTAATAAAAGTTTATATTCCATAAAAAGCAAGATACAGCTTCACGGTGGCCCATTCTGTCCTTCTGCTCTTCCTGAAGCCCTGACTTCTTACCCGCAGGGGAAGGTCCCCTGGGCTGAGAGCCTGGCGGTCACCAGTGACTTTTCTCTCCCCACCCTCTGGTTTTTTTCTTGTTATTTTCCAATCAGTCATACTGAGGTACAATTTACATGTAAGTGTACTCATCGGAAGTGTTCGATAGTTCAATGGACTTTGACAAATGTAGCCACCATCCCATTGATTTTTTTTTAAATGAAAGTTATAATAGACCCAATTATTTGCTTCTCTCCTCCCTGCACCGCCCCCACCCGCCCCCAACACAGTGTTTGGCTGCAGCTTTAGCATCAAAGGGGCTTTGAATTTGCCTTCAGAACAGTGCACTTCAGGCAGGGAAGGCTGTGTTGGCGGTGACCTGAGGGCCTTCTTGAGAGCTTCCCGTAGAAGCACAGGGGCCCAGGGCCACCTGGCTGGCTCAGTCGTGACCTGTCGGACTCCTGAGTTTGGCTCAGCTCATGATCTCAGGGCTGTGGAATCGAGCCCCAAGTCGGGCTCCGTGCTGAGCGTGGAGCCTGCCTGAGATTCTCTCTCCCTCTGCAGCACACTCACCCCACCCTTCCACCTGTCCCTGCACTCGCACTTTTTCCCTCTCTAAACAAACAAACAAACAAACAAACAAACAAACAAACAAACAGCACAGACATCCAGGAATGACTTGGGGGATCCATCTTTCTGCTGCCTCCCTGGAGCATTGGACTTTCTTCTTCACAGCCCTGAGTTCCCTTTCCTGGGAGCAGTTCAGACCTCAGACACCTTTCTGATATACCCACACTGCTCTTCCTGTTCACAGGGCTTTGCAGGAGTTTTAATAAGAGGTACATTTTATTTATTTAAAGTTTTTATTTTGGGGTACCCGAGTGGCTCAGTTGATTAAGCATCTGCCTTTAGCTCAGGTCACGATCCTGGCATCCTGGCATCGAGCCCCAAGTGGGGCTCTGTGCTTGGTGGGGAGCCTGCTTCTTCCTCTGTCCCTCCTCCCTGCTCCCATTCTCTCTGGCTATCACTCTCTCTCAAATAAATAAATAAATAAATAAATAAATAAATACAATCTTTAAAACGATAGTTTTTATTTTAATTCTAGTTAGTTAACAAACAGTGTTATATTAATCCCCATCACCTATATCACCCCTCTCCCCCACTCTCACCCCTCTGGGAAACGTCAGTTTGTTTGGGGTGCCAGGTGGTTCAGTCGGTTAGGCCTCCGACTCCTGATTTCTTATTTATTTATTTATTTATTTATTTATTTATTTAATTAAAAAAATTTTTTTTTCGACTCCTGATTTCAACTGAGGTCATGATCCCAGGGGCGTGTGACCGAACCCTGCATAGGCTCTGCACTAAGCCTGGAGCCTGCTTGAGATTCTCTCTCCCTCTCCCTACCCCCCACCCCACTTGCTCACACACACTCTCTCGAATAATAAATACATAAATCTTAAGAAAAAAGATCCATTTCTTGATCTGTGTCTTATTTTTTTCCTCTTTGCTTGTTTGTATTGTTTCTTCAATTCCACATTATGAGAGAAATCATACGATGTTTGTCTTTCTCTGACAGACTCATTTCACTTAGCATGATACTCTCTAGCTCCATCCACGTCATTGCAAATGGCAAGATTTCATTCTTTCTTATGGCTGAGTAATATTCCATTATAAATAGGCCACATCTTCTTTATCCATTCATCCATCAATGGACACTTGGGCTGCTTCCATAATTTGGCTGTTGTAAATAATGCTGCTGTAAACATAGGGGTGCACGGATCCCTTTGAATTCATATTTTTGGAGTAAATACCCAGTAATTGTGTGCGATTACTGGATTGTAGAATAGTCCTATTTTTGACTTTTGGAGGAACCTCCATACTGTTCTCCACAGTGGCTGCGCCAGCGTCCGTTCCCACCAACAGCTCATGAAGTTTCCTTTTTCTGCACATCCTCACCAGCCCCTGTTGTTTCTTATGTTGTTGATTTTAGCCGCTCTGACAGGTGTGAAGTGATAGCTCATTATAGTTTGTATATTTTAAAAGACAGATTGTATTTTCCGAACTGGCTGAAAGTCACTTCCGTTAACTTATGTGTTTTTTAAACTTGCTTGCAACTGAGCAGTTACCCAGGATTGGGCTGTAAACATGATGGTTTATTCATCTGACAAATATTTATTGAGCACTTACTGTATTTTAGAGTCTAGACGATGGACTTTCGGTGTAAACAAGACAGAGTCTTGCCCCTGCTGAATTTACATTCTAGTGAAAAAGGGCAAGCACTAAACATGGAAGCTCATAATAGAAATGTCAGAAGAAGAACGAAGTGGGGCAAGAGGGTAACCAGTGTGTGGGGCCGTAAAGTGGGAAGGTATCCCAGATATGATGGTCAGGGAAGGCCTGTCTGAGGAGTTGGCATTTGAGCAGCCATCCGAATAAGTGAACGCACCGTGAGAATACCTGGGGACGTGACTGCCCAGCAGCAAGTGCAGAGCCCTGGGCTGGGAATGGTCACTTGGTTTGCACATGGGGAAGAGAGGGGGGAAGAGCAGGTGCATGCAGGAAGCCCCTGGGAGTCTCTGCTGCCTGTCCCCGTGTGAGATGCATGGGGGATCAGGCTGGGAGCAGAAGACTGGCAAGGAGTGGTCAGATCCAGGGTGTTCCTGGAAGGCAGGCTTGATGATCTTTGCTTCTGCATAAGATGACTTAAAACCTCTCTACCTGGATGATTGCAGGTCTTTTCTTTAAAATTCTGTCTGGGGTGCCTGGTTGGCTCATTCGGTTAAGCGGCTGCCTTCAGCACAGATCCTGATCTCAAGGGTCCTGGGATCGAGCTCCACATTGGGCTCCTCACCCAGCAGGGAGTCTACTTGTCGCCCTCCCTCGGCCCCTTTGCCCTCTCATGCTCTCTCTCTCTCAAATAAATAAATAAAATCTTAAAAAATAGAATATGATAAAATTCTGTTTCTATGAAATATGGTTTTGCTTGGAATAATTGTAACCTAGGAAAAACTTCATATTCACCCCTGCGTTCAATGCAGTTTGCCAGAGTAGCCCATGCACAGCTTACTGTTCTTACTATTTATTATTAACTGTGCCAACAGTGAAGACTTACTGGGGCCTCCAATCCTCCCCATAACCCTCTGAATTAGATATTAGCCCCGCTTTGCTAATAAGAAACCGAGGCTTGGAGGGGCAGAGATACTTGCTTAACCACACAGATCCTAAGATGTTTGTCTTAACTGTAGAGGGTCAGAGAGACTTTCCTGTGACAGGAAAAGACCACAGAGTGGGAATGTTCCCAGAAGACAGGTGGAAGCAGTAAACCAGGGAGAGCGGGCTTTGCATGGTCATAAAGGAAGTCTTAAAACTTTGATGGTGGCATTGGTGGAGAGTGAGTGGCTATTTTTGTTGCTTTTGAGCAGAGATGTGCGGAGAGGAAACCAGTGCTGAGAGGGAGCACTTCTGGGAGGCACCTCTCCTTTATCACGTGCCTTCAATGCGAGTGCTCTTTGTCTCTGAGACCATCCTGGGGCCTTGTGTGAGCAGCCAGGGGGGTCTCACTCATGAGAGTTACCCAGCTTCCCATTGGCAGGGATCAGCGCCCCAACCTTCAGCTTGCCCTTGGCTTCCACAAACTTTGGTTGAGCATCTCTGACATGTCAGTAACCGGGTGAGATTCTGGGAACATTGAAATGAGAAAGGCTCCATCCTTGCCCTTGAAGAACTTGCAACCACTTGGCGGGGGGTGGGGGGAGTGTGGGGATCACAGAGTATTTTGGCTCTGCCCAAATGGGGTTAATTTTACGGGCCTGGAAGCTAATGACCTTTCTGGTCATCTATTAGTAGACGTTGACAAGCACGATGACTTTTGGGTTTGGCTGAGGGAGGAAGAAATAGTTTGGGGGGAGTGCGGGAGGTGTTGGGTGGGCTGTCAGGATAACATAAAAGATGAACATACAGTGTGATGAGGAAGGAGGGGATGGCCTGGGGCCATCTGCCACCTTCAGCCTTTGCCCCTCCCTCACCCACATGGATTGAGTTCAAGGCCCAGAGGCCAAAATGGCTCCTGGCAGGAGCTGAAGGAGCAGTTCAGAGAGACTGTGGATTTGGTCCAGCAGGACCACGTAGGAACACGGAGTCTCCCTCAGCCCACCTCCAGACATGGGCACCCGGAGAGCTCGTGGGCTCCTGTGGGGAGTTTCTGTGATCAGCAGAGTAGGATCTCTGGGGGGCAATGACTGCGTGGCCATGGTGGGCAATGTCCTCTTGGGCTTCTGAGCCATTGGCTGTCAGCCTAGAGGGAAAGAGAAGACAGTGTGTGGTGCCTCTGGAGTCTCCCTGAAAATGGGGGTGACAACAAAGGGGTGGCCTGAATCTGCAGGCCAAGGTAATTCAGGTATCTCTGTTACTGTGACTGAGGTTTCAGTCATCGTCCGGGAAGCCTGAGCACTCTGGTAGGGGAACACCATGGCACTCCCTCTGGGGAGGCACAGAGCAAGGACCCTGACGTGCATCATGTCCTGCGTCCTTGCAGCTGCCTCACAAGGCAGGACTAGATTGCTCACTTTTTCTCGAGGAGGATGCTGTGTGTCACCACCTGAGCCTCCCAACTGAGGCCAGGCAAGGTGATCTGGCCACCCAACATCTGGGCTGGTGCACCAGCTCTGCATGCAGCCTGGGAGACCCTACTCCTGCGAGAGTTCCAGTCAAGCACAGGGATGGGTTCTGAGCACGTGATTTATTCTAAGAGTTTTCTTTCTTGAGGTTTCTGAAACTCTTCTCCATTTTGAAATAACCTTATTGTTTTTTAAATAACCAACTTATTGAGATCTAGGTCACATACCCTATACTTTTCCCATTTATTTATTTTAAAGATTTTATTTCTTTATTCATGAGAGACACACAGAGAGAGGCAGAGACACAGGCAGAGGGAAAAGCAGGCTTCCTGCAGGGAACCCAATGTGAGACTCCATCCCAGGACCCCGGGATCACGACCTGAGCCAAAGGCAGATACACAACTACTGAGCCACCCAGGTGCCCCCTTAGCCTTATGTTTTTAAGTTTCATTTATGTTATAAGCATGTGTCATTGTCATCCTTTACAGATGAATGATATTCCATTGAATGGGTATACCATTTTTACTTATGCATCCCCCAGCTGATGGACATTTGGGTAGTTTTTATTTGCTGGTTACTATGAATAATGCTGCTACGAACATGTGCGTGTGTATGTCCATGTGTCCGTGTACATATGTACCCATCTACATGCATGCAAATGTATATGCATATATATATATACACACATACATATGCATACTACCTCTTCATTACATAAAATACAAGTTCAAGCAAAAACTACAAAAAAATAAAGAGAGCCACCTGAAATCCCTCATCTAGAGATAATAGCCGTCACCATTTGGTAAACATCCTGCCAGATGTCACTGCATCCTCAGCTTCAAAAAATGATCTAAACCTTCTCCTTGAGCTTAGGTCCTGTCTCCCCCCACTCCCACGGATCATGGATCATGCAGGAGCTGACACCATTCCTTCCATCTTGTCTCACCTCACCCACCAGGCCTTCCACGGAGAGGTGCTGAGGGCTCATAGGGCTAGTGCACTTTATATGGGAATGTGGGCCTAGCAAGAAAGTATATATATACACAATCTTATAATTTTATTAACACAGAAGTGCTTGTATTTAATGTACAAATAAATAAGATACCCAAGGTTTTACTGATGGGGTGCATGAGCTCACAAATTTGAGCTACTTCACAGAGCGAGATGGAGGTAGATCCTGAGCAGCTTGGGCATCTCTCCTGCAGCCCCATCTGTTTTGGGTGGCGTGCACCCAGGAGGCTGCTGCTGTGGGCTGCCGGACTTGCTCTCTGCTCACACTCAGAATTCACACCAGAGCTGGGCAATGAGCAGCAGGGGAGGATGTGTGCACTGAGCCCACAGTTCTGACCACCTGAGCACCCAGCCAGGAGAGGGAGTCCCATAGCGCTTCCCAGGGCTCAGGGCTCAAGGCGCAGCCCGGGTCCCCCTTCTCACCCTGAACCCCCAGGCCGGAGGTCCCTGTCCCAGTTCGCACGTGCTGCACGAGGCGCCTTGATGCCCGGCACTGGGCAAGGCGGTGGGGGCGGGGGCTGATGGGCCCAGAGCTGTGGCGCCCCTGGTGTCCATGCGGGTGCAGGGCGCCTTCTCTGACCCGGCTCAACTGGACCAACAGGACCCCTGGAACCTCGTTTTGTCCTGCTCGCACCCGGAGCTCCTCGGGCCTCCCCAGCAGATTGAACAAAGGGGGTGAAGGCCTCTGGAGAGGCCTTGGGGAGCCGGCCAGCCCGGGAGATGACAAGTCTGTCCAGCTCCGGATCTGCAGGTCTGCGGCCAGAGGAGCGATGCGCAGCAGCTGCGCGTTCCTCTCGGGAATGCAGCGCTCAGGAAAGCAAGGGGTTGGCAAACTCTGGGCGGGAAGCGCACTGTACTGGCCGGTATGATGCGCAGCCCCCTAAACGCCCCCATACACACGCACGCACACACACCATACACACGTGCACTGCACAGACACACGACGTGCACACACACATACACCCCATACACCCCCAACACACATACACACACAACCTACACATGCATCCTACACACACACACCTCACACATCCCCACACAACATAAACACACACTACACCATACACCCACACCACACACACACGTCCCACAACACACATCATACACCCCTCAATATACATACACACACATCCTACACGTACATCATACACAGATACCACACACACACCCCTACATAGCATAAACACACACTATACCACACACCCCACACACAACACACACACACACACACACACACACACACACACACCACACCATACCCTGGGGCTGAAATTGAAACCTCAGACCTGCAGGAGGGCGCCTCCCCCCACCTCCCCCCTGCCGTGGAGATGGACAGGCAGTGGACAGAGAGGCCCACCCAGGGAAAGAAGTAGTGTGCAATGGGACCCCATCTGGGGAAGAGGATTAGGGTCAAAGGTCTAAATATCTTATTGCAATGGAGCAACAAATAGAAAGCTGAAGGAATTTTGGAGAATGTTTTTGCTGGTTTTAATGATCCAGTTAAGGAGAGTGCCCTTAACTTATGTAAATGGAGACAAAAGGAGACAGAGGAGACCAGGGAAAAAAACAAATGGGCTGAGTTCTTTGTCTCTCTTGTGAAGGAGTCTGAAGTGATTGTTTATGATTTTGATTTTGATAATAATATAAATGTGGGTTTAATAATTTCCATGAAAAAAATAAGTGGAACCACTAAAAGAATTAAAAACAGGATGTCTACTTTCCAAATCATTGCAGAAGATAAAAGCAAGCCAAACAGTCTAGAGGGAAAAAAATTAAACGTAAAGGAACAACAAAAAAGAAAAATTCAAGAACCTTAAAAACACAAAGTAAATTTCAGATGAGGAAGTTGGCTCAAGGATAAGCAATAATGACAGCAAATGTGAACAATCTAGTTTCCTTATTAAATGCAAAGTGTCTCCAATTACATATATTTTAATCTAAAACTTGAGAAGCACACCTAAATAAATAAATAAATAAATAAATAAATAAATAAATAAATAAATAAATAAAAAATACACAGCAAGGGGAAGAATCAAAGCTTGGACAAAGATATCAAGCACAAATAAAAATAAAGTAGGACTGGTGTAATGTTCATATCAGATAAAGTAGAATTTACTAAGAGGTACAGGGCACACAATGTAGGAAGTCCTTAAGTGGCAACTGCCTGCATATGAGTCCAAGTACACTTCTGTTTCCGGGAGGGTAGGTCTCCTCCATTTCCAGGCACCAGGGAGGATCTTCAAAGTAAGGTGTGGCTGCATGACTTGCTTTGGCCAATTAAATGTGAGTGCATCACCTCCTGGTAGAAGTGCTGGACATGTGACCTCCCAACATATTGCTTCTGCACCCCTCTCCACATGGTGGAGACCTACTCTGATTTGGAGGTGCAACACTCAGCCTTCGTTTGGTAAGGAGCTGTCTTGGAGGGCTCTGCCCAGACCCACAGTAGACTCTGTACAAGCAAGAAACAAATCTTTATTTTAACCCACTGAAATTTGGAGGTTTTTGTTACCACAGCCTAACCTCACATATCCTAATATATATACTAATACTGAATCTTTATGTGCTAAATAAATAAAAACCATATAACTGTTAAAATATAAAGATAAATAGAGCCCCCCTTCCAATTACAGTGCATTTTTCCAACATCATGATTAATTAGTCTTCAGTAAATCAATAGAGGACAGGAAGATTTGAACATAGTCACATAAGAAACAAAATGGATTAAATGCTTACAGAAGTTTGAATGGTGAAAACGGTGAAAACGTATTGATCTTACTTTTAAAGTATCCATGAACTGTTACAAAACTGATTATAAGGGATGCCTGGGTGGCTCAGTGGTCAAGCACCTGCTTTCGTCTTCAGGGTGTAATCCTGGGGTCCCGGGATCAGTCCCATATCGGGCTCCCTGTGAGGAACCTGCTTCTCCGTCTACCTATGTCTCTGCCTCTGTGTATCTCTTATGAATAAATAAAATCTGGGGAAAAAAGCTGAGGACAAGAATGAAAAATGTAATAAAGCAGAAAGTGTATAAGCACTGAGTCTAACCTCAGTAAAATTAAAGCTAATATAAATTAAGGAAAAATTAAATCCCACTTGAAATTATCAGGAAAAAAAATCAAGTCAACAGACCATTGAGACAATAAAAGTCAGAACACCATATATCAAAATTTGGACATATGAATACAGCCACACTCAGAAATAAATGTTCAACAACAAGATTTGGGAAAGGTACAGAGAATTGTTAAGGAAACCAATATAAATAAATTATTAAGTTAAAAATATATATGAGCAAAAATATGCAGATTAGAAGATAGCAAAATAGTGGAATTCACGAAGAGCCTGTGTCCTGGGACCATGAAAAAGGGAAAACCGTGAATGAAAGAGATAAACTTCTGCCCCTCGAAAATCTGAATATACCTTTGTTGGCAAATAGGTCCTGGCTTCAGAGCTATTTTTGGAGAGGGCCACATCTACAGGGAGGTGTAGATGAGGACCCAAGCTTGCAGCCCCCCAAGAGTGGCTGATGGACAATGGGATGCCGGAATCAGGAAGTACTCACCTTTATAAGGTGCCAGAGAGAGAAACACCTCCAGCCTCAGCCTGTGGCCCGTGAGGCACCAGCAGAGATGGGAGAAGGAGGAGAGAGAGAAGTTGGGGTATTCCTCCCTCATCACTTATGTTTGGTGGCATGTCCTGCACCATGGCACAGCTCCCATGGGACGAACCCTCCACCCAGCTCCAACTCGGAGACAGTGTCCTCCCTTCATCCCCGGGGAGAAACTGGCTTCCCTCAGCTCCTTGGTGGCAGCTGCCCACACCTCTGTAAGCAGTCCCTTCAGTGAAGCCTCTTCATGCAACCGTCTGGGTCAAATTCCATTTGTGATGGGCCCGACTGTGGCTCCCTCCCCCTCACATGGTCCCTGAGAGGGAATGCTCCTCTGTCTGCCCCTTATCAGGCTCTGAGCCTGTCCAGACATTGTCGCCTCTCTGATCACCCCTGGGGGCCCCTGGATCCTGTGCAGCCCATTTTGAATCACTCCTCTGGGGTTGTGGCTGTCATGGAAGGACCTCCCACGGCTTGGGTGTGTGTGTGTTGGGGGGGTAGACTCCGGGAACCATGTGCCTGGCCGAGGACCTGCCTGCTTCCATCACCTTCATGGTAGGTGCAGGGATGGGATCTCTCTGGGGCCCTTCCTGCCAGGTGGTCCTGGCTGTTGTGGTCACCCCGAATGGGACAGAAGCTGCAGGTTCCCCAGGCAGCTTTGGAGGCGAGGTGCTTATGGAGAAGGGGGAGACCAAGACACAGACGGGAGGATTGGAAGCTCTTAGGAATACCATCTGGGGAACCCCTGGAGATTTCAAATCTGTTATTTATGGAATATTTGTCTAATCCGTCTTGGCTTTTCAGCAGAAATTCCTACTGGGGAAGCAGCCACAGGGCTTCAGGTGGATAGAAACATCCTAAGTCCGCAGGCTGAGAGACTGGCTTCCACCCGGTGGGGACTGAAGTTGACAACAGAATCGTGCGTGTTCTTTGCGGGCTAATTCATGCGGTGAGAGTTGCTTGGCGGGGTAGCTCGGCCCGTGGGCTGGAGGCTTACCGGCCCTCCAGAGAAGCTCGGCAGGGAAAGCCTGTAGCTCGGGGACTCCCTGAATCCCAGAATTCTTCATCCTCGTGTCTTGGGGCTTAGGGGAGATGTGCCTGCCTCGCCACCAGCAAAGCCCACTGTGAACCCCCTGCCTTTCTGTTCCCCCTGCTTTTGCAACCCCCTCAGTGTCCCCCTGTGGGTGGTCTGCAGACAGCACAGGGAGCCGAGGCACTGGAGAAGCCCGAGCGCTGGGACCCCTCACCTGCATTGACACAGGCACCTGAGTTCTGAGCCACAGAGATGGGGTGAGGCCGAGGAAGATGATCATGCCCAAAGAAGGGTGCCTAGCCGTCCCCTGAGCAGGGTGGGAAGGGCCCTAACCTTCCCCAGCTGGAACCTGTCTTAAAAACAGTTTTCTTGGGGCACCTGGGTGATCCTGGGGATCTGGGATCGAGCCCTCATCAGGCTCCCCAGAGGGAGCCTGCTTCTCCCTCTGCTTATGTCTCTGCCTCTCTCTGCATCTTTCATGAATAAATGAATAAAATCTTTTTTTTTTTTTTTTAAAAGCAGCTTTCTCACCTGGGCGAGGTCCCTGGGTTGACCTGAAAGCCTGCAGCTGGAGGGAAGAAAGGCCACGGAGCTCAGATGCCTGCAGAAAGGCCGGGTGCCGTGGTCACCTCCCGCACCTCCCGGTGTTCCTTGGGAACCGCTCAGCCCGGCCTGCTGACCTGTGACCTCGGGGCCACGCTTTCACCAAGGGGACAGAAGACAGACGGAAGCTGCTGCCATGCCAAGGATGGTGAGATTATTTCGGAGTTATTTTATTTTCTTGCAGTTTTCAGGAAAAGAAATTCTAAATATTCATAATTTCACATTCAGGCTCCACGGGGCATTGGAATCATAATTGTTAGTAGCTTCAAGTGAAAAGAAACAGCACAACCCCTGGCAAAGCACAGCACGTGGCCAACATGAAAGCTAATACCTTCTCGTTCTTTCTGAGGTCCTTGGCCTCCGGTCCTTGTTGACCGTGACATTCACTCTGAGTTAAAACTACCCACTGTTTGCATTTGTGTACTAAGGTTCACAAGGCAACCTGACCAACTCTGCAGGCTACACAGAAACCTAAATCCCACCCCCCTCCCCAAACAGAAGGGAAGCTTCCAGTGCTTTCTGTCCTCTAACAACAGAGAGAAGATGGAGTAGAATTAGAAGACCCTCAGTCAGCTAAACTCAATTTTAATTTAATTCACGGCATCTGACTTCCCAGCTGTGAAGTGCCCTAAGCAGAGTTTCTCAATTTGGCCAAACTGGTCTGAATCACTGGAGATAAAATGCACATGGTGAGTTGTATCCTATCTGGAAGACTCAGATTCAGTCAATCAGGATGTTGGTGGCGCCAGGAGACTGTATTTTTAGCAAGATCCCCAGGATCTTTTTTTCCCCCCAAAGATTTTATTTATTTATTTATTTATTTATTTATTTATTTATTTATTTATTTATTTATTTATTTGAGAGAGGGAAGAGAGTAAGAGCAGAGGCAGAGGGAGAAGCAGACTCCCCGCTGAGCAGGGAGCCTGACTTGGGGCTTGATCCCAGGACCCTAGGATGAGCCAAAGGCAGTTGCTTAATCGACTGACCCACCCAGGTGCCCCAAGATCCCCAGGGGATTCTGATACAAACAAATCCTGGCTGTTAGATCTACTTAGAGGCAAAACCCTTGTCTTCACATTCTCCCTCTTCCTCAGACACATCTAAAAAATAAATGCAATAAGTAAATAAAGACAGTTTTCAAGATGTTCATGGAATGACTTTTTTTTTTTTACATTTTTCCACTAGTTAAGACAAAAACATTACAATGATTGACTTCTTTCATTTAGTTACATAAATAAAATTTTTATAAATATCTCTTTATAAACAATATAAATAGCTTTACAACATAAATACATTTATGCATGACATGAATTTACAAACAGCAATGTTTTACAGCTGGTCTTGTCAGTCTCTTAAAAACTGTCCCTTGTCATCACGTTCGTGTAGGTGTGTGTTGCATGTATATAATATATATATAATATATAACTTTTTATTTTTCATTTTCAAAAAAAAAAAAAACCCCAAACAAGAAAATCATATCCCCCTTCCCAAATAATAATAAAACAGCTGGTGTTGTGTATTCCCAGTACCAGGAAAAAAAAAAAAAAAAGAAATGTAAAAGCCACATTGCGTTGGAGGTGCTTCCAGATGCTGTGAGGCTGATGACCAAGAATGACCTCAGCAAAACGGAGCAAGTTCCCGATCCTGCAACACAGAGGGGACATGGGACACTCAGTTCTGGCCCCTTAGCTGAGAAAGCCCAGCCCACAGGACAGCCCCTTTCCCACAGCAGCATGAAGCATGGCCCAGGCCCACCTTGGCCTACTGGGCCTGACAAAGCCGTCTGGGGGTGGGAGGGGGCTGCTTCTCTGGCTCTCACCTCGTTGCCTGCTGTGTCCTTGGCACCTTCTGCCCCAGCACAGGTGGAATCAGACTGCCTGCCAGCCCTCCTCCCCCTCAGTCTCCCTGCAGACCTTGCCCTTGGCACTTGGTGAGGAAAAGAGAGTGGAAATGCCCAAACCCTCAGTGAGGTGTTGGCCTCAGCAGAGGGGAGGGGAAGGCAAACATCCGAGGAGCTGGGAATTCTGGGCTCAAATCCCAACTCTGACATTAACTTCCTGGACAGCCCTGGATAGCTTTGAGTATCTCTTTCCTCACCCATAAAATGGGATAATAGCCACCTCCTGGGGCCGGCTGGAAGATTCAAGAGGGGGCCACACACTGGGCAGCGGCAAGGTGTCTGGGTCACTGATGCCCCTCATTAAATAGCACTTCCTTCTCCAGCTCGCTTTGCCGCAGGAAGGGTCCTCTTCAGACGCAGGGGAAGCAGGGTCCCATGCCAGTCCTGGGGCACTGAATGGTCATGCTGGGCTGGGTTGAGAGTCAAGAGTCCTTTGATGAGGGCTCTACTAGCTCTCTGCTAATGGGCGTGTGGGTGCCCTGAGGCCTGAGAGAGGGGTCCTCCTCCGATGGTGTGGTGCCTTCCCAGAGGACAGCACACGCAGAAGGACCCCAGGCCTTGATGAACTCCCATGTCTGGCTGTCCCATGTGTTTAAACAGATGATAGATGTCTGTGATGTCCCTGGGGCTCAGGGGCAAGGTGTTCATTCAGGCATTGGCCACACCTTGTCTCTATCATTAGAATTTTATAACCAAGACTGTAACCATCAGCGACAGTCATTATGGTGACTGCTAAGAGCCAAAGTCAACTCCTGAGTGAAGTCAACTCCTAGTCAAAGGGGCTGAGATGTCTTAGCAATCTGGCCTCCTGCCTACTACCTCCCCACTCGCTGGGCCATCACCTGGTACCCACAGATGGCCACACCCAAGAACAAGGAGACTATGGGGACGTGCATGCCGGGCACTGTGAAGACCCCCTTCCTTGTCTTGCCTCCTGCTAACCCATTGAATAACATTTATTTAGATTCTAAAGTTGGAGGTTGATGTTTAAATCACAATGTGAACTGAAAATGTGACCCCATCTCTCCATTATTTCCATAGGACAGAAGAGAGCCAAGCCATTACCATGGAAGCTACTAAAGGCCAGGACCCCTGTCCCAGAATCATCTCTTCCTGTGCAGGGGTGAGTCAAGATCTCAGACAAACGAAACTCCTGCAGAAATGGGGAGGAGCACGCAGCCCAGTCAAGTCTGGCTGCACGGAGGAAAAACCCAGGGCAGGTGGGAGAGGAGTGCCCCTGAGCTGGGTGGGGTATGTTTCTCTGGCCATCGACAAACATTTTTAAAAGCCTCTTGTGGGAGTGCTGTCGGTCCCAGATCACCTTAGGCAGGCACCTGGCCCTCAAGCTGCTCATGAGTTAATTTGGAGGAGGTAAATAGGTTCCCAAACAACAATGGTTCAGATGAAAAGTGTTCTGTGCTGAGGCAATGTCCTGGAGAGCTCCAAAGAGGGGCACACTCATTGCCCTCTGGGGGAAGACAGTGTGGACACTGACAGGGCTTCTTGGGCAAGAGAACGGCTTGCCCGTGGTCTTGGAGTGGGATAGATAGGCTGTGGGACCAAGGATGGCAGCAGCCAGGCTTCAGGGAAAGGTTGAAAACCAGAGTCAGTTCTTAAATGTGAACTTCAGAGGTGGGCTCTGTATTTCCATGGGAACTGAAGGGCAGCAGGAGTGGACAGGAGGGCGGAGGCGGGGACCATCTTTGCCACACTGCCAGGATGCTGGCAGGGGCTGAAGGTAGCACAGGGGTTTCCATCCCTAGTGGAGGGGCCCAGGCATGATGGAGGTGGGAAGCTGGGGAGGAGCTCAATTTGGGACATGCTGAGGTCCAAGTTGGGGAAAAAAAAAAAAAAAAAAAAAAAAAAAGAGAGATTTATTTTAGTCTTTTTCCCTGCCCTGAAATAGTGCCACAAACACCGGGGTTCTATCCTGAAGTCACGAAGGCAGCAAGCAGCATCAGGACCCTGGACAGACCAGTTTGCTCATAGCAGCAGGTTAGAGAAGGGGTAAGAATTAGAAAGCTTTGGGGCAGAAGGGCATCCTGGTGATGCCAACAGAGGGCTATTCTATTGTGGAGGGGCAGGTGTTTTTCCAAGTATGTCCAAGTTGGTCCCGGGAAAGAGCCCTGACCTCTGGGCTGCCTACTGCCTGGGCACCACGATCCAGGGCTGGCAGGTAAACTTACCCTCTGCTTGTGCGTATGCCCTTCCTTCTCTGCTCCCACAAACCCACGGTCTCCCCTCAATACCCTCAAATGGTCAACTGGGACCAGTTCTGCTGGTTTGCTCAGGGTCCGGGTGTGAGCAGGACCCCACTCCTCCCACGGCCCCTCACAGTCGCGGTGTCCATGCAAGCTGTCGGCTTCTCTAGAGGAGGTTAGGTGGCTCATCCGGGTGGAGCCGTTTCTGACCTCGCCCAAGTCCCCTAACCGCTTTATCCCTCACTTTTTTCATCTGTAAAATGGGACGATAATGGGGTTGGGGGCAAATGGCTCGCGCGCACACGCTCGCTCGTGCCGGGATCGCCTGGGTCTCCTCCAAAGGGCGCCGCGGGGGATCCGGGAGGCCCGGGCTGCGGGCGGGGGTCGGGGGAGCTCGGTGCGCACAGGCCCCGGGCCGGGTTGGTGGTACTCACCGCCGCCAGGGGTCGCCGCACTAACATCCCAAGCCGCTCATGGAGCCGATCCGGTCCAGCTTGAGGCCGAAGCAGCCCTTGGACAAACCCTTCTTGTTGCCTCCTTTGTATTTGCGCGCGTTGGGGTGCTCATGCAGGAGGCGCACCCACGCGGCCCGCGACTTGGTGTCCACGCGCAGGTCCCGGAGCAGTCGCGACCGGTCGCCCTTGAGGTTGGCGCCGCCGCCCCCGGGAGTTTTGTCGCCCTTCTTCTGACCGCCCCCCGCAGCCTGGGGCTCGGCCAGCTCCTCCCCGGGCGGAGTTCGCGGGACCTGTCCGAGGGAAAGGACCGGCAGGTGAAGGGACGCCCCGCGGCAGCGCCAGGTACTTGGCGGGACCCCTGCTGCTCTGGCCCGACGCCCCGCCAGCGCGATTTGTCCCTTCGGAGACCCGAGCGCGCCCCCACAGACGCGGGACGGCTCGGCCCTGCATCCACCTGCCACGCAGCCGCCTTGTCGGCTCCTTAGGGGAGCCCTTGCCCTCCCGTCCTTTGCGCCCTGCCGGGCTGGCCACACTGGGGCAGGGGCTGCGCATCTGTCGACGTTCTCCTGAGGCTGGGGATGCAGCCCCCCGAGGCGGTGTCGAGGGCTCCCCGGCTCGCACCCGTGCACGTCTCGGAGGAGAGGGCCGCCTTCGCGCCCTCTGCTCCCTCTCGTGCGCTGCAGCCTCCTAGGCCCCCAGCCCTCCCACGGCCCCTCACAGTCCCGATGTCCATGCAACAGCACCCACCTTCGGCGGCGCCCCGGGCTTGGCTTCGGAGGGCCGGAGCGAGAGTAGCGTGAGCAGCAGGGCGCAGGCCAGCAGCTGCGAGAGGTGCATGGTGCCGGTGGGGTCGAGGGGCGCAGACCAGCGGCAGCGAGGGCGCACGGGCCGGCGGGCAGACGGGCAGGCGAGCGCGGAGCAGGCAGGCTGGGCTGCGGTGTGGGCGCGAGTCCCAGTGCTGCGCGGCGCCGGCTGGGTGCGCTCTGAACCCGCGGCTCCGCTCGCGCCTTTATAATCCAACCTGCCGCTGATGTCATCCTCCCGCCCACCCGGCTGCCCGGGCCAATGGCACGCGCGCCGAGGGCCCGGAGGGGGCCGTGGAGGCTCCCCCACTGCCCCCACCTACATCCCACCCCCGAGGGATGCCGCTCCGCCAGCTCTCTCCCGCCGCACTCGCGGCTGCACAGCGGCGCGCACAGGGAACTCCATTTGCAGCGAGCGCGTGCCAGGCATGCCAAGCGTTGGTGCTCCCGGTGCCCCGCACACACGCTTGGACCTCAACACACGCGCTCTCCCTAGGAGGGATCAGTTTCCCTCTTTGCAGGTGCAAAGACTGGCTCAGAGGAATTAAGTCATTTGCCCAAAGCCACACAGCCAGAAAGTTGGCACAGCCCGAAATCCACGCAGATCTGCCTTGTTGCCAAACTCTTCCCTGGGCACCAGGCAGGAGCAGGCCTGGTACTGCGGCTCCAGTACCTTTCACCTACTCGGGAGTTCAGACCGCACCAACGTCTTTAAGTTAGGGAGGCAGAGGATGGGGTGGAAGCTGGGCCTGAGGCGCAGGGAGAGCGAGGTTTGAGGTTTGCCCCGGGGCCGCAGGGGGGAGCGCAAGTCCTACACCGGAGACTGCAAGCTTTTTGCCTGCGGGTGTTTCTGAGAGTGAAACGCGAACCGGATGGGCTAAGACGGGAGGCCGCAGATACCGGTGCCCACGCGTGTGTGCAGGAGCATCCTGTACCCGTCACTGTGGCTCTAAGTTCGCGCTCAGCCGGGTCCGCTGCACCGAACCCTCGAGGTCTGACCCCGGTAGCTTTCGTGTGCACTCACCGGTGTGCACCTGAGCCAGTCTGTCCCCGCGCCGAGCAGGCCGTTCTCCGCGCGGACCCGCGCACCTGCACCGGCTGCAGAGAGAGCTTTACCAGCTTCGAGCCCAGTATGGCTTCCGGGGACGTGACAGGTGGTTGCCTTCCTTTTTTTCAGCCTTAGATAGTCAGGACAAAGTCACCTAGACCCGCTGCTCACAACTCCCTCTCCTGGGACAGAGTGTCTTAATGCCTTGGGCTCCAAGGAGTCCCTTCGGGATGGGCAGAGGAGGCAGAGAGCCTGGGACCTCAAGAACTGAGTGAGGTGCAGAAATGTATGATCCCATTGCCACCCCACAGGACTCTGCTGGAGAGCACTCCCCGGGGCCAGGGCGGTGGTCCCTAGGTGCCAAGACCGAAGCCAGGTACAGGTGCCTGCGGGAGTTTGTATGTTGCTTCCCCTCCCCCCCCACCCCGGAGAGGGCAGTGGCGGTCAGGAAGGGCAGGGGGAATCAGGTGCCCCATGGATAGCTCCCACAGCTGGGCCTGGGCCTGGACACGGAGGCAATGGTTCCATGGCCCTTCAGGGTCTCTTCTTCCCACCTGGCACTCTGACTCAGAAATTGCAGACCCACTGAGCCCAAAGTCCTGTTGTGTAGGGAATAATCTACATCCGAGGCCTGAGTTTGGCGTAGCAGAATTTCCGAGTCTAGAGGAGGATTCGGACATTGACAGGGCATCCTCTGGGAGTTCTGGTGAGTGGATGCAACATTTCCACACAGCCTCCCTGGTTGCTGCTCTGTGGTAACACCCATAGAGTGGCACCACTCTTGCATTTGAGGAGTAAGAAAGAGAAGCAAGAATGGGGAAGAGGGAGGGATTTCCGGGTGGGTGATGGAGGTCCTCTCTCCTCTTTGCCTACTGATCAAAGGAGAATGTTACCACTCTGGAGCTTCTCTGAGATTTGCTTTATTTCCACCTGTTTAAGGAGCTGAGCAGATTGACTCTAGAGCCAGGCATTGGGCTCTTTTCCAGGAGACAGCAGCTACATCCTCTGAAACTCCTTATTAAGGACAGGTTGGAAGCTTCTGGTGCACAAAGTTTACCTCCTTCTGTCTGAATGTCTGTAGGCTGGTTCTTCCTATCTTTTGTGTCCCTTGGATGTACTTGGTGACAGCTGGCTAACTATCTAAGTCTCCCCTCTCTTTGAGCTTTGAGGCTAAATTAAATAAACCAACCCCACCCAACCCCACCGCAGTGTGGACAAAGCCTTGGACTCTATTTCCCCTCTTTGGATCTTTGGAAGTGGAATCTTCTGGTGAGCCCCCGCTGGTGACCACTGGGCTGTGGTCATCTGGGGCAGACCAGATCCCAGAATAGTCACCTGTGGAGCGAGGCCTCCCTGGGGCAGCTCCTGCTTAGCTGCGGCCTGGAAGGTGGGGTGGATAGAAGTTCCAGGACTAGGCTGGAGGAACCCTCGGGAAAGGAGGTAGTCAGCACGTCACTGCCTTGGGCTCCTCCCATAGTGAAATGGAGAGGAAGCTTTCTCCCTCTTGGGTCTAGAATGGGGACTCAGGTTCCTCTGTCCTGCTTTTCCCTCAAGAGGTCTGCTTTTTCTGCTCTGGTCCCAGGGACAGGGCCTGGGACAGTTGGACCCACTGAGCAGCTGAACCGGAGCTGTTGGGAGCACTTTATTGAATGCTCAATGTGAAAACTCCTCCTGATGGCAAGAGGAAGAGAAAAGGCCACTGGGCCTCAGGAGTCTGGCAGTTCTGTAGGGGATCCTTTCCTGTGTTACTTATACAGCCACTGATTCCCCCAGTATCCACTGAGCTCCCTGGCAGCCTGCGGAGTCCCTTCCCCATGAAGAAGGACCCCAGGAAACAGACGCTAGCTTTGTAGGCTGGAAAGGTCAATGGTGAGGAGGGATGGCAGCTCTCCCAGCTTGGGCTAGTAGGGCGGGCTTCCTGGATAGGGAAAGTCTGTACCGAGTTGAGCTGAGCAAGGAAGGGATCCATGGTTAGAGGGTTGCAGTAAGGGAAAAATAAGAAGTGGCCTCGCCAAAGGGCAAATCCTTGAAACCAAGGGAAGTGGGAGGGCAGCCCCTGGATGTTGCAGAGCCCTGCATGCTCAGACCGGGGAGAGTGGGGGTTTCAGATCCAGAGGAGGCAGGCTTGGGAGAAAGGCTGGTCAGCAGAGGCAGGTTCTGGAGGCATTGGTGATAAAGAGGGGGAGGGGCTTGTCTGCAAGGGTGGGAGCCTACTGTGCTCCGGAGGGTGGGGAGGAACAGCAAACTTGGTTGCAGGGTGGTGGGATGGTAGGGGGTGGGCATGAAAGATGAAGCCGAGCGAGGGTGGTCAGTTGAGAGGAGGAGGCACAGAGAGGGAACAGGACTTGGGGAAAGTCAGAACCAGGCTGAAGTGTGCCGAACCCCAGGCATCTGAGAGTCACACGACTGGGACCCTCTTCTTGCTCCTGGACCTCTGGAATATGGGGACATGGAGAGAAAAGACTCCATTCTTGTGGGCTCCTTTTCCTTTTTTTTCTGGTCCATGAAGGCAAGGGGAGACCCTGGCACCTGCTACAGGCCAGGCCCTTCCTTGGGACAGTTGATATCCAGTCGGCTAGCAAGACCCTATGGAACATGAAGGGGGCCTTTGTGAGAAAGGTGTGCGGAAGGGCTTTTCCGAGGCTGGAGACCGGGTGGTGAAGGCAGGATTGTGCAGCTCCCCTCCCCAGGAGGTGGGAACTTGCTCCCTGGGGAACAGCGCCCCCTCCTGGCACTGGGGCAAAGCGGGAGGGTTCTCAGGCACACAGAGGAAGGGAGGGATCCTCAGCAGCCCATCTGTTTTCTCTGCAATTATTTCATCCCAGGGGCCCCCTTCCAGCTGCATAACTTCCCAGAGAGGACACTGAACAGGCGGTGAGCAGATCTTATGGAGTCCAGGCAGGGAAATGTCAGCGGGACCCTGGCCAAGTCCCATCACTGCTCTGGGCCTTCAGTTTCACCACCTGTAATTGCGAAAAAGCTGTACGTGCCTCCTGGATGGGGGCAGAGTGAATCAGGAGGCCCGACAAGAGGCTCCCAACCCTGAGACAAAGGCAGGAAGAGCAGCTGGGGGCAGACGAGGAATCTGAATGTCACTGCATGAGAACACTCGTACTTCCGAGCCCCCAACAGTTCCTAGGACCATTCGCTGGTGGAGACCCATGAAGGACACAGAGACCAAAGCTTGGCGGGGTCTTCTTGAGCTTGGTGCCTCCTCCAGGAGCTGGAGGCCAAGGAAGTGTCATCTCCTCCGTCCTGGGCCAGAAATTCCAGGAAAGCTTAACCTAATGGTGCCATGAGGTCTTTGTCTGACCCCAGGACACCCCCACCTGATGAGCCAGCTGCCTTCCTTCTTCTTTCCCAGCAGCTCTGCCAGCACCTGCTCCAGATGGCCTCCAACCCCGCTGTCCTACGCAAGCCCATGACGTCAGAGTTTATCCCTCCTTTTTTTCCTTTTCAAAAATAAAACAGAGATAGGGTTGACAGAAAGCCTCAATAGATAGGCTCAGTTCCCTGGGGGGAACGACTGCTCCCCGTGTGGGTTTGGCTTTTACCAGGCAGGCGAGGGAGCAGAGGGCCTAAACCCTGAGGAAGCCAGCAGGGAGGTAAAGGCAAGGGCCCTTCTGAGCCAAAGACAGTTCAGCATCCTGACCTCGGCATGTAGTGTGCACCAGATGTTTGCAGAGGGGACAGATCTGCTGCCAGGCTCTGTGTCCTGGAGACTGGGTTTGCCTTGGCTGGGCTCTGGTAAAATGTTGATCATATGGAGCTTTTCCAAACAGGAAGCCACTCCTTGATGCTCTGGGGGTTCCCTATAGTGAGCCCATCTTCTTGGTGTATACCTGGAGGGGCCTGTCTACTCTCTGGTCTTGGAGAAGGAGGCCTCTGCATGCAGGTAGGAGGGGCCCCAGGTGTCTTATAGACGCCTCTGAACTTGGCACCTTCACGAAAGGGAGTATGGGATGGGCCCTCAGGATCCGGGGCCATGAATCAGCTGAGGGAACCCCATCTCTGGGTTTCCCAAGCCTCACAGTCCTCTGTGGATTTCTGCCCCAGGAGTGTGTGATCATCAGCCACTTCCTGGTGAGCAGTCCGCGTGAATGGCCAGCATACACTGGCAAGAGAGAGACACGACCAAGCTAGATGCTAACAAGGGTTGGAGAGAACATACTTCTTGCAGTCTGGGTTCAGTGATTGGAAAATATTTTTAAGCCCAAGCCCCACCACCCTGAAAAAGCCCAAAGCCCATCATTTTTTAAAAAAGATTTTATTTATTTATTTTATTTATTATTGAGGGAGGGGCAGAGGGAGAAGGAGAGACTCTCAAGCAGGCTCCCCACTGAGTGTAGAGCCCAACTTGGGGCTCGATCTCACAATCAGGAGATTATGACTGCAGTTGTATTGGAGAGTCAGACGCTTAACTGAGTGAGTCACCCAGGTGCCCTCCCCCGACCCTCACCCCCACCCCGCTAAATTTTTTGGAACCCACCCTTGTGCCTGTGGGATTGTTTCTGGGTCCAACGTGCACTATAATACAACAAACCTTTTCTCAAGGACCTCCCAGTAGGGCCTCCTGTCTCAATGCAGGCTGGGCAAGGAGAAGACTCCTTTCCTCCCAAAATGAGGCCTGTTTTGTTTCATGGGTGAAATAATTTACAGTGGTAAGGATGGGAGGCAGGCTCTGTGTGTAGTGGACGGATATTAGTAGATTTTTTCTGCCTGGCTTCTCAGCCACCCAGGGAAGCTGAAATGCCAAAAGCTTGCCTGACCACCTCTGCAGACTGTGCATGGGTGTTTGACCTGGACTCCCTAGTTTTTGTTGTTTGTTTGTTTAGAGAGAGAGAGAAGAGGGAGAGAGGGGAGGGGTAGAAGGAGAGGGAGAATCTTAAGCAGGTTCCATACCTAGTGCAGAGCTGGACACGGGACTCGATCCCACCACCCTGAGATCATGACCTGAGCTGAAACCAAGAGTCAAATGCTTAACTGAATGAGCCACCCTGGCGCTTGCCGGCCACGTTGTCTTGAAAAATCACATCATAATTGTAAATTTGTAGTTTGTAAAATTGTGAATTGTCAATTATTTTGTGGGATGATTAAAAATATCATACCCACTCTATAGAATTAAATAGTTCCTGATCCTAGCTCACAGCCTGGTGGGGGAGTTCACTTCAGTAAAATGAATGTGACATATGCTCATACGTGTTACTAAATTAAGCAAATATTTCTAACTTCAGCACCTTCTTACCCCATTAAATCCAAATGTGTTTCTCAGGCAGAATGGGTTTCACGGAGTGAAGAGAAACACAGAGTGCTGAGTGATGTGTCATGAGAAAATCCAGAAAGTGGGTGGTAACTGGGCCAGGAGTGGAGGGTGAGGGGCTGGGAGACAGGGCACCTGGCTTTGGAGAGGAACTGGGTCCTGCCCCTTCCCTCCACCCTCCGAGGGAACTTGAATGCAGAGGCATTTGAGCGTCATGCCCTGGACAGCCCGGCCCCATACCTCTGGGCGCTAGACCCCGCCTGGGTCTGGACCAGGCCACCTTCTCTTGGTCCCCTTGGACAGCGTGGACTGCAGGGCAGCAGAACAGCGGTTGGACTAGGGTGGCATGGCTGGGACTGCTCACTGAGAACCTTCCAGGAGGTGAACCTCATGGAGAAGGATGCGTGACAATTGGGACTGATTTCTGAGCCGCGCTGAAGCAGGAGAGCCTCCAAGGCAGGCCTGTTTCTGGCACCAGGACCTGGCAGGATCTGAAACGATGTGGGATGGCCCGGGAATCTTCTGGTGTGATGGTCCTGCTGAGTGCCGGGGCTCTCCCTGGGCCTGCTGGTCCCTATAGACTCTGGTTCCCCACAGTCAGCAGGGGCCCAGCCTCAGAGTCCTCTCGGCTCCTGAGCCTGTGGCTGTCACAGCCCCAATGCCACCATCTGTGGCTTCTTGAGGAACACCTATGTCTACCTCAGCAGTTTCAGTTCCTTGCACACTGCCCGCCACACAGTAGGTGCTTCATAAATGCACAGGGGTGTAAAGCCAGCAGAGACAGCCTCTGCCCTCCCAGCGGGAAGGTGCTGGCAAAGCCGCCAGCAGCGCCACCCCACGCCCCGCCGGCTCTGATCTGCCCTCAGCCACACACCGGGCCTCACAGGCTGCACAGGCCTACGGGGGAGCTGGCCGGACTCCAGGGGGTCACGGGGATCGGGCTTGGGAGGGAGCCCCTGCTTCCCGCGAGAACATCTGCTGAGAGGAACAGCTGTCTCCACCCTGTGCTGAGCGGCTCCCGTGGGAACGTGGTGTGCAGTTGGCAGAGGCACGACGCAGCTCCTCGGCCCCTCGCCGCCATTTTCTGGGCGTGGGGGGGGCAGTGCTCAGAGTTCTGGGGCCTTTGTCACATCTGTCAGCGGCCGTTTCTCTGGGGCCACACTGTGCCCTCTTCCCATTCTTTCCTTCTTTAATTTCTGGGAGGTCTGGAGGGGATAGGGCCAGGTTGGTTGGGAGCACTGCGGTCATAAGGTCTGGGGAGCCGGAGGGCTCTGGTGTCTGGAAACCAGGCCTCTCAGGTGGCCGCGGGAATTAGGTGGTCGGAGGCCCGAGCTGGCTGCGTGGGGCTCGGTGGTGCCAGGGGTGACATACCCGAGCAAAGGTATGTGGCGGTTGTCTTCTCAGCGGACCCGGCGAAGGCCTCTGGGACTCCCCTTGGAGTCCCAGCAGCGGGAGGCCTGGCACACACGGGTCCCTGGGGCACGAGCCAGCTCTACGCACCTGAGAAACCTCCCCTCGCAGCAGCAGCAGCAGCGGGACAGACAGAGCCTCCACCTGTGGCTCCAGGGGGGGTCCTCACAGCTGACGCACTCCCCTCGCCCAGCGCCTCCTCTGCTGACACCCACCTGGGAGGCGGCAGGAGGCTCAGGCTTGCTGCGGAGTCTGGAACTGAGACAGAAACAAGACAGTGGCTCAGACGTGGGCAGGGCCTGGGGTCCAGGTGAGGTCTACCTGGTTACGCGGCCGAGCAGTTCCCAGACGGAGGCGAGGCTGGGACAGGGGCCTCCCCACCCCCCCAGACTTCTGCTGAGCTCACAGGGTGAGCTGTGCGGACCACAGGGCGGGAGTCGGGCAGCCTGCGTCTCTCGGAGGCACAGGGCAGAGGCAGGAGGCTGGGAAAGGAGCTGCCCCTGGCAGTTATCTGACCCCAGGAGGACTTGCCCAGTACTATGAGCTCATGGGCACAGGCACAGAGCTGGGTGGTGACAGGAAAGGAATGGCAAATGTTCGCTGGAGACCTGGAGGCGTGGGGCTTTCGCATGAGCTCATGCGATAAGACGCTCCCCAGGCCTCGCCAGGCCGGGCCCTGCGGGCAGCTGTGTCCCCCAGGAGGAGCCCCCGCCGCCGGCCCTGCCAGCCTCTGCCCTCCGCACACACGGTCTCACTTGCTCGGAAACCTCAGGCTGAGGCTAGGAAGCCAGCCTCAAGATGGCCTGGGCAGTGTCAAGCTTAATTTGGGTGGAGTGACGAACGTTCTTTCTTTAATTGATTTTTTGGGTGAGCGTGTATAGAATACTTAGCCAGTGTTACAGTGCAAGGTCAACAGAAATGTCCAAGCAACGTCAAAATGTTTAAATACCTCCACCAGTATAATACCATCTGCCTATTACTTTCCTAGGTTTTCAGATCCTCCAAAATTTGCCTGTAGACGGAATCTAAAGTATACGGAATATCTTGTGATCAACTTTTTCATGCACTGTCATTTTGTATGGCTTTTCCCATGGAACTGCACAGTCTGCAATATAATCCTTCACGGTCAGGATTGGGCTGTTTACTGTGTATATACAAATTACGCAGGTAAAAACATCTCTTTACAAATAGAAATTTTCTCTTCCTTCCCTCACTCCCCTCCTTCCTTCTGTCTTTACCCTCCCTGCTCTCTCCCTGCCTCTCTTCTCCTTTTTTCTTTTTCTTTTTTCTTTTCTTTTCTTTCTTTTCTTTCTTTCTTTCTTTCTTTCTTTCTTTCTTTCTTTCTTTCTTTCTCTCTCTCTCTCTCTCTCTCTCTCTTCCTTTCTTTCTTTCTTTCTTTCTTCCTTCCTTCCTTCCTTCCTTTCTTTCTTTCTTTCTTTCTTTCTTTCTTTCTTTCTTTCTTTCTTTCTTTCTTTCTTTCTTTCTTTCTTTCTTTCTTTCTTCAATCAGAGGAATTGCCAGTTGGAGGATTTGATGATGTGAGCTCTCTGTGGTTTGGTAGCTCTGTGCCAACTCCAGGCCAGTGCTACATACCGACTGAGTGAATTCTCTTTCTAGTTCCTCTGCTAATCCTGAAGCCTTGTTTGTATTTGCCCAAGACCCTCAGAGTGCTTTAAGTTGTCTTCCTCTAATTTCTAAGAGTTTTCAAAATATTTTTATCAGCTTGTAAAATATTTCAATATTATTATTTTTTCATATATACCGTGAAATATTCTTCTACTCCATTGTTTTTCTCTAGTTTTATATACAGATGTTTACAAATTTTTTAAAAAAATGTATTCTATTCTCATAGCCTCCCATACTTTAATTACATGCTTGGACAGTTCCTTCACTCAGCTCTCTCTCCCTGGGGGCCATCTGTTCCAGAGATGCCCCACTGCATCTCTAGTACCCAGCCTGGAAAAATCCACTGCAGAAACTAAAAGTGCATACCATGAAGTGGCTTTGATTCTAGTGAATTGGGTATTTTCTACCTACGTCAGGTAGGAAAACAGAGAGGAAATTGAGCTTAGAAGAGTTAAGTATTTGAGTAAGCAGCTCAAATGGGACCCGAAACCCAGAGATCTGTTTGCTCTGAAACCCACACTTTGTCCTGACACCCATGTCTCAGTAGATGGAGTGAGCCCATGCTTTTCTATTCTTCTGTTGTGGGTTTGGTTTTTTTTTTTTTTTTTAAATGGTTGTGTGTATGCATGTGAATATTTAACTTTAACCTGTCTGGAATGTTCTGTGGTAAATAGCATGAGTAAGGATTTGTTATTCTTGTGACATTACTATCCATTCCGCATATGAATGTAGAGATAATTATTTCTTTCAACATTTTATTAAAGCCTTTTAAAAAATTTTTATTCAGTTGAGAAAGAAGAGAGTAAGCATGAGCTGGGGGGAGGGATAGAGGGAGAGGCAGGCTCCCCCCTGAGCAGGGAGCCTGAGATATGTGTGTGTGTGTGTGTGTGTGTGTGTGTGTGTGTATATATATATATATATTTATTTATTTATTTATTTATTTGTGGGACGCCTGGGTAGCTCAGTGGTTGAGCCTCTGCCTTTGGCTCAGGTGGTGATCCCAGGGTCCTGGGATCGAGTACCGCATGGGGCTCCCTGTAGGGAGCCTGTTTCTCCCTCTGCTTATGTCTCTGCCTCTCTTCTGTGTCTCTCACAAATAAATAAATAAAATCTTAAAAAAATATATATTCATATGTGTTTGTTTTTTAAGTAGTCTCCACTCTGAGTGTGGAGCCCAACACAGGACTTAAATCCACAACTGTGAGATCAAGACCTGAGCTGAGATCAAGAGTCAGACACTTAACTGACTGAACCACCCAGGGGCCCTTGAATATATAATATTTTAAAAATATTTTATGGAAACTTACAAATAGAGCTTTTTTTTTTGGTAAGGTACAGAGTATCATATATGCAACTTTATTATCTGAATTTTCTATGTACTCTTTCTTTTTTGGCAACTGATTTGTAATATGCCGATAGAAGTAGATAACCCCCCCTCATTATTTGATCAACGATGTTTCTCTACTCTTGCCATGATTGTTTGCTCTGTCCCTGTGCAGTAACCCTCCTGGAGTTACTCCTCCATTCCAACACCCTGGTTTTATTGGGGTATGCCAATCTCAATAACTTGTTTCTTTGATCATAGACATGCGGACATGGTTCAGATCTCATCAGGCCCAGGCTGCTGAATTTGTCAATGGCAGAGACCCAAGTAAAGCTCTGAGGGACTTTATCACTTGCATAACTGGGAAGTCTACAGAGGGGGATGCTATTAGCTGATCACAACCAGGTATAGTGATTCAAATGAGGGCAAGTCTCTCTCTCTCCCATAGCTCAGCTCTGTCTCTGTGTAGTGTCTATATTGTCTCCTACTGTAGAGGATCTCTCTCCAGGTGTCAAGGAATGGAGGTGAGGAGGGAGATACCCTCAGGAAGATACCTGTCTAGATAGGATCTTAAAGAAGGACAACTGGTCTTGTTTCATTTGAGTCCCTAGTTACTGTGGCCAGGAAGATGGTTTTTCATGGATTGGCCAGTATTAGCCCAAGTGCTCGTCTCTGGGACCTAGAGATGGAGTATAGAGATTGGTAGCTTCAGAAAGAGGGAAAGAGGACAGAGTGGGTCTCCAAAGGAAATTTGGTAACTGGTACCAAAGGGAGAGGAGAAAGGGGTCAACAGGTTGCATCCCCCTGGCCATATGATGGATTCAAGGATCGGTATGTGACCCAAGCCAGGCCCAGGGATTTTTTTTTTTCCTACCTGGAACTGACAAGAAAGAAATCTCTTTCCTGTGAGGTGGCCAGCCTAGAACTGTTCATGAGCATTGTCTCTGGGCTCTGTCACTGATGCCAGTTAAACCCAGGGAACTACCTGTGGGGAGTCGACTTTTCCACAGAAAGTAGTTCAGATCCTCCAGCTCAGGGGCTGGTAGAGGATGGACTTCCCAGGGGCTCATCCCCCAAGCAGGCCCCAGGCATTGTAATTTTTTATAATATGAATGTTTTATTTTATTCTACCTTTAAAAAATGAAAATAGTTTTCTTTTCTGAGTACTATATAACTTGTACACCATTACCAAGTTAATGTGTCAAGATTTTTCATATTAAGGTTGACCAGAAAATCCTTGAAATCTTTTTTCTTGTCCATTTCCTGAATCATTAAAAAAAAAGTATGAAGTATTACATGATCATATTAACACAGACAACACAAAAGATACAAATAGATGTGAAGGAGAAGATTACCTCTAGGCCCACCACCCCACAACAGGCACTCTGCACATTTTGGGTTATATCTTTTCATATATTTTTCTGTGTATATAAACACATATAGATACATATATTTTATGTATGTATGTATTTAAAATGATTTTATTTATTTATTTGAGAAAGAGAAAGAGAGTACTGTGGTGGGGGGTGGAGGTGCAGAGGGAGAAGCAGATTCCCCACTGAGCAGGGAGCCTGAAGTGGGGCTTGATCCCAGAACCCCAGGATCATGACCTGAGCTGAAGGCAGATGCTTAACCACCTGATCCACTCAGGTGCCCCAGGATACATATATTTTAATAATAAAGTGCAATTGGACTGTAACACTGCTTTGTAGCCTCCTTTTCCTCTTACCCACAACTCTTGAGCACTTTCTGTATGCCTTGTGCTGTCCTGGGCACTTGGCACAGATGGGCTCAGGTCATCTAACCACCCCTTCCTCCTGCACAACTCTAGTAGGTTTGTGTCCTCATTTTCCATGGCATCCTAATGCATGGAGATCTTATTTACTTAGTCACTTCTTTTATTGATGGATTTGTAGGTTGTTTCCACTGTTGACTATTATAAATGTATCGACATGACTACAGATGAGCTTAGATCTTGCAGTATATCACAATTATCTTAATGGGTCTGGAGGATGAGACCCCATCCAGGTAAGTGGGGGTGGAGGGGGCTGCTCCTGCAGTGACTGGGTGTTTCCACTGTCAGATGTCCTGGGATGGGAAGTGAAGGATGGAGACAGTGGTGGAAGAATGTGCTTGCTTTGCTGTGCTCCAGAGGGGATGGTTGGGTCAGCTGGGTCTAGTGTTGCCATAAGGAGAGGCCTAGAGCAGTTCTCGAGGGATGTGATGGCTGCCTCTGGCCAAAAGGAAGCAGGTGCTTCTCAGTGAGTGACCCTGGGCTGTCTATGCTGTGCTTGCTGGCCAGTCTCTGGCTCTGTTGGGGAAATTAAGAGGTTTTGCTGGTCTCATGTTCTGGATGGAGCGGCCAAGGGAGATGGTATCCCTTCTCTCAAGGCCAGCTCCCGGGTAACAGGAGCATGGCTAAGTCAAAAGGTGTCCGTCTATTAAGTCTTCTGAAACATATTGAGGACTACCCTCCAAAAGGTTTGTAGTACTTACACTGTTTCCAGTAGCATGTGACAAGCAGTGTGAGAACCCTCACCCCCAGTGGGTGTTACAGTTTTCTTCACCTTTGCTCATCTAGTAGGTAAGAAAAGATACCTTATGGGTTCTATGGTGATGGTGCTATGTGTGTGGTTTTCTTTTTCCTCCTATTTTTCTTTTCTTCTTTTGAAATCTTCCCTTGGTTACCAGTGAGGTTGAACATCCTCTCATGGGGTCACTGGCCACTTACAACTCTTGGTCAATTACCACGTCATATCCATTGCATATTTTCCATCAGAGTATTCTTTTACTTTTAATTGGTTTGTGAGAGTTATTCATATACTGGGAACATAATCCCTTTGCTTCTCACGTGTTGAAATGTTGTTTCTCAGTTTTTGCTTTGACTTTTAAATCCATGTGAATAGTAGCATATAGAAATTTCAAATTTGTATATAGTCAAACCCATTGTTTTTATCTATTTTTATTTTTAAATTTTATTAAATTCAACTAATTAACATACAACATATTATTGGTTTCAGAGGTAGAGGTCAGTGGTTCATCAGTCTTCTAGAACACGCAGTGCTCGTTATATCACATGCCCTCCTTAATGCCCATCACTCCGTTACCCCATCCCCCAACCATCTCCCCTCCAGTGACCCTCAGTTTGTTTCCTATGATTAAGAGAGTCTGAAAAGAGAGAGAGAGAGAGAGAGAGAGAGAGAGAGAGACTGGTGGTTTGTCTCCATCTCTGATTTCATCTTGTTTTATTTTTCCTTCTCTTCTCCTATGATCCTCAAATTCCACATATGAGTGGGATCGTATAATTGTCTTTTTCTGATTGATTTATTTCACTTAGCCTAATATCCTCTCATTCCATCCATGTTGTTGCAAATGGTAAGATTTCATTTCTTTTTGATGACTGAGTAGTATTCCGTTGTATATCTACACCACGTCTTCTTTATTCATTCATCTGTTGATGGACATCAGGGCTCTTTCCATAGTTTGGCTGTTGTGGACAATGCTGCTATAAACATTGGGGTGCAAGTGTCCTTTCAGATCACTACATTTGTAACTTTGGGGGTAAATATCCAGTAGTGCAAATGCTGAATCATAGGGTAGCTCTATTCTAAACTTTTTGAGGAACCTCCATACTGTTTTCCAAAGTGACTGCACCAGCTTGCGTTCCCACCCACGGTGTACAAGGATTTCCCTTTCTCCGCATCCTGCCAACATCTGTTGTTTCCTGACTTGTTTTAGCCATTCTGATCTGTGTGAGGTGGTATCTCATTGTAAACCCATCATTTTTAAGCTTTATTTTTTTTAAAAGATGTATTTATTTATTCATGAGAGAGAGAGAGAGAGAGAGAGAGGCAGAGACACAGGAGGAGGGAGAAGCAGGCTCCATGCCGGGAGCCCGACGTGGAACTCGATCTCGGGACTCCAGGATCGCGCCGTGGGCCAAAGGCAGGTGCTAAACCGCTGAGCCACCCAAGGATCCCCCGTAAGCTTTATTTTTTTATTTATTTTTTTGTTTTTTTATTTTTATTTATTTTTATTTTTTTTTTCGTAAGCTTTATTTTAAGTAGTCTCTATGCCCAATGTAGAACCCAACATGGGGCTTGAACTCACAACCCTGAAATCAAGACCCGAACTGAGATCAAGAATCAGATGCTTAGGACCAGCGGTTTAGCGCCGTCTGCAGCCCGGGGTGTGATCCTGGAGACCCGGGATCGAGTCCCACGTCGGGCTCCTTGCATGGAGCCTGCTTCTCCTTCTGTCTGTCTCTGCCTCTCTCTGTCTCTCTGTGTCTGTCATGAATAAATAAATAAAATCTTAAAAAAAACTATTAAAATTAAAAAAAAAAAAAGAATCAGATGCTTAACCAACTGAGCCCCCCCAGGCACTCCATAGCCCATTATATTTTTAATTTTTTTTTTTTTCGCTTTGGTTCATTTTTAGAAAGGCCTACTCATTTACTTCCCAAGATTAAATAAACATTGCCTATCCCTCCCCTCCCATACTCTCATACTCTTATGGAGTTTTGTGTGTGTTGGTCTATGAGTACATTTTTATAGCTGGAATTGACTAAGGTGTGAGGTAGAGATCCAGCTTTATTTTTTTTAACATGAAAAATTTAAAGCAGGCGTTACCAACCACCCACCACAATCATTAAAGCATCCTGTGGGGTGCTGTTGGAGACACGAATAACCAGCTTATCCAGAAAATGATATCAAGTTATTAAAATACAACTCAATGAGAAGGGAGGGCAGATCCCGGTGGCTTTTTCCTACCTGAGCTTATATCTGATCAATGACTCCCTTTATAACAGAAGCAGCCTGGATCAGGAACTCGTAGGGCGAAGGCATCAACCTCAGATCTGTCAGGACCTGGGCTTCTCCCTGAGCACATGGGGCTCAGCCCCTTACCGATTCTGCCTTTGGAGCCCAAGATCAAGGAGACAGCAATAAACAGTCTTATGGGGCAGCCTGGGTGGCTCAGTGGTTTAGCGCCACCTTCAGCCCAGGGCCTGATCCTGGAGACCCGAGATTGAGTCCCATGTCAGGCTCCCTGCATGGAGCCTGCTTCTCCCTCTGCCTGTGTCCCTGCCTCTCTCTCTCTCTCTCTCTCTCTCTGAATAAATAAATACAAGTCTTTAAAAAAATTATAAAAAAACAAACAGTCTATGCACCTGACATGGCCCCTGGGAGATCCCAGTTGCTCGCAGAGCTCCAAACTCGGGTAGCAGTGTATGGATTTGCTCTGCAATGCTGATGTGCAAAACATGCTACATTTTCCCATTTTTCCAAGTCAGATTAAACGTGGCTCAGTCTTCAGCTGCCTTATTTATAGGTGGTCAGTTTCACCATTTTGGGGAGCCACTTCTCTGCCTCGGTTTCCCCAAGAGTCCCAGAGGGCCATAGGGGTCAGATGCGTGGCAACTCAGAAGGTTTAACTGGGAGAATTTAGAGTTGGAGCACTTTGGTGGGCGCGCTGTGATACACACACACGGGTTGTGTCTTTCCACAGTGTCTTAATTATGATTATATTGAATCATAAAGCGAGGTTAACATGATGGGAAAGCAGGTTCAGGATTCCGGACTCAAGGATATTTCACTGTGCGTTTAAACTTGGCTTCTTACATGTCACACAAAGCAAAGTGCGACACAAAGTCGCACAACAAACAGGATACAACAAGGGGGTAGGACCTTAGCAAAGCAGACGCGAAGTCAGTCTGAGCGTGCAGTCGAGACGTGGCCTGTCTGGTCTGGATCAGCTCTTGGCACATGCCATTTACTATGCTCAAGCAGCGGAGGGTCTCTGTTCTGTTCTGAGTTCAAGTAGGCAGAGCCTTTGGCAGCTGTTTGACATGGTCAGATGCGAGAGGGTCAGCATCTAGAAAGTCTGACAGTGTGCTGCCCAAATCCTCCCATTATTTTAGTTTTATTTTTTTTAAAGGTTTTATTTATTTATTCATAGAGACACATAGAGGGGGTGGGGCAGAGACACACAGGCAGAGGGAGCAGCAGGCCCCATGCAGGGAGCCCAATGTGGGGCTTGATCCCAGGTCTCCAGGATCATACCCTGGGCTGAAGGCGGCGCTAAACCGCTGAGCCACCCGGGCTGCCCCAAATCCTCCCATTTTAAAGGAGCTTAATCAGTCTTGGCACTTTGCAGACTTCCTCTGGTTCTGCTGGTTATCAGTTCCGGGTGCCAACTGCCTGTGCCGGTTTCTGCGATAAGTGGTCTTAGCTGCAACGCCTTTGGCTGCTCGTGTCACTGCCTGATGCAAGCCACCATTTGACACGAGTGACTCCATTTTGCTCTCTTCAATTACCCACAAGATAAGGGGACTAAAGGGGGTTGAGAGCTGGGGGCATGAAAGATGGGCCTTTCAGTGGTACTTTTAACCTTTGTAAGCAGCCACTGCCAGAACCATGGCCAAGCAGGGCAGAGAATAAGCAGAATGGTTTAGGGGGTGAGGGGGTAAATGGAGAATAATCAGCATAGGGACTTCTGGGAGTCCTGAAAGGAACCCCCCAGCCTGTGGTCACACTGGTGTTTCTTTTTTTTTTTCTTTTCAGTTTTTTCAGAGAGTGGGGGGAGGGGCAGAGGGAGAGGGAGAGAGAATCTTAAGCAGGCTCCATGCCCAGCATGGAGCCCGATTTGGAGGGATTGACTCAGGGAACCCCTGAGATCATGACCTAAGCTGAAATAAACAGTCAGGGGCTCAGGGCACCTGGGTGGCTCAGTGGCTGAGCATCTGCCTTTGACTCAGGTCATGATCCTGGGATCCTGGGATTGGGTCCTGCATCGGGCTCCCTGCAGGGAGCCTGCTTCTCCTTCTGCCTATGTCTCTGCCTCTTTGTGTGTCTCATGAATAGATAAATAAAATCTAACCACCACCCCCCCCGCAAAAAAAAAAAAAAAAAACAAAACAGAGGCTCCACTGACTGAGCCACCTAGGCACCCCACACTGGTGTTTCTTAACTCTAGTCTGTGGACCTGAGCCCTCCCAGGCAGGAGCTCACACCTATCTCATGGTCACACAAACCCACAGGCATCAGGGGTGGGCCTAGGGTCTTGGCTGTGGGTGGAAAAGCTCCACTGCCTTGGGGTGCTGGTGCTTTCCCTGGACACCCTGGTAATGTGGGGGACAGCCTTTCCCTTCCCCACTCAACTAAGGGACCCAGAGGTGGGACCAGTCTCCCTGTAGCAGTAGAGACGGTAGAACAGGCACTAACATCATAGGAACTGTGGTGGTGAGATACCCCTGGAGCTTTTGCTGTAGCCTGACCTCCAGCTGCACCCTGGCCAGTGAGCCGGGGCCACCTTGGACATCAGAGCCACAGGGCTGGAGGCGGCAACACCAGCCAGTGAGGCCCCAGGGAAGGAGTGTGGGTGGGGTGGACTCCTGCCATGGTGGAGGCCTTTGTCCCTGGGGACCCTCTGAATTTCTGCTTCTCCAGCTACTGCTGGAGGATAAATTTGGGATCATATCCAAGCACCGCAGGAAGATTTAATATATTAGGGGAGGTTACACCTTCAAATTGACCAGCCTTCCTGCTGACAAGGCAGGAAGGTCCCAGGATTAGGGTAACTTGGACATAAATGTAAATGTGATCTTACTTTGGCTGCTAGGCAGGTGAAGCTTATGACTTTCCCATCACACTGGTTTTGATATTGTGGAAAAAGAATTAATGTTTCTCAGGGAAAGAACTAGAATGGATTCAGGAAATCCACAAACTTACCTCCATTGAAATTAAATAAAACCTGGGGCAGTGATAGCCTCTTGAAAATTCACTTTACGTCTCTGAGAGTTGTGAGGTTAGCTAATCACAAGAGCCTTCCCTGTGAGATTGTCCCTATGGAAAAGAGAGCTTCCAACCAAATTTTTATTATAAGTCAATGCCTAGAACAGTTCACATTCCTGAAAAGGATAAATTCACTTGAAAGGAGGCAATATTTACTCAAAAAAAGAACCGATTCCCCTAAGTCTGCTGAAATTGGTTTAATACTTTCTTTTAAATTCCATATTAACAGTGAGCATGAGTGTGCCTGGGTGGCTCAGTCGGATAAGTGTGGGACGCTTGGTCTGAGCTGGGGTCATGATCTCAGGGTTGTAGGATCAAGCCCCGTGTTACACTCTGCACTCAAGTGTGGAGTCAGCTTGAGATTCTTTCTCTCCCCCTCCCCTCACTGCTCCCTCTGCTTGCTTGTGTGTGCGCACGCTCTCTCAGATAAATAAATAAAATCTTTTTTTTTCTTAAAAAAGAAAGGTGAGCATAAAAATAAATCTAGTGTCATGATTATTCTAAGGATCTGATCTAAGGATCAGTAAATACAAGGGACTGAGGATTATAATAAGTAAGCTTAAGCCTATGTGTATACATAGGCAAGTTTCACCTGTTGGAAACAAAATTAACAGTTTTAAAACAGCTTTTTGAGATTTAATGTGCCCATTAATCAATTCACCCACTGAAAATGTAGAATTCAATGGCTTTTAGTGTATTCAGAGTTGTGCTACCATCACCATTGTAATCCATATTAAAACATTTCATCACCAGGAACCATCCCTACCCCTGAACCATCAACCCTCAATCCCTCTATGCCCTGAAACTTAGGCAACTACCACCAATCTATTTTCTGTGTCCACAATGTGTTCTTTAAATAATAAAAATCGTGGTGAGAGCTAAACAATCTCATGAATGCTATTGGATTATTTTTCATTAGTAATATATAAATGGCAATTATGGTAGCTACATATAACATGTCCATGTTAACAGTTTAAGCCCTTGGTAGATTAAACATGTCTGTTTATACTTTTTCTATCTGTAGTACAAGCAAACTTTTAGGATTGGACAAATGTAAACTTATCCCAATCTAATAAAATTATCATAAATTACATATAGTAAAATCTAAATGAGAGATCTTACTATGTATACTTTCAGGATGCTCTTTAATCGTCACATTTTACAGTGATGATATCCCTACAGATCCTTCATAGCTCTCCACTGCAGACACCAGTAAAGAGTAAGATGTGAGGAAAAGTAGAAGGAACAATTTATCATATTAGATGCTTAAATAATAATGCTTATATAGAACAGGTGCTGTTCTGAAAGACACTAATTATGAACTCATCTCATCTTAGTCTCTATTTTTACCCCCATTTCATAGATAAGGAAACGGAGATACAGCAAGGTTGAGTCACTTGGTCAATGTCACAAAGCTTAGAGTAGCAGAACCAGGATCTAAACCCAGGATCTAGTTCCAGAGTTTATACTCATTAATAACATTTCTGTCATACACAGTTGGGAGGCTGCCAAAGGTATCAAATATTTATTGAAACTACCAGGTAAGCCAAACCCTTTCATAAAACTGATGATCCTTGGACAAGCAAGCCTCCAAGGATCATCCAAAACCTGGCTGAATTCACACTAGGAGCACCCAATGGCCCCATGAGGTTCTCTCCCAAGACAGAGGAAGCAATCATGAATTTAGAGCAAGAGGGAGACTACTTCTGACTTCTTTCCAGTGTCTTTTGTATCTCTCTAGGGTCAGCTTGCCTGTTGGCTTGGGCTGCTGGAGAGGTGTTTTATTTTATTTTATTTTTTTTAAGATTCTATTTATTTGAGAGAAAGAGAATGAGAGAGAATGAGCACAAGCAACAGGAGGGCAGAGGGAGAAGGAGACTCCCCACTGAGCAGGGAGCCCAATGTGGGCTCAATCCCAGGACCTTGGGATCATGACTTGAGTTAAAGGCAGATGCTTAACCGACTGAGCCACACAGATGCCTCTGCCTGATAGTTTTTAAGGAGCTTATCTCGTATATTTAGATGAAAGAGGGTTTCATTTTCTGCCCAACTATTGAGGTGAGAGAGGAAATATCTCCCTGGGGGTGAGCCTAGGAGAGTCAGTTTATAAAATTTGAAAGTAGTTTGGCCTCTTCAGCCTCAGATCTCACCAATTCTGCCCCAAAGGCAGTTTGTGGTGAGAACAGCTCTGCCAGGAGTGGAAATGGACCTGTGTGTTGTGGGGGAATGGAGAGGAGCTTGGACCAGAGGATGGTCATCAAGGATGGTAGGAAGCAGGCGTGCCTAAGCATCAGAAAGTCAAAGATGAGCACTCCAGCATACAAATAGAAGGCCAATCAGCATTCCACTGAAGCGCCATCTCAGACTCGGATCTGTCCTATACGACACCTTTTAGCACCATCGGGTTGAGCCACGATAATTTGCAAAAAATGGCTGATGATGATTAGCCATCTGCATTTTGAAAAGTGTCCTAGAGGCAAGAAATGTTTCATTTTCCAGTGACTGCAACACAAGATCACAGAAATAGTTAATGTGATTTTTATTTCAGTATATTTGACTTTTGAAAATTAATACATTTGATTTTTCTGAAATTTATTTGGATTTAAAATGAAGTTTATACAACTATTTTTTCCCAAATGGGTAGGCAGTTGCCCCAACACTGTTATTGGGTTTGAGGGCACATTTGTTGAGTGTTCCCCTCACCAAATTAAACGTTCACTTTTCTCATGCTGAATTCTCACATATACTTACCTAAGGTTTCGGGCTGCCTTATTGCTTTGCCTGCTTATTTTTGACCATACTGTGTTATTCACTGTAGTGTTAATATATGTTTTAATATTTAGTAGGGCATATCACTCTCAAGATACTCTTCTTTTTCAGGGTTTTCTTTATTCTCTTTTTTTCATATTTATTTTCCAGAAGAATTTTAGAATAATTTATCCAAATTCCCCAACTATCCTACCAAGATTTTATGGAATTTTGTTGGATTTACACACAAATGTAAAAATAATTGACATCTTTTCAATATTAAGTTTTCCTATCCAAGAACAAGTTTATCTTTCCATTTCCATAGATTGAAGTTTCCTTATCTATGAGGCACCTGAGTGGCTCAGTCGGTTAAGCACTTGGCTCTTGATTTCTGCTCAGATCATGATGTCAGGGTTGTGAGATTGAGCCACACGTTAGGCTCTGTGGTCAGTGTGGAATCTGCTTCAGATTCTCTCCCTACTTGTGCTCCCTCCTCCCACTAGGACTTGGTTTCTCTCTCTCTCTCTCTAAAAAAATTTTTTTTAATCACATATTCCTAAACATTTTTATTAAGTTATTCCTGGATTTTTATAGGTTTTATGGTTATAATAAATGAGATTTTTAAAATGTTTCCTTATTGAAGATTTTTTAAAATTACTGTTATTTTTTATTGGTTATTGCTGACACATGAATAAAACTGTTACTGTTTACATATTAATTTTAAACTTGGACTAATAACTAAATATTCTTATTGAATTAATACTTTTTTATTCTATTATATATACATTTTCTCTGGTGTGAGGGGGGAAGATTTTCTATTATAAATATGTAAATTCTCCCCATAATACTGCATATATTTGACATGCTCTCAATCAAAATCTCAATGGCTTTGTGACTGATGAAAAACTATAAGTTTTCTAAGGAATAATGAATTCATGAAAATGATCAAAAAAGAAAAGTCTTCAGGCAAAAAGTCTTATAAACACAAAAAATGTGTTATAAGTACTAATTAAGGATGGTTACTGGCTTTTCATGCCATTGTGGTGTGTGTGATTGACTGTTCCTGGCCATGTCTTCTCACAAGACTTTCAGAATCAACCGATCCCTGGCTAAGAAACAAAAGCAGAATCATCCCATTCCCTAGGGAATTCAGCTGAAAACTGGTAATAAAATCAGATACAACTCTAAGAGGAAGCCCTGGAGACGAACCAAGCTGGGTCTATAAGGCATTGCACATGAGATGGCACACATACTTAAGCTGCATGAAGATCACACATTCTTATCCTAATACTCTGTAAACATCCCTCCTATGTGACCAATAGACATGTTTTATCAGGGAAATGAGTTTTCTCTGTTACTATGCCTCTAAACCAGTATTGGTTCAGTAATAAATGTGAGACCTTTCAGCCGAAAACAAAAATGAAACCAAAAACAGATGTGTTACTGGTAAAGGACTAGATGGGTTGACAAAAATAGAATAGGAGGTTTGGAAATGGACCAAGTTTACAGGGGCAGGTCTCAACTACCTGGGTCTGATAAATAGATTTAAAAAAATAACAGTGCATTGATAACAGTTCCCACATATGAATTAGAGAAAACAGGCCATCAGTGACACAGAACAACCAGGTAATCGGTGAATCCTCCTGCTGCTGTACCAGGCACTCCCTGCTTACACACCATCCTCACCAGTCACAAGGTGGATGCTTTTTAGGGGTCACTCAGAGCCTGTTCCAAGAGTATATAAACTTAGGCCTTGGGAGGCCATTCTAGGGATGTCCTGGATATACAAAAGCTGGGTTTCTACAAAAGCCCCAGTGCTTGGTGGAACTTCTCCTCAGGATCCAGCTGGTCCAAGTCCTTTGACCAAGATGAAGCACATGTATGCTGTGCCTGAGAGGAGAAGAGCAGGTGATCCCTCCTGGGTTGCCTGTACCTTCCGACATTGGGGTGGTGAATGAGGGTAGCTCTCGGTTTCCTCCTGAGATTGTGTGGTTTGGGGACAGTATTGTCATCTCACAAGTGGCAGCTCCCTGGTAGTGGGAAGAACCAGAAGGAGGACTGGAAGGAGAGACTGGCCTCCAGACTAACACTTTCCCAAATCCCCACCTTGGTCTCCTCCAAGAACCCCTCCACCACTTCAGATGGTCCTCTTCCTTCAAGTTTTTTTTTTTTTTAGAGTGTTTACTAGCAGAGGGAGAACATGTTATTTTAAAAAAAGTGTGTTTTGCCCACAGACACATGAAAAGATGCTCAACATCACTCATCATCAGGGAAATGCAAATCCAAACTACAATGAAATATCACCTTGTGCCTGTCAGAATGACTAAAATAAAAAACACAAAAAACATGTGTTAGTGAGGATGTGGAGAAAAAGGAACCCTGTGTGCCAGTGGTGGGGGTGCAAATTAGGGCAGCCACTGTGGAAAACAGTATGAACAGTTCTCAGAAAGTTAAAAATAGAATACTCTATGATCTAGTAGTCACACTACTGGGTATTATGTAAAGAATATGAAAACGCTAATTCAAAGGGATACCTGTACCCTTACGCTTATTACAGCATTATTTACAATAGCCAAATTATGGAAGCAGCCCAAGTATCCATCCATAGATGAATGGATGTATATATATACAAGCGGATATTATTCAGCCATTAGAAAGAATGAAATCTTGCCATTCCCAATGACATGGATGGAGCTAGAGCATATAATGCTAAGTGAAATAAGTCAGAGAAAGACACGTACCAAATGGTCTCTCACTCATGTGGAATTTAAGAAACAAAACAAATGAACAAAGATGAAAATAGACAAACAAAAAAACTCAGACTTTTGACTATACAGCACAAACTGATGGTTACCTGAGAGGAGGTGAGGAGAGAGGATGGGTGAAACAGGTGATGGGATTAAGAGGCCACTTCCCTTAATGAGCACTGAGCAATGTATAGAACCATTGAATCACTATCTTGTACATGAAACTAACATAACACTGTATGTTAACTACAGTGGAATTAAAGTAAAACAATAAAAAAAAAAAGAAAAAAGAAATATGTGTTTGGATATAGTTATTACCTGCCTGAAAACTTGCTCTCCTCCGCAGACAGATGGCATTGCTGGTGGAGATGTTGGCCAGTATTTTCAGAGTTCAGGGACTATTGTGTTTCAAGATGAACAAAAATAATGACACCTGAATAAGGTGAATGAGTTCATTGTTTATCTTAACTTTCTTCCCCATGGCGGAACACTTGCCGTCCGCAACCTGGGAGCAAAAGTTTAACTATTTTTGCTGCATCTGACAAGATAATTCTGGTGAACATGCAGTTTGAGGATTTGGTTAAGCATTCTTGGGGACCGTCTGAGGCAGTGGGAAGCCCCAGGCTTCCACCTCCTGGCTGACCACAGGGTTGGCCCCGTGTATGGGCCTCCTTGCAGTGGGGGGAAGTGATGGAGGATTCCAGCTTGGCAGCAAAGAGAAATGGCCCGATCGGTAGGGGGAAAGGCAAGGAGAACCACAGAGCCTACCTGAGATGTAGGATTGAGCAGAACTCTTGAAGAGAGGTGACCTTTGGTTTGTTCACTGTGGTGTTCATGGGAACCAGGCCTCCAGTGGGTCCCTTATGTTTATTTCCTCTTGATGATGCATGAGATAAGGGAACAGGCTTGAGCCAGTGGTAAGATGAGCAGACACACAGAGCAGGTGCCATGAAAATGTCGATTGCATGAATGATGGGGGTTGGGATTAAGGAAACTGGTCACAGAAGGGGGGACTGGGTGCTACCGGACAGAGATGGGGAGCACTTTTTCACTGGCTACCCTTGGGTACCTTTTGAATTTTGCACTGAGTAATTTTCTTGCTATTTATTTATTTGTAAGATTTTATTTATTTATTCATGTGAGATACAGAGAGAGAAACAGGCTCCATGCAGGGAGCCCGATGTGGGACTTGATTCTGGGACCCCAGGATCAGGCCCTGGGCTGAAGGCGGCACCAAACTACTAAACCACCCAGGGATCCCCCTTTCCCCTTTTTAAAAGTTTTTATTTAAATTCTAGTTAGTTAACATATGCTTTTCAAAATAAATAACTCAAATAACAGGTTCTACTATCTCCCACGAAGAATGAGGTTGCTTTCAAAGGATCGAAAATCAGCTTGGCTTCAGTTTTCATGTTTCTTCAAAATAAATATTCTAAGCCCAGCATGATGCCCTGACTCCTGTTCCATTCTTGTACACTAAAAACAAGTGAGGCAAAATGGGCAGGAAATTGTTTATAGCAATAATCCCAGAAAAGAGTGACAATTACGCATTAATAAAAGACTTTACAAATTAGTTAAATTGAAGGCTTTGATAGAGAATTGGTTAAAGTCATGAAAAAACAATATCTTCAGAAGAAAATGTTGCTTTCCCCGTTGTGCCCTGTTGTGTTGAATGTCGTGTCGGTGATAAAAAGGCAAGCCAATTAAAAAAAAGGATGACAGACTTGAACAGACATTTCTCCAAAAACATATTAAAAAGGTCAATAAGCATATGAAAAGATGCTCACCATCACTAGCTATTAGGGAAATACAAATTAAAATGACAAGATATCACTTTACTCTATGAGATAACACTTTACTAGAATGGCTGTAATAAGGAAAAAAAGGAAATAACAAATGACATCAAGGTTGTGGAGAAATTTGGACCCTCATACATTGCTGGTAGGAATCTAAATGATGTAGTTACCACATAACCTGATGACCCATATGACTCAGCAATTCCACATCTCTCTCTATATATATTTATATATATTTGGGGGAATATATATGTATATCCCAAAGAATGGAAAACATGTGTTTATACAAAAACTTGTACTTGAATGTTCATAGCAGCATTATTCATAATGGCCCAAAAGTGAAAACACCCCAAATATTTATCAACTGATGAACAGACAAAATGTGGACATATAGTAGAATATTATTTATCCATAAAAAGGAACAAGGTACTGATTTATGTTACAACATGGATGAACCTTGAAAACATGCTAAGCAAAAGAAGCTAGTCACAAGGGACCAAGCAACATTCCTCTTATATGAAATGTCCAGAACAAGGAAATCCATAGAGACAGAAAATTGGTAGTTGCTGAGGTCTGGGAGGTGAGAGAAATGACAGGTAATGGGTATGGGGTTTCTTTTCAGTGTGATGAAATGTTCTGTATTGATTGTGGTGATGATTGGAAAACATTGTGACTATACCATAAACCACTGATCTGTACACTTTAAAATGAATTAGATGTTATTTGAATGATATAGTTGACCCTTGAACAACATAGGTTTGAACTGTGTGTGTCACCTTATATACAGATTTTTTCAGATTTTTTTTGATAAATACATCACTGTATGTATTATAAATATATTTTATGATTTTCTTAAACACCTTTTTACCTCTCACTTTATTGTAAGAATGAAGTATATAAAACATATAACATATAAAATATGTGTTACTTGACTGTTTATGTCATTAAGAAGGCTTCCAGTTAACAGTAGGCCATTCACAGTTTTGAGGGAGCCAAAAGTTATATGCAGATTTTCGACTGCCTGGGGGATTAGTGCCCCAACCCTGCGTTGTTCAAGGATCACCTGTGTATCTCATCTTAAAAATTTCAAAAAAGTAGGGGTGCCTGGGTAGCTCACTTGGTTAAGCATCTGCCTTCGTCCCAGGTCATGATCTCAGGGTCCTGGGATCGAGTCCTGCATCAGGCTCCCTTTAGAGGGAAACTGTTTCTCCCTCTGCCTCTCCCCTCTCGCCTGTGCTTTCTCTCTCTCATTCTCTCAAATAAATAAAATATTTTGAAAATTTCAAAACAGAATATTCCAATTCAAATCCAAAGTCTGTCCATCTATCCCTCTGGATGGTGGAATTGGGCAAACATTCTTAGTTGCTTCTTCATAATCAAATGTATTATATAAGTTATTTCTAATGAACATTTACAATTTATATAACAAAGAGAATAAAAGAAAATTCTAAAATAAATGTTTGAACATACTAAGATACAATTTATAAATGAAAGGAGGTAAAATAGTTACACATTCTGCAACTATGCAGCATGAGTATATAACACTAGTCCTGAAAAATAGAATAAAATGAAAATAATTGTGCAAAAGAAGTAAAATTGTGTATGAAGTAAATTTTTCTGAAACTTTAGTCTTATATAGTCTTTATCTTTACAAGAAGGAGGAAAACAACCACATTTGCCTCATGAAATGAACTTGGTTTTTATTTGATACTGAAAGTATTAGTGATAACATTATCAACTCTAGTTGATTAAAAAGGATTCACTGATTCATTCTACAATAGATTTTCCATGTTTCTTCCTTAAACTTTCCCTTTTACTAATCTTTTCCTGTTACCTGAGTTTTTTTCTTGTGTAATTTGTATTTAAAATTATTAATTTCCTTTAATGTTTAAAACTTATGTTTGAATAATATTTCCTAATAATTGAAACTTTTTTGCATTTTATAGTTTTTGCATTTCATTTTTTTCATATCCTCTTGGGTAGTTAGTTGGCTATCCTAATAGTCCACAAATACTATATTAGTTACTTTCTTATCTCAGTTTTGCATATTTAACAGATATCTTATTTTCTAATTTATTTGCTTTCGTATTTATTGCTTTTCCATTTGAAATTTGTTACCTAAAGCTTTAAAAAATTTAGGTGTAGATTTATTGATTATTTTTTCCTTTTTCCCTCCCATTAGCATAGCCACAAGAGACAAAAGTTTCTCGACCTAGCTTTAACTGTGTAAATGGTATCTTTTTTCTTTGTTTTTAAAGTAACGTCCCCAGATTTGGTGTTGTCTTTTTAACTCCTTTATTCTGTCAGAGTCTTTCTTCCATTCTTGCCTGGTCATGTGCATATAGGTAGTGTATTTGCTTTCTCTTTTATTTTATTGTGTGGAATTCTGAGAAAGCATGTGTAAAATCTTTGTGTATCTGCTGTGAATATCTTTATCTTCAAAATTGCAATTACTTTTTTTTTGTGAAAGCTTAATGTGCACTTAGGAAAGCTGTTTCCCAATTTTTCCTCCTTGGATCAGTTCCTCCAATCACCTCCTTCTGTAGGAGAAATAGAGGCCCCCGAGGTGCAGGGACTTGCCCATGATCTCTCAGTGGGGCTGGGGCAGAGCCTGTGTTTGGGGCCAATGAATGGATCATTGTGGAGAGTTTATACCAACAAGCTCCAACAGCACCCTTCCCCTGCTGGTGCCCCGTTGTGTTGAAAAGCTACAGAGCAGGGCTGCTTTAGGCCAAACAGCTTGTGTTGTGTGCACACCCTCCTCTAAAGCCCCCCATCCTTACACTGCATCATACTGGCCTGTTGTCCTTGGGCTACTCTTTGGTCTTGCCTGAAGAAGGGATTCTTTCCTAGGATGCCGCCTTCTCAGGAAAACAGACTTACAGTGGGTCCTGCCACAGGTGTTCTGGGCATGCCCAGGTATGCCGGAATCCTGGGATGAACATAACTTAATCAGTCAAGCTGAGACCCGCTATAGTTGCTTTTATGCAAGCATGATTTACCTGAGCCAGGCTCTTAAATTATTCTATCTCCTCTTTCTTTAAAGATACTTTTTGAGAAAGATTCATAGGTGTGGATTTTGTCTTTTTAATCCAGTCTATGCTTCTGTTTTTTAAATAGGAGAATTTAGTCCATTTACATGTAATCTTATAATTGTCGTAATTGTGTTATTCTGTATTTTTCTCAGTTAATAAAATTCTTTGTTTTCTCTTTACCTTAATATAGGATTTCTATTGGAGGATGTGTGTTTGGATTCATTTAAGTGAGATGAGATGTTCTCACCATTTTTTGAACAATTTCCTAGTGTTTTACTATGTTCTCACTTATCCAACAAAAAAAAGACTGTTCTCATTCCTCTGTATTTGTTCTAATTAAAAACTACTTTTCTTTAAAAAAAAATCTTTTTCTTTCTTGTAAATAGATTGAGATTTTTTTTCTTTTGTCTTTTCAGAACTTCTCTAAGTCCTCTTTAGTCATATCCTCTTGGTTTGCTTTTGGTATTCTGAAAAGTTTTAACTCCAGTTAAACATTTTGAAATATGATCATATTTTATGAAAATTATACTTTATATTCTTGCTTTTCTGACTAGGGTATGTACAGATGGGCTATATACTGCATAAGATGATCACTTCTCCCTGTCTATATACTTTTAATTGAAATTCACCCCCATTTCCCTCAATAAGTGGGTCTGAGGGTACACACATAGACACAGAGATGCTAAGGACTGTATAGACCTAAATGGCCATAATTGTACTGAGTCTGTTTCTCTGGATTAGCTGACTGGATCCCATGGACCCCTAACCTAATTCATAGGCTGGCCTTAGCCAATCAGCTGTTTTCTCTTTAGACTTCTAAAATGAAATGACTAATTCAGCATTGGGCCCTGGAATGGGAGAAACAGACTCACCTTTCCTTGAAATTGTCCCTCACCCACCTTAAACATGCACACAGATGCAGAGCAAACCCATCCCTCCCCTCCAGCACATGACTCCTTGGGGGAGAGTTGTTATCTGGAAAAAATTGGGGTTCTGTTAGGAATAGAGCATGCCAAAAGAGAAGTTTGGTAGGCTACAGCATCTGCTACAAAAAGAAGAAAGAAAGGTGTGTCTGTCAGGACCATCATCTACAGGATACCTCATTGTTTTGCATTCCTAGGGTTGACCACTGTTTAGGACAACTTCTTATCAAATAATATTAATGAATATATTTACTCTGTGCCAGGCACTGTTTTAAGTGCTTTACATGTATTGAGTCATTTACATTTCACATCAACCTTATAAGGTGGAACCATCATCATTCACATGCTGTAGGTAGGGAAACTTCAATGGAGAGGTTGAGTAATTTGCCTAAGGTCACACAGTGAGTAACCAAAGGAGTTGGATTTGAACCCAGCAGGTTGATTGCCCTCATCCTAAGTGCTATGACGCATTGCTGCTGTACTGGAATTGCCAGCTTCATGTGAGGCTGGTATCTGGCAGGGTGTGCAAGGTACAGGAGAGAAGTAAAATCCTGTCGTATAAAGAGCTGCCTCTGCAGTGAATTGTCCAACAAAACAAAGGCATAAACATTCTGGGTTTAACAAGTTTCAATGTCATTCTTTCTCTTTTATTTTCTTTTTAAAGAGTTATTTGAGGGAATCCCTGGGTGGCTCAGCGATTTAGCGCCTGCCTTTGGCCCAGGGCGCGATCCTGGAGTCCCGGGATCGAGTCCCGCATCAGGCTCCCGGCATGGAGCCTGCTTCTCCCTCCTCCTGTGTCTCTGCCTCTCTCTCTCTCTCTCATAAATAAATAAATAAATAAATAAATAAATAAATAAATAAATAAATAAATAAATCTTTAAAAAAATAAAGAGTTATTTGAGAAAGATATATATATATATATACACACACATATACATATACATACAGAGAGAGAGAGAGAGGAGAGAACATGCAGGGGGAGGGCAGAGGAAGATGGAGGAGAGAAGCAGACTTCCCACTGAGTGCTCAGCCTGATGGGGAGGCTGGATCTCAGGATCCTGGGATCAGGACCTGAGGGGAAATCAAATTAGAGACTTAACTGACTGAGCCACCCAGGAACCCCATAATTCTAATTTATTTTATTTTTTTCTTGGGGAGCCTGGGTGGCTCAGTTGGTTAAGCATCTGCCTTCGGCTCAGGTCATGATTTCAGGGTCCTGGAATTGAGCTCCTTATGGGCTCCCTGCTCAGCAGGGAGTCTGCTTCTCCCTCTCCTTCTGCCTGTTCCCCCTGCCTGAGTGCTCTCTCTTTGTCAAGCGAATAAATAAAATCTTTAAGAAAAAATAAAGCTAATAATTATTAGTTTCCATTTATAGCTGCTGAGATATGTCTGTGATTAAAAGAGAGAGCTCAAAATTAGAAAAAAAGGAAAATCAGAGGAAGAAATCAAAATGGAAGGATGAAGGAGCATAAAAATTAAGACAAATTTAAAACTAAAGTTGTGGGAATAAAAACTTAGAAAGAATAACATTGTAATAAACTATAGAAATGATTCCTGAAAGTATAGTCTTCAGAATAACATTGTAAATGAGAAGTTTCTAAAATTCATACATAAAGTAGCATAAATTAAATAAAAAAATAGAAGATACAAAAGAGCAAAGAGCTAGAAAACAACAAAAAAATCTAAAAAATTAAGAATAACATGTTGATAGATCCTGATAAAATAATATGAACGGTTAGAAGTATTCAAAAAGATGAGATTTTTAAAATAGGAACTAGAAGGTAAAAAGAGAAATTAAGGTAAAGGCCAAGAGTTATGAGGCAAAAAGTGGGAAGAATCTAGAAGGATTTACATTTAAAAAGCTAAGTGAAAAATAATACCATAAAGATAGAGGGAAGAGAAAAATGTACTTTTTGAAAACTAAGTTTACAGTGAGACAAGAACAAAAGCAGACTCTAATCAGATAAGGATTGCAAGTGGGAAATAGTGGTCTGGGTGGGGCTAATTGCTGGAAGTGAGGAGGCCAAGATCAATTGATAGGTGATGATGAGACATATTTTCTGCTCACCCATAACACTCTCAGCTGGCAGCACTGTCAGCCTGCACAGGTCAAGACGAGGCTCATGGCACTTGACTCCATCCCACAGCTGACTGGGTCCTTCCAAAGTCATACCCCTTGGCAGCAAACACGCCTTCACTTTGGTTCTTGGAATATATTCAATTCTACCTTAGTTTTTCTTCAACATATTTAATAGTCCTTTTGTTATCTTTTACTTCTTTAAAGGCGAAATTCACAAGTGAAAGGCAATCAAAACATGTTATTGTTGAATGGATTTATTCCATTGTATTTCCTTGAAGTTCTTGTGGTGTTTGGTTATTATACTGTTTTCTCTCACACACAGTAACTTTATCACCTGGCTTCATTTTTGATGATCCTAACACTTCTTACTGATCCTGAGTTGCTTGGTTACTTGCTCCTTTCAGTGTAATTAGTGGTAGTAGGATGGGGGGGTAGGGGAGTGAGACAACCTACTGGACTTGTTCTTGGACTGGGCTGTAAGGGTGAGGGTGTGGTGGTGGTGGTGGGGAGAGTGGAGGAGTCATAGATGACTCCTAGGTGTCTGGGTGTTTGTCTTTGTGATGGAGGGGTTGTTAGTTTAGGAGACCAAGTTAGGGGTGGTGGTGGTTAGGAGTCAGGGTCAGGCCGCACCTGGAACACTCTGGGGCACTATAGCTGTCTATAATCCTTAAACTCCGAGGACAGCTTGAATTTCATGATAGACACAATCCCTCCCACCCTGCTAGCTCTGGAGGTAGCAGATGGCTCACTGTGTATACCAACAGGGCATGGTAACCCTGGTCCTCTGTTTATAATCTGGGCAGTCCTCAAAGCACTTTGCTTTATTAATTGGCTATCCATTATCCAGAGGCCAAAGTCAGATAAAGCTCATCATCTGGAACCTTTCATGCCCACACCACCTTGGAAGTACAGCGTTCACCCACAACTCCCTACAGTTCTCTAAAAATATGCCCTTCATAGCAATGATAAGTTTCCATCTCTTGAGGCACCATTGAAATCTCCTGGAACCGCAGCCAAGTTGGGCCTAGTGAATCACCCTGGCCCTTCAACAGAACACAGTTCTTTAGAATTGATGCTCTATTCACAGCTGCCAGGAGAATGTGAGATACAATTTATCGTACTTTACAGATTTGGGGATTCTTTTTTTTTCTATATTACAAGTTGATTTTGTCCCTTCTGTTCACAGAACAATTGATTTAGCTTCGTTTTATCAACCTGTAACCACTTTCTGGTCCTGCCTTGCTCATGTTACTCCTAGGCTCCCTTGGCTGATATTTTGGGTGTTCCAAACTTTTCAGCCACACATTTTGAATTTCTTGGTTTATTCCAGAGATGGCTGGTCACATCCATTGTGGATAGATTTACAGTCTCTTAGAGAATATTCCTCTTATGGGTGGGCTTATTGTAATACTTGCTATAATGGGAATGTACTGGTTCTGGACTGGAGGTATGCTTGTGAGGCAAGACTCTCACCCCTAGTCACTCCACAGTGTTGTGGTTTTCCTTTGGTCCACATGAGGAAGCCTAAAGTTCACTCTATTTAGATGATATGGGAACATGTCCACTTAGCCCTGTAGCCTTCACGTTGGCTGACACCACACTTTGTCAGCTTGTCCCCAAATGGGATATGCCTGTTGAACTTACATACAATAATTGTCTTTCTTTTGCTCTTGTCCTTGCTCATCTATTCCTGCTTCTAATATTTTTAGTTTCTTTGGCTTTATCTCCCGTTTCTGGCTCTGAACCCCCAGCTATTATGTCATTAATCCTTTATTCTTTTCCTTTTCTGGGTCTTCCCACCCAAAGCTCCATGGGCCCTCTCCCATCTACTGAATCACTGTAGCTTTGCCATCCTCTGCCTCCTGCCCCTGCTGGGCTTCTTCCATCTCATCTAGTTTGAATAGACAAGTTTTGCCTACATCACAGTTTTGCTGAGGATTCTGACCTGTGTGAACATTAAAAAACCAAAGGCTCAGAGTGCCTGGGTGGCTCAGTTAGTAAAGCTTCTGACTCTTGATTTTGGCTGAGGTTGTTATCTCAGGGTCCTGGGATCAAGACCCAGGTCAGGCTCTGTGCTCAGGTGTGTGTGTGTGTGTGTGTGTGTGTGTGTGTGTGTGTGTGTGTTGTATGTACACGTATCTGTTTGAGGAGTCTCACTTTCCCTCTGCCCCTTCCCTTGGTCACATTCTCTTTCCCTCTTTCTCTCAAATAAATCTTAAAAGAAAAATAGGTTCATGGATTCATTTATTCTTTAAGCAAACATCAATTGAGGCCTTTATGTGTTGCAAGCACCATACATGCAAGATTAAAAAAAATATTTTCCACCTTCAAGAATTAGTAGAGCCTGGCTGGCTCAGTTCTTAAGCGTCTGACTCTTGATTTCAAGCTCAGGTCATGGTTTCAGGGTCACGGAATTGAGCCCAGTGTCGGATTCCAGGCTTAGCAGAGTCTGCCTGAGTTTCTCTCCCTCTGCGGCTCCTCCTGCACATGCTCTCTCTCGCTAAAATAAATAAATCTTAAAAAAAAAGAAAAAGAATTAGTAGAGATATCAGTAAGTATTAGTAGAGGAATCCTGGAGTTTACAAAATACTTTCAAAAACATTAATGCGTTCAGGAACAATTTAATGTATCTCTTCCCCTTGTTTTAATATGGAGCATATGGTGGTGGACTCCTTCACTACACAGATTCAAGCCACTGTCCACTTTGACACCTTATTCCTAAACTTTGATTTTTATTATTATTATTATTATTATTATTATTATTATTATTATTTTAATTTATGATAGTCACACACAGAGAGAGAGAGAGAGGCAGAGACATAGGCAGAGGGAGAAGCAGGCTCCATGCACCAGGAGCCCGATGTGGGATTCGATCCCGGGTCTCCAGGATCGCGCCCTGGGCCAAAGGCAGGCGCCAAACCGCTGCGCCACCCAGGGATCCCTATTTTTATTTTTTATCGTCATCCTTGGGCATGTGATGGCCACATCATCGGACATTGGTGACCACGTCCTTACTGGAATTCTTTCGTTTCCTGCTGCCTTCTCAACAGTCCTTCAACCGAACATCCTGCTTTGCTCTTTGGAGGTTCCTTTTCCTTTGTTCACACCTACAAATTTGATGTTTTCTTGGGCTCCCTCCTTTCTTCTCTACACACTTCCCTGGGCAGGCCACACTGACCTCCCTGGAAGGCGGTTTCTTACGTGAAACACTCCTCCCCGTCCTTCAGTCTCCACCATCAGCTTAACCCGCCCCCCCCCCCGCCCCGCCCCTGGGTCTGGGTGGACCCCGCGGCCTGTACGTATCCCCCTGGGGAAGCAGCACCCGTCCGCCTGCTGGCTCTCGGTCTGGGTGCATCCTGCAGGGACCTCGCCCAGGTCGCCCCTCTGTGCATCTGCAGGGCCAGCCCAGCCCGGGAGCATCTGCACCTGCAGGGCCAGCCCAGCCCCGGAGCATCTGCACCTGCAGGGCCAGCCCAGCCCCGGAGCATCGGCACCTGCAGGGCCAGCCCAGCCCCGGAGCCTTCATTCAGCAGGTGCCCAACAACCGAGTGCCTAGTAAACGAAAGAAGGAATTAGTAAAACCGTGTCCCACGGAAGAGGCCGAGAAGCGAGGCGAGAGCCGGGGCCGGGCGAGCTCAGCATCCCCCGCAGCGGCCTGGCTCCGGAGCAGGGAACCGAGGCGCCCGCGGGCCGGCGGGAAGGCTTTCTCAGAGGTCGCCTGGCTAGAGTGACCGGCCACAGCCCGTCGCCCCCGCGACGCGAGGTCACAAAAGTCCCGCGAGCCCCCAGCCAGGCCCCGCCCCGCCCCGCGCAGCCGCGAGACCGCCGACCACCGCCGCCGCCGCGCTGCAGCAGCGCGCGCCGCTCTTGGCCCCGGCCGGCCACCGTCGCCGCTGCCCCGCCGCGCCCCTGACCCGGAAGAGCATTCTCCTTAGCAACTGCGGGACCGCCGCGGCGCCAGCCTCCCGCGAGCAACGGTGAGGCCTCCCCGCCCCCGTCCCGCGCGCCCCACCTCGACCCCCTTCCCGGGACCGGCCCTGGGTCTGGGCTGCCGGGCGCCCGCGGCACTCAGCGGCGGCGGCCGCGGGCGTGCGCCCTCCGCCTCTGGCATCGCTGCCCGGCTCCGGCGTCGCACCTGCCCACCGCGAGCCCCCAGCTCCCCGCCGACCGGACCCGCCCCGGCCCGCCCCGGCCCGCCCGCTCCTCGGCCCCCGCCCCGGCCCTCCCCTGCCGCCCCCTCCCCTTGGGGGCGCGGATGGGAAAACCAGAATTAAACAGAGCCTGTTGCTGCCGAGAGGACGCTTCCCGAGGCTCGGTCACCTGTGGACGCGTCCTCACGGGTCCTGATACGGATGTGTGGGATGGAGCGTTCGAGGAGCCCCGAGCAGCAGCCGCTTAACTAAGAATCCTTGACGTTTGCTACTTTGCGCTTTCCAGAGTGCTGTTCTCTTATCCGCTTTGTTGGTGGTGGAGACGGATGTAACTGAACATCTTGAACTGATCCTTTTCCGCAGCGTTAGGTTTTAAGGGATGCGCATCTGTTTTAAGGGATGCGCGGTTAGGGATTAGGCAGCTGAGATTTTTGTCTCGTCCAGTTTCCTACAGAAGGGACTCTCCCCGGGACTGAGTTTGGGGGGGGGGGAATATCAAGTGAAATCACTACTTCAAAGAAAGTAAGGGCAGGTGTTTGTTAGGATCTCTGACTTACACTTGAAAAGATACCCCTGACCCAGAAAACCTCCCTTAATTGAGTTTGTAGGTGTGGTCCTAAGAAGACAATATAAACTTTGAACACTGTCCGGTAACAGCTTTATATTTGATCTAATGATGGAGCTAAAGGTGAGGCATGTGAACAGTTTTCAGGAATGACATTGGCAGGAATTTCGTTGTTTTTTTTTTTTTTTGCAGGAATTTCTATACTACATTATTCAATGCAATATAATTTCATGTAAGTTCAGTAAGCATTTAATAAGCACCCACAGTGTTTCACGTACGCGAAGGGATATAAAACAAGAGAGTGTATTCATTAAATTAGTGGGAAAACTATAAAGCAGCATGGTTTATTTTTTATTTTTATTAAATTTTTATTTATTTATGATAGTCACAGAGAGAGAGAGAGAGAGAGAGGCAGAGACACAGGCAGAGGGAGAAGCAGGCTCCATGCACCGGGAGCCTGACGTGGGATTCGATCCCGGGTCTCCAGGATCGCGCCCTGGGCTAAAGGCAGGCGCTAAACCACTGCGCCACCCAGGGATCCCGAGCAGCATGGTTTAAATGCAAAATCAGAGGGAGGAGAGGTCAGTGTGGGCTGGAGTTCTCTGTATTATGTTTATGGGTTTTATCTCTGAAGTATAAATACAGTTTGTATTTGTATTGGAGGAGACTGGGAATTCTAAAGAGTTTCTTATGTTCTTAAGCATTTTGGGAAGTAGTTCCAAGTGACATTTTGTAGTTTTTATTTGAAGCTCTACAGTCACTTGATTGCAGTATCTATTTCTTCCACTCCTAGTACAAGATCTAAATGAATATAGCTACTAGCAGGGGACTTTGCCGATTAAGAGATGCACTCCTTTGGTTCGGTGATGGTCTTACTTTCATATGAATCACCACATTTTTTTTTTTAAAAGGTTTTATTTATTTATTTATGACAGAGAGAGAGACAGAGACAGAGACAGGCAGAGGGAGAAGCAGGCTCTGTACAGGGAGCCCAACGTGGGACTCGACCCCGGGACTCCAGGATCACGCCCTGGGCCAAAGGCTGCACTAAAACCGCTGGGCCACCAGGGCCGCCCAAATCACTTCATTTTTTTCAGTAGAGTTAGTCACTAATTCATAAATACCTAAAAGTCTTGTGAAATGTTGCTCTTTATTCACTTGACAGATATTTCCAGAGTGCCCCCCGCCCCCCATGTAGCAGGCATTTTATAAAGAAATACAAAAAACAAGTTGCTCAGCAAGGAGTAATTCTGTTTTATCCATGATGTGTGTGTATTTGTGTGTTTTACTTATCAGCCTTATGCTCAGCATTTGCCTAGTGACATAGAAGGGCCAGAGAAATTTATACAGACACCTGAATTGACTTTTTTTTTTTTTTCCTTAGGAGTTGAGTAGGGATTTTAGGTTCAGTTGTTTTGGACATCCTCAAGTGATTCATTAAGGAAACCTCTTAACGATGTTTCATTGCTTTCTTACAGGTGTAGAGACCATTTATTCACTTGTTCAACAAATATATGAGTGCTTATTGGGTACATCGTGTTTTGCCTTGGAAATGGGGAGAGTGAATGCATCTCTGGCCCCTGTCTTCAGCAGACGATACCAAATAATCACATGAATGTAAAACTCCAACAGTGACACTTTTTGATTTAGGGAAGTCACAGGAATGACATTTGAACTAAGATCTGAAGGATGCACAGGAAAGGAAGAGTATTCCAGTCAGAGCAAACAGCAAGGGCAAAGATGGTGGGGTTCTTGGGGGAGGACTGGGGATATAGGGTACAGCTCAATGTAGAGAATAGAAAGAGTGTTGAAGAATCTGGCAGGAGAGGGGGCAGGAGAGGCGGGTGTTTGGCTTTATAAGCAGGTTGAGTTTATCTTTGGAGTAAGGAGAAGCCTCTATACAGTTTTACTTAGAGACTTAGGCTGCATTGCAGATAGGGGTGTACACAGATTGGGTTTAAATAGTCTACTTTGTATTTCTACCTTGCTTAGTATTTGTATTGTCGTCTTATTTCCTAAACATACTCCCACAGCTTTAATGTAGTTGGAGAAGCTTATATTCTACCAGCAAGATATCCACTTTTTTTTTTAATTGGGACAAAAGGAATTTTAGAGATTAGTATTGGATAATAGAAGTTAGTTGATTTGAAATGTTCTCATCAGTATGACCACTAGGGCACTAACTTCTGTGACTCTTTCTTTTAAAGATTTATTTGTTTATTTATTTACTAGAGGAAACAAGAGTGTGTGTATGTGTGTGTTGGGGGGAGGGCCAGAGAGAGAGAGAGTCTTAAGCAGACTCCACTGAGTGTGGAGCTGGAGGCAGTGCTGGAGGATCCTGAGATCACGACCTGAGCCTAAACCAAGAGTCTTAATGTTTAACACTTAACCAACTGCACTACCCAGGTGCCCTGTGATTGTTTCTTTTTAATTGTAGTAATGAAAACACATAAAACTTACCCTCTTAACCATTTTTAAGTGTACAGTGATGTTAACTATATTTACACTAGGCCGTTTTTTAAAATTTTATTTTACAAAACTAAAACTCTATACCTGTTGAACAACTCCCTGTTTCTACTGTCACCCACCCCCAGCTTTTAGTACATTTGAGTTTTATTGCTGTAAATTTTTTTTTTTAAAGATTTACTTATTTATTCATGAGAGACACAGATTGGGAGGAGAGGCAGAGACATAGGGAGAGGGAGAAGCAGGCTCCTCGCAGGGAGCCTGACGTGGGACTCGATCCTGGATCTGGGCATCACGACCTGAGCCAAAGGCAGGCGCCCAACCGCTGAGCCACCCAGGCATCCCTCTGTAAATGTTTTTTAAGAGTCATATTCGTGGCACATTTTATAGTGCTCACCTCAGAATGCCTTCAGACCAGTTGATTTTGGGCATTGGATTGGAAATGATTTTGAGATGGCTCAATATTTTAAGTACAAAAAAGTATAACAAAGCATTTTCTTGAGGGAGATTGGTAAACTTTTATTTGCAGTTTCCCAATTTATCCTAGACTTTGGATTCCTATAGTGTTGTAGAACCAGCCTTATAGAATCCAGTTTTTAGAACGTCCTTTGGAACCTTCAGAAAATTTTTAAGTTTTATGTGGGGAGTATGCTTAATGCATAAATAAGTCAGACTGTGAGTGGGCCTGGAATAGCTCCATTGATCCCTTTGAGGTCCAGCCATCTGTGCCATTACTGGCGATGTCAGAGAGATGGCCAGAATTCTTGTTGTCTTTATTAGATGGAGGGTGGTGGAGCTGCACAAGATGCTCCTTTGTGTCACATTATGGGACATAGAAGGATTTGATGAGGACTTTTCAGACAGCATTTTATTTGGAACCATAGCAAGAACTTGATGCCTGAGAGACAACTCACATTGAGGCTGGAAAGTGGTCAGGTTTAGTTCACTGTTAGTTAAAAGAAACTTATTTTTCTGTGTTTTTTTTTTTTTATTGTAAAATTTAACATCTTAATCTTTTTTTTTTAAGATTTAATTTATTCATGAGAGACATAGAGAGAGAGAGGTAGAGACAGGCAGAGGGAGAAGCAGGCTCCTTGTAGGGAGCTAGATGCAGGACTTGATCCTGGGACCCGCGGATCACCTTGAGCTGAAGGCAGATGCTCAACCACTGAGCCACCCAGGTGCCCCACATCTTAACCATTTTTAAGTGTATAGTTCAGTGGTATTAAATACATTCATAATGTGCAAACATCACCACCATCCATCTCCATAACTGGTTTTCATCTTGTAAAATTGAAACTCTGTGCCCGTTAAACTTCAACTTCGTATTCCCTCTCCCCAGCTTCTGGCAACCACCATTCTACCTTTTGTCTCTATGATTTTTGGGTCCTCTGAGTATCTCAGAAGTGGAATTAAACAGTATCTTTCTGGGACTGGCTTATTCCATTTAGTGTAGTATTCTTAAGGTTCATCCATGTCTTAGCATAAGTCAGAACTTCCTCTTTTTAAAGGTTGAATAATTTTCCCTTATATGTATATACCACATTTTGCCTATCTGTTCCTCCGTTGGTGAACACTTGGGCTGCTTCCACATTTTAGCTATTGTGAATGATGCTGCTATGAACATGGGAGTACCATCCAACTACTTTCGATTCCTTTCTTAAATCCCAGTACATCTGCTTCTGGGATGCACGGATGTCAGCAAAGAGACATTGGCGGGGAAGGACTTTAATGTGGCACAAAGTACAGTGAAAATGTCATGGATGGAAATCACCTGGCTGCTAAGGGCTAATAGAGGTAGCTTGCCTCAGAAAATGCCTTCTAATTAGAAAGTGAAGAAGAGGAAGGGGGTTATTATTTATGGAGCCCCCTCCCCTCGTATGTGTCAAATAAGTCACATGCCTTATGTCATTTAATTTTTTTTTTTTTGCCTTATGTCATTTAATACCAGTTGTTATCCGATGAGAAAGATGGTTTGGCTCTTCTACTGATGAGAAAATTGAGGCTCAGGGAGTTTACTTAAGTTATAAGGCAATATGTATTAGGACCAAAATATGGACCCATGTCTGTCTGATTCCAAAGCTCATATTCCTTCCACGCACTGCATCATGTTACTTCTCTAAATCAGGTTCTGATTTCAGCGTGAATGCTAGGCTGAGAATATCAACATAAATACTATAGGGACTATAAGGAAAAGGACAAGTAATGAAGTAGGCTGATATAGTAGGAAGTTAAAAAAAATCTTTAAAATAAATATTGTTGGAGCATTTGGTAGATTGGAGAGCTTGGGTACCCAAACTAGGAGGCAGAAAGTCATATGCTAATTGAGGAACTCTGCGCTTTAGGTTCCTCGGCAGGTTTCCTTTAATGAAATTGGATTGTTTCTAACTCCCATTAGGCTTTGATGAGGAAAAGATGTTTGCAGTGATTGTCTAGGTGCTAAGGGATTCCGGGAAAGGCCCCAGACATTTCTCTTTAACTTCTCATTTAGAGAGCATTTCTCCACATGGGAAACAGTTGCTTCTTTCTCTTTGCCCTGCTCAGCTTTAATCTGTTTTAAAGGACTGATTATGAAACTATAGCAGCAGTTATGATACTAGGGAGGAAATAACAATAAACATTGTTATTTTTGTTTAGTCCTACTTAGAGTAAAAGCAACAATTTACATAATTTGTTATTCTTTTTAGTCCTTGTAAGTTTTTTAAATGAAACAATACTTGAGTTGTTTAGAGCTCTTTTGCTCCAATAAGACATTTGTTTTCTTTACGATTTACTGAATTTTGCCAGTTTAAATCAGTCTTTCTTAATAGTTTAGAAGTAAGGATGCCCTATGAATTTTATGACTAAACTGCACAGTATTAACAGGGAATAGTTTTATGTGAATGAATTCGGGTCCAGTTTGTATTTATTTGAAGGATTATTAATTACTGGTTGACTATATTTTTAAAAAGCTGATGTGCTGTGGAATAGTTGACATATTACAGGCAGTACATATTTATATTTATTTATTTATTTATTATTAAAAAAATTTTTTTTTTAATTTATTTATGATAGTCACAGAGAGAGAGAGAGGCAGAGACACAGGCAGAGGGAGAAGCAGGCTCCATGCACCGGGAGCCCGAAGTGGGATTCGATCCCGGGTCTCCAGGATCGCGCCCTGGGCCAAAGGCAGGCGCCAAACCGCTGTGCCACCCAGGGATCCCTATTTATTTTTTTTTTAAAGATTTATTTATTTATCTATTCACGATAGACACACAGAGAGAGAGGCAGAGACACAGGAGGAGGCAGAAGCAGGCTCCACGCCGGGAGTCTGATGTGGGACTCAATCCCGGGACTCCAGGATCGCGCCCCTGGCCAAAGGCAGGCTCCAAACCGCTGAGCCACCCGGGCTGCCTGTCTTTTTCATTTCTATATTAATTTTAGAATTAGCTTGTCAGCTTTTCCAAAAGTCTGCTTGAGAATTTGAGATCGTATTGTATTTAGGTCAGTTTGAGGAACATTACCATCTTAAAAAAAAAAAAAGATTTATTTACTTATTTTAGAGAGAGAGAGAGTGAGCACACACAGAAGGAGGGGAAGGGGTAGATGGGGAAAATATCCAAGCAGATTCCTGCTCAGCTTGGAGTCCCATCTTGGGGCTGGATCCCATGACCCATGAAATCAGGACCTGAGCCAAAACCAAAAGTCAGACGTTTAACCACCTGAGCCACCAGGTGTCCCAAGAATTACTATCTTAGTGGTGATGTGTCTTCCAACCTATGAATATGCTGTAGTCTCCATTTATTTAGATTTTCTTTTATTTTTCTCAGCAATATTTTGTAGTTTTCATTTGGTAAATCTTGTACATCTTTTGTCATGGTTATCCTTACATATTTCATATATATTTTCTAACATTTTTTAAATTGAAGTACAGATGACATACAATATACATTATTTCAGGTGTACAACATAGTGTATTTTGTATTTTTTGATGTTATTGAAACGGTTTTTCAAATTTGTGTTTTTGACTGTTGCTACTATATAGAAATGATTAATTTTTGTAAATTGATCTTTTCTATCAAGTAGGGTATGCTCACTTATTCCATTGGCTTTTTTAATAGATTCCATTGGATTTTTTATATGAAGATTATTGTCATTTGTGAATACAGTTTTACTTCTTCCTTTCTAATCTTTGGGTTTTTTTTTCTTATTGTGCTGGATTTAATTCCCAGTACAGTGTTAAATAGAAGTGGTGAGAGTAGACCTATTTGTCTTGTTCTGATCTTAGGAAGAAAGTGCTCAGTCTTTCACCATTAAGTGTGATGATAGCTGTAGACTTTTTATATATGCTCTTTGTAAGCGAGGAACTTTTCTTCCTAGTTTGCTGACTTTTTTTCAGAAATAAAGTTGGATTTTTTTAAAATCTTTTTTTTTAAAGGAAAGTTTTTTTTTTTTTAAAGATTTTATTTATTTACTCATGAGAGACACAGAGAGACAGAGACACAGGCAGAGACACAGGCAGAGGGAAAAGCAGGCTCCATGCAAGGAGCCCGATGTGGGACTCGATCCTGGATCTCCAGGATTACACCCCAGGCTGCAGGCGGCGCTAAACCGCTGCGCCACCGGGGCTGCCCATAAAGTTGGATTTTGACAAGTGCTTTCTCTGAGTCTACTGAGATGATTTTTCATTTTTAGTTTAATATGGTGAAATACATTGATTTTCAAATATTAAAACTAACATTGCATTTTTGAAATAAACCCTATTTAGTCCTGATGTATTACTTTTTTTTTTATATTGTTGGAATTGATTTCCTAAAATTATATATATATGGTTGTGACAGGCATTGGTTGGGATGTTTCTTCTTGTAATATCTTTGTTTTTGTTATGGTATCAAAGTAATGGTGGCACCTTGGATGAGTTGGGAAGTATTCCTTTTTCTTTAATTTTCTGAAATAGTTTCAATCTGTTATTTTCTTTCTGTCTTAAGGACTTCCTTTGACGTCTGGCAATGCAGATTTGCTGGTAATGATTATTTCAGTTTTCACATGTCTGGAAAAGTTTGTATCTTGCCTTTTTTTTAAAAAAAGGTTTTGGGCAGCCTGGGTGGCTTAGCGGTTTAGCACTGCCTTCAGCCCAGGGCGTGATCCTGGAGACCCAGGATCGAGTCCCACGTCGGGCTCCTTGTATGGAGCCTGCCTGTGTCTCTGCCTCTCTCTCTCTCTCTCTCTCTCTCTCTCTCTCTGTCTCTATGAATAAATAAATAAAATTTTTAAAAAAGGTTTTATTTATCTGAGAGAGAGCAAACGTGTGCACAGGGGGAGGGGTGGAGGGAGAAGGAGAGATAGAATCTCAAGCCGACTCTGCACTAAGCATGGAGCTGACGTGAGCTCGATCTCATGACTCAGATCATGACCTGAGCTGGAAGCAAGAGTTGGATGCTTAACCAACTGCCACCAGGTGCCCCTTGCCTTTGTTTTTGAAAGATATATTTGCTACATAAAGAATTCTAGATTGACAGTTTTTTCCCCCACCAGTGTTATAAGGATTTTGATTCACTGTCCTCTTCCTTGCTTATGTCTGACAGGAGATCTGATATCCTTATCTCTGTTTTGCTATACTTAATGTGTCTTTTTTTCTCTGCTGTTTTTATAATTTTATGTGTCTTAGTATTGTTTTCTTTTTTGTGTATGTGATTTGTGTCATTGAACTTCTTGGATTTGTGTTATAGTTTCTATCAAATTTGTGTCTTAGTATTGTTTTCTTTTTTGTGTATATGATTCGTGTCATTGAACTTCTTGGATTTGTGTTATAGTTTCTATCAAATTTGGAAAACTTTGGGCTGTTACTTTCTCAAATGTTTTTTTCTTTCTCCCCTTCCCCTCCCTCCTTTGCAGATTTCAGTTGTGCATAGAGTAGGTCGCTTGAAGTTATCCCCCAGCTCACCGATGCTCTCCTAATTTCTTGGTCTTTTTTCTTTGCTTTTCATTTTGGATAATTCCTATTGTTATATATTCCAGTTTATTAATTTTTTCTTCAGTATGTCTGATCTGATGTTAATCCCATTTGGGTGTATTTTTCATTTCAGGCATCATAGTCTTTATCTCTAGACTCTGAAATCACTATCTGAACTGAAACTGACTGTGCTACCCAGGTGCCCCAATACCTTTGACACCTCTTAGCCCATTCAACCCTTTCCTCTTTTTGAACATGTGAAATACAGTTCTATTAACTATGACTTTCCTGTCCTTTATTTCCCCCATACATTTCTATATTATTTGTCTTTGTGTTTCTCTTTTCTCTCTCACACACTCTATTAAATGAAGTAATGCAAGGTATTTAATAATTTCTTTATTTTGTATATTTGGAAATAGGCTTATGAAAGGTAGTTTGGTTTAGTCAGTGTTGGACAGTTAACATTTAGATTTAAATCTAGGTTTTTCACAACTTCTTTCTGTTATTCCTGTCTCAATAGGAGGGATAAAACAAATATAGAACTAAAAATAGTAGGGAGGGAACCATAGAGAAGAATTGCACAAGATCATAAGGGAGTATGTAGATTAAAAAGACTTCTAAGGGGCAGCCTGGGTGGCTCAGCGGTTTAGCACCTGCCCAGGGCGAGATCCTGGGGACCTGGGATCGAGTCCCACATCGGGCTCCCTGTGTGGAGCCCGCTTCTCCCTCTGCCTGTGTCTCTGCCTCTCTCTCTCCCTCTGTCTCTCATGAATAAATAAATAAAATGTTAAAAAAAAAAAAAAGACTTCTAAGGATGCAGAAAGCTTTTGGGATGAAACCTGAAGGACAGGTAAGTTTCTCAGGTTGTTCTAATGAGGGTGAAGCATTTGAGGAGGAGAGAAGAAGTGCATTGCAGTATGTGGGTTTGGAGGGTTGGGGCATGTGTTTAGCTGAACTAGGTATGAATATGGAAAGCAGATGACTAGGGAGAGTGGACAGAATTGTGGAGTATTTTTGATGTCTGCCTTTACCACCACTTTTTACTATTGTCTCCAACTACTGCATGCTTCTGACACAGGGACAGTGTCTTTTAAAATTTCTTTTCATCACTTAATACAGTCTTGTGCGTAAGTCACAGGTTTATTGATTGATTAATAACATTTTCTTACTGTAGTACTCTTAGTTCTACTTTTTCATTGATGAAAATTAAACAACAACTACTACTTTTACTTCTTGTGGTTGCGTTATTATATAAGAAGTCTTAAATCTTGTGTTCATAAAATTCCTTCCAAAGAAGTCAGCATACTTTATGCTAATTCATTTATTGATTGTCTCAGCAGTCAGCTTACCATACGCAAAAAGTATCCCACTTCCTTAGGCATCCAGAATCCTGTTTCAACTTAAGGGTCATTGTGTAATCTTGTACTGTTCTAATGAAAGGAATGCTCAGAAGATAGTGTTGTGGGCAGAGCCCAGGCCTGGTTCTCTGGGACTTTTTTACTGCTGGCTGGTAGGGAGGAGTACATGTGGTACTGTCGTTGAACTCGCAACCACCCACTACATGCAGAATTGGCTCTGACACTGCAAGTGCTCAACTGGACTCACTCTCATTTTCGTGCAGTATCTCAATGGAGAGCTGAAGTTTCAACCAGGGTTTCATTGAATTTTCATCAGTTAAAAACTAATTAATGGAAAAATATATTACTGTTCAAATTGCATCATTCTTCCTGCATTGCTTTTAATTTTCTTATGCAAACCTTTTTACTCTTGAGTTCTGGCAAGTACCCTCTTTGCTAGTGCTCCCTGAAGTGATTGCTAGTGGTTCTCAGTGAATTTGATCAGAGTGCATTGCCCTTTGTTGTAAACTCTTCCTACCCCCACGGATCTTCTTGTTAATGCAACTTCAGAAGAAAAGATGAAAGTCAAGGATTTTGCTAACTCCTAACAGGTGTCTACTTGGACATGACAGAACCAAGCAGATTTTCAGTGACAAACATTGAATCTAGAATTAAAAGACTATATATATGCCTTTACATGCAATCTATACAGTGTTGTTTTATTTTTTAGTTGAGTATAGTTGACACACAATGTGACATTAGTTTCAAGTGTACAACATAGTCAATTAATCCCACATTGTTTTTCAATTATGGTCTTTTATCAAATACTGAGAAGTTATAAAATAATGTGTGATAAATATGTGTAAGGTATACAGAATAATAGGACAATTAGTTGATTATCCAGTGTAGGAAAAATTTATCATTGCCTTTGAAGATCTACATTCTTGTTTGTAATCCGTACTTTCTTTTCCCTTTCAGAGGTAACTTGAGTTTTATATTTTCTTTATACTTGAACCACATCATTTGTATCCTTAAACTGTTATTTAATCTTGCTTGTTTTTGAAATTTGTAGAATGGAATCACAATGTAGATATTTTTCAATGATTTGCTTCTCCCTAGAACATTAGGTGTGTCTGCTTTGGTCACATTTTGCCAATAATTAATCCTGGCCTGCTTGTACTTAGGAGCATAAATTTATTTCTTAATAATTTTCCTCACTGATCTCATAAAGAATAAGATTCATGTTTCTGCATTTTAGAAATTAAAAAAAGCGCTAAAAAGAAAAAAGAAGTTAGTGCTTTCTGACTGGTTGCAAATAAAATTGTTTCCTTTAAGGCATTCCATCTCCATGTACTCCAGAACTCATCTCTCAGAGCCATACTTCACTGAGTGGGCACAAGTCCTTGAGGGTGTCTTATTTTTCCTCTTTCCCCTTCTACTTTACCTTGGGCAGCTTGGACACTCCCCATTCCTCAAATAGGTATGGTTTTGGGGTTCTTTATTCTGACTGCAAGAAGAATAATGCCATACCTACACCCAAGACTGGCCAATTAAGTTTGAATATTTCTTTTTGTGACTGTTCCTATCTTTTTAAAAAAATATTTATTTGAGAGAGTGAGTGATAGAGAGAGAGAGAGCGAGCGCACAAGCAGAGGAGAAGCAGGCTCCCCACTGAGCAGGGAGCCTGATGTGGGGCTTGATCCCAGGACCCTGAGATCATGACCTGAGCTGAAGGCAGACGCTTAACTGACTGAGCCACTCAGGCTCCCCTAAATCCTTGAATTCTTATGTGTTGCTGATATTTTCTTTCAGTCTGTTGTTTTGTCTTTATTTATGGCTTCTTTTGGTGTACAGAAGTTTTTAATTAATTAATTAATTATTTATTTTTTAAAAAGCTGTTTTGTTTTTGTTTTTAAAGATTTTATTTATTTGTTCACAAGAGACACAGAGAGAGAGAGGCAGAGACACAGGCAGAGGAAGAAGCAGGCTCCATGCAGGGAGCCCGACGTGGGACTCGATCCCCAGTCTCCAGGATCACACCCTGGGCTGAAGGCGGTGCTAAACCGCTGAGCTACCAGGGCCGCCCAGAAGTTTTTAATTTTTAAAATTTGAGTCTTTTTCTCTATGGTGTCTGTGTTTTTTTTTTTTTTTTGTCTTGACTAAGAAGACTTTCTTTACCCATTTATTTTAAGCAATTTTCCCCCTATATTTTCTCTTAATATATTTATAATTTTACTTCTAACATTTATCACTTTAAGCCAACTGCAGTCTTATTTTTTAATGTGTAGTAATAGGACCTAACTATTTTTCTCTAAATACCCAGTTGTCCCATTGTCTTGATTGAAGTGAACATACCTCAAGATTTTATTGTTTTCGTAATATGACAAAATATGAAATTTAGAACTGTATTAGTTTTCCTTTCTCTTATCTCTTCCCAGTTCAAAATGTTTGCATCTCTTAATAGCCAGCATTCTCTTAGATCTGCAGGCGGGCTCAACACATTCAAGCATCAGCACAATCTTCTATAGCCTTTTTCTAGAAAATCTGCTTACTGATTTTCTGCCCATCATAGCCACTCTGCTTCCTGTCATGATGCCATTTTCCCTGGACATAAATAGAATTTTTGCCTTTCTTTTCTTTTCTTTTCTTTTCTTTTCTTTTCTTTTCTTTTCTTTTCTTTTCTTTTCTTTTCTTTTCTTTTCTTTTCTTTTCTTTTCTTTTCTTCTTTCTTTCTTTCTTTCTTTCTTTCTTCTTTCTTTCCTTTGTCCTTCTTTTTGTTCTTTCTTTCTCTTTCTTTTAAAGATTATTCACTTGTGAGAGAGTGTGAGTGTGTGCAAATGCGGGGAGGGATGGAGGGAGAGGGAGAGAGAATACCAAGCAGACTCCCCGCTGAGCATGGAGCCCAACTTGGGGTTCTATCCCAAGACCCTGAGATTGTGACTTGAGCAGAAATCAAGAGTTGACTGCCTAACCAACTGAACCACTCAGGTACCACGAAAGAGAATCTTTGCCCTTTTTTTCTGTGTGTCATTTCGTGGGGTTGGTGCTTGCCACAGTTCTTACACAAAGTCTGGCGGGTTTTAGGAACATTCACCATGTTAGAGTGCTATTGGCATGGAGAACTGTCCCATTATCTTTTGAGTGGTCTTCCCTCACTGAGTTGAATATATATTTTTATAATTTTCTAAGAGTCTCTTTCTAGACTGATATCTTCTTCTACGTCTTTGACTATTTCAAGTAAATGTCACTCATTTTTAAAAATTATTAAAAAAATTTAATTCTGGTATAGTTAATATACATTGTTATATTAGTTTCAGGTATACAATGTAGTGATTAAATAATTCTATATATTGCTCAGTGCTCATCATCATCAGAGTACTGAATATCATACTCTTCTAATAACCATTACTTCATAGGATGTTTTTTAATCTGATAGAGTAAACCTTGTTACTCTTTTCCTTGCAAATATTTTCCATCATTCTGTATGTTTTTCTCTTCCATTTGATACTTAAAGAAAAAATTTCAGTTAAATTTAAAGTTAAAAATTTAATTTTTTTTTACTGATGTGAAATTCACATATAAAATTAACGACTTTAAAGGGAACAATTCAGTGGCATTTATTAGTACATTCAGTGTTGTACAATCACTACCTCTGTCTAATTCCAAAAGAAAGCCCCATACCGATTCAGTAGTTGCTCCCTATTCATCCCTCTCTTTATCTTCTGGCAACCACCAATCCCTGTCTCTGTGCATTTACCTATTCTGGTTATTTCATATACTTGGAATCATATATGACCTTGTGTCCTTCTGGCTTCTTTTATTTAGTATAATGTTTTTAAGATTCATCAGTGTTGTAGCATGGGTTCATTCCTTCAGATAAACTCATTATTTATGGCTAAAAAGATTCAGTTTTATGTATATGCCACAATTTATTTATTTGTCCATTGATGGACATATGGATTGTTTCTACCTTTTGGTTATTATGAACAGTGCTGCTATGAACATGTGTGTATAAGTATTTGTATAATTATTTTCAACTCTTTTGGGCATATGTCTAGAACTGGAGTAGCTAGGTCATATGGTAATTCCATATTTAACTTTTTGAGGAACTTCCAGACTGTTTTTCATAGGGGCTGAACCATTTTACATATCCACCAGGAATTTATGAAAGTTCCACTTTCTCCACATCCTTGCCAATATTTATTATTTTCTTGTTTGTGTTTTGTTACAGCCTTCCGAGTGAGTGTGATTGGAACCTCATTGTGGTTTTGATTTACATTTTCTTGATGACTAATGATGTTGAGCATATTTTCATGAGTTTGTAGGCCATGAATATATCTTCTTTGGAATAATGTCTATTTGTATCCTTTGCCTTTTTTCTTCCATTTGATTATTAGATGAGATGGTCAATTTCTATAAAAAAGTCATGATTTGGATTTAATTGTGGTTACATTGTAATTTTTAAACTAATTTATAGCTGACATATTTATAATAATGTGTCTTTCTGGTCAAGAGCAGGGTTTGTTTCTTTAGCTCTTCTGTGTTTTTAAAAATAACTTAAAAATTTAATTTAGATCTTTTTTTTTTTTAATTTAGATCTTATATCAGTCTTATTAATTTTATCCCCAGGCATTTTGTGATTTTGGTTACTACTTAGAATTGATCTTTCTGTCATGTATTTAGATTGATTATTGTGGGCATATAGGAACGTTAGTGATAACTTATTTGTTGATTTTGGATCGATGCTTTCTGCATTCTTGCTGAAATCATGAGTCTTAATAATTTGCGAGTATATCCTTTGAGATTTTTCTAGATAGTCATATTATCTATAAATATTGAAAACCCAGTCTCTCTTCCAATATTTATTCTTCTTAATAACTTATTTGATTACATTGACTAGGACCTCTCTGGCACAGTTTTGAGTTGTCGGGGATATCCTTTCTGAACTTTAATGTAACATTACACCATTAAGTAGGATGTTTATTGTTTCTGACTTAATTTTTTAGTTAAGGAAGTTTTGCACTATTTCTTTATAGTTTAAAAACTAAGGTTTAAAAAAAATACTGTTAAATACAATTTGGTGATAAACTATATAATGTTCTTTTGTTGGGCATTTATTAAGCAGTCCACTCCCCCTGTTGCTATGTATTAAATCATATTAATAGGTAGATTCTCTTAGAATATATCTTGAGCGTGATCTTCAATATGCTGTTGGGATTCAGTTTAATATTTTATTTAGGATTTTTGCATCTGTGTTCATAAGTGAGATTGTCCTATATTATTATTATAACTTTTGTGCTTTCCTTGTTTGAGTTTGAAATCTAGAATAGTTAACATTTAGAATGTTAGAGAATTTTTCATCTTTTTCTTTTTCTTTTTTTTTTTTTTTAAAGATTTTATTTATTTATTTGAGACAGAGAGTATGCCTACAAGCATGGGAGGTGGGGAGTAGAGGGAGAAGTAGGCTCCCCGCTGAGCAGGAAGCCCGGCAGGAGGCTTGATCCCAGGACCCTGGGATCATGACCTGAGCTGTAGGCATATGCTTAACCAACTGAGCCACCCAGGCACCCCTCATCTTTTTCTGTATTTTGGAATAGTTTACCTAACATCGGAAGCAAGATATTTGCTTTTATATTTTTTATGATATGGTATGTGTTCAATACTTACATATTTTGATTTTTTGCAGTTGAATCTATTAATCTTTTTATCATTTCATATTTTGTGGTCACTTCTTTAATCCATCCGATTTGGTGTGAGGAAATCCATTTCCTTTTTCTACATAGTTGACCTTGTTCTACCACCATTTAGTGAGAAATCTGTCTTTATTCCACTGATCTAAATGGACACCTTATTCATACATTATTTACAAATTTAGAGATGTTTAGCGTTATTATTTATTTTTCTTTGCTTCTTAACTGAGGATATTTCATGTATATTGAAGACCTGGAGCTTAGCAGAAGCACTTCTGTCTAAAGAGTGAAAAACTTATCTTGGCTTTCACATGGGATACATGGCTTAGGGGACCCCTGAAGGACATGGATTAGGCTGATAGCCCCCATTTCAAACGCGGCTAGCGTTTGAAATGGGGGCTACTGGGAGAGGCCCTGACTAAAAATGGATTAATGTGGGTCTGCTCTAGAGTGAGCGCCACTGACTGAGAACTTGGAATTCCTGGGAGAGTGAAGCCTCATGAAGAGGAGAGATGGTCCTGAGGGCTGTGCAAGAATGAACGCACACTGAGTCTCTTTGAACTGATTAAAGGGATTCTGGCTCCTGGCAAGATGGAGATTCTGAGCTGGAAGGAACATTAGATCCTCATCACTTAAAACTGACTTAACACTTGTGCAAAATATTTGAGGCCTTGGGGGACTGAAAAACATGTTTGAGTCTACTTTCTGGTTTTTGGCTTTTTAAAAAAGATTTTATTTATTTATTCATGAGAGACAGAGAGGGATGCAGAGACATAGATAAAGGGAGAAGCAGGCTCCTTGCAGGGAGCCCGATGCAGGACTCAATCTCCAGACTGGGATCACTCCCTGAGCCGAATCTACATGCTCAACCACTGAGCCACCCAGGCGTCCCTAGTTTTTGGCTTCTAAAGTGTTGGGTGGACTAGAGACTGGAGACACAGTAAATCTGAGAACAAATATGGTACTCAGTGGGGAAAATTGGAGAATATGTTTGGAGAAGCTTATTAGGCATACATAGTCATTATATTCCTGGACAGTTTTAAAATATTTAAAAAATAATTACATATGACTTAGATAAAGAATTAAAGATAGAATGAAATTCTTTATTACACAGTTTTCTAGTTGAGAATTAGTGGGATATAATAAAAAGGCTATTCATTTTTGTATATTGTATTTGGATATTGGATACTACTGAATTCATTCTAATAGTTTTTTACTTGATTGTATTGTATTTTCTAGGTAGCAAGGATTTCATTTATAATTGTTTTGGCTCTTTTCTGATGTATAATGGTCTTGTTTATAGCAATGACTAGCACCTTTAGAATGATATTAAATAACACTGTAAGAGCTGGCATCCTTTTCCTATTTTTAAAAAAAATTTTTTTTAAAGATTTTTTATTATTTATTTAAATACACAGAGAGGAGAGAGAGAGGCAGAGACACAGGCAGAGGGAGAAGCAGACTACATGCAGGGAGCCCGATGTGGGACTCGATCCCAGGACTCCAGGATCACGCCCTGGGCTGAAGGCGGTGCTAAACCGCTGAGCCACCCGGGCTGCCCCCTTTTCCTATTTTTTAAGATTTTATTTGTTTATTCGTGAGAGACCCATAGAGAGAGAGAGAGAGAGACAGAGAGAGAGAGAGAGAGAGAGGCAGAGACACAGGCAGAGGGAGAAGCAGGGAGAAGCAGAGTCCCCCGATGTGGGACTCGATCCCAGGACTCCAGGATCACGCCCTGGGCTGAAGGTGGCGCTAAACCGCTGAGCTACCCGGGCTGTCCTCCTTTTCCTATTCTTGAAGCTAATAGGAGTGCTTCTAGTGCTTTATGACTATTCTTAAGTTATTTTTTTTAAAGATTTTATTTATTTATTCATGAGAGGCACAGAGAGAGAGGGAGACAGACAGACAGGCAGAGACACAGGCAGAGGGAGAAGCAGGCTAGGTTCCATGCAGGGAGCCCCATGCGGGACTCGATTCCCGGACCCCAGGATCACGCCCAGGGCCGAAGGCAGGCGCCAAACCGCTGAGCCACCCAGGGATCCCCATAAGTTATTTTCTGTTGCTATTTTTTGTTTTAACTTTTTTCCTTTTTAAACTTTATTTTTAAATTAAGCTTTTTTACTCTGAGGTACTTGTAGATTCACATACAGTTGTAAGAAATAATACAGAGAGATCCTGTGGATACCTCACCCAATTTCCTCTAGCGTAACTATAATATTACAGCTAGGAAATGGATGTTAGTACAATCCACCCATCTTATTTTGAATTCATCAGTTTTAGTTGTATTGGTGTGTGAGTGTGTGTGTATGTGTATTTAGTTCTATCACATCTGTAGATTTGTGTGACTGCCAGTGTAGTCAAGATACAAAATAGTTCCTGCACAAGAATTTCTTGTGCTACCCTTTCATGGCTACAGCCATCTCTGCCAGCCTCTCTGCCACCTTAACCCTTGATAGCCATGACACTCTCCTCTGTTTCTTTGTCATTACAAGAATACTATAGATGGAATCATACAGTACATAACCTTTGAGATTGCTTCACTCCACATAATTCCCTTGCTGTTCATTCAGATTATAGTACATATCAGTAGTTCATTCCTGTTTATTGTGAGTGGCATTCCATGGCATAAATGTACCACTGCTTGTTTCACCATTTATCTGCTGAAGGGCACATCTGGGTTGTTTCCAGTTTTTGGTTGTTACAAATAAAGTTGCTCTGAACATTCATATGCAGGCTTCTGTGTGAATATAAGTTTTTCATTTCTCTGGGATGAACATCCAAGAGTGCATATATCCTTTGCTTAGATTCACTGGTTTTAACATTTTGTCTCATTTCCTTTATAATTTGTGTTCCTTCTCTCTCTCTCTCTCTCTCCACACACACAAATATAAATTTTTTTCTGAACTGCTTGAGAATAAATTGCATACATGATTACCCTCAATTTTACAGTATTTTCCAAGAATACAGCTATTTTCTTACATACCTAAAGTTGTCAAAATTGATACAACTATGATTATATCTACCATCTTACAGTTTGCCAGTTGATTCAGTAATGCATCTTTTAGCATCTTTTCCCCTCTAGTGCAGGATCTAGTGTAGGGTCACACATGGCACTTAGTTGTCTTCTTTAATCCTTTGTCTTTAATCTGGAACAGTTCTTTTAGCCTTTGTCTTTTATGACATTGATATTTTCGAAAAATAAAGCCCCCCCCCCTTTTTTTTTTTTAAAAAAAAAGGATGTTCCTCAATTGGTATGTTTTATGTTTCCTCATGATTAAATTCAAGTTATGTATTATTCTTTGCCTGAATGCTACGTAAGAGGTGTTGTTTCCTTGAGAAATAACATCTTATTGCATTAGAAAAAATTCCTTTTAGTCCTAGTTTCCTAAGAACTCTTAATTCAGAATGGGTGTTGGGTGCACATTGTTAGAGCCTGGAGTTGAGGCCATTGGCTGGCTGGTGGACTCCAAATAGTGTAGATAGTATGCTACCTGAGCGACAATGGTCTCTGGCTCAGTGAATGCAGTTGGATAGTAATCCTAGTGATAAGTATTTAAAAAAAAATGCATTAATGCATTTTGGCTTCTCTCTTCATGATGATTTGGTTCCATTCCATTGATTTACTAATATAATGAATATGTTAACAGGTTTCATGATGTGAATTATGTTAGAATAAACATTCTCTACCATGTGTTCCTGTTGTACGATTTTAAAAATTTAATTTTGGACTTTTTATTTTTTTATATTGGGTTTTGCATTTATGTTTATAATAAAAATTCTTCTGTAGTTCTTTGTGTGAAAGAGTGTGTATTTCTTTGTCATATTTGGTATTGGAATTGTTTAGATGCCTAGAATAAATTGAAAAGCTTCCATAAGATTGAAATTACCTGCCTCTAAAACCATCTCTACCTGGTGTAGTTTGGGAAGAGAGTATGGATCTTTGGCAGTGTTTTCTGGTTTCTTCTCTGGTTAAAGATCTATTTAGGTTCCCCGCCACCCCCCCCCCCCCGTTTTTTTTTTTAAAGTTCTGTCCTGTTCTACTTTCTATCACTCTTAGAATAAAGACCTAGTCTCTGTATTTGGGGTCATGAACTCTTCACCCTGCCTGTGTGTTGTCACCATTCTTTTATTTCTTCAGTTGCTAGAGCTAGAAACCTCTGAGATTTCCTATATTTCCCCTTTATGTTCAAACCAAGTCTTACCAATTCTGTGATTAATTTGTATTTTGAACCTATCTCCCTTTTTCCACCCCCTACTGCTACCTGGATCCTTCCAGTTGTCTTAATGGGTTTTTTAGTCCCCAGTCTCTCCTTCCAAATCAGCCTCTGAACTGCAGCTGCAGTGATCATGGTAACATACAGATGTGATCATGTTAGGCCCCTGCTCAGAATTCTTTGGTGATTCCAGGGCGGAGCTTTACTCCAGTGCTTCTGACTTGGGTACGACACTCCTTTTGCCTGTCCCTGTTTTCCAGCTTCTAGCTTCCATCGGTGCCCCAGCAGTTCAGCTGCACCTCATTACCCAGAATTTCTTTGCTCATGTTTTTTTCTGTTTGCCCTCTGACCCTCTTCTCAGCCTGTGCTTTCCTCTTTATCCTTGAGCGTTTCTCCTTTCTCGCAAGGCTTCGTCATTGAAGCCCTCCCTGAGGAGAATTCACCAACAGAATTTACCAGCTCCTTTCCATGCAACTACCTTACTTTTACTCTTTGTGACTGTAGTTCTATTGAAACTGTTTTTTACATGCCTTTTTCTGCTATATCCTTTGAACTTTTTAAGGGTGAAACTTTGCATGTGGTGTTAGCACAGTGCTTGGCTCTATAGATTCTCAGATGTTTGTCGAATGACAAGCTTAAAGGATGGTGAGAAAATTAATTTGATTGAAGCAGAAGGTTATAATAGGAGAAGGGAAGATTATGAAGTGACTAAGATGTTTGGCTAAGGAGGTCTTTAGTTAGCAAAAGGAGTGCAGGAAGAAGGCAAGAGGAGGCAAGGCCATTTATTATTGTGCTACAGATACTGATTAAAGTACTATTATGATATTCTTCAGTTTTTTGGTCTTAGTGTGGGTGCTGATTTTTCAAATTGATGAAGATTGCTACCAAGGTAAAATAAATTACCTTACATTAATAATAATTACATTAATAATAATAATAATAATAATAGTGAATGCTTTTTGAGTGCTTACTATCTACAGGCACTCTTTTTTTTTTTTTCTACAGGCACTCTTGTGAGAACTTTACTTACCTCATTTAGTACTCCTGACAGCTTTACGAGGTAGGTTTTAGTATGGCCTCTTTTTAGATGGTAAAATTGGGGCACAGATGCCCAGAGCCACAGCTTTTAAGAGGCAGAACTAGGATACAAAACCTGAGCATTTTGGCTGCAGAAACCTCTTAACCACTAAGCTCTGCTGTCTTCCATTAATCTTACAGACTATTGGGTAGCACCTAGCCTTCTAGAAGCTGGCATTTTAACCTTGAACTGAGGACTGGTGAAACCATTTTCTATGTGAGTGACGAATGCAAGTATTATTGGACTTCTTTTTCTAGTAGATACTCCATTTTGTGGTGGCTTCAAATGTTTCATCTGTTGTCTCAAGTGGGAGCTAAAATTGAGCCTCTTTGCATCTGATAGCATTTAGGGTACTTTTTGAAAGTGTTAAATATTTGAAATGAAGTTAACACCACCAGCTGGTTGTCTTAGCGAATTAGAAATGACAGTTAAGAGGAAGCCCTGTTAAGTTGCCTGGCTCCTGTTGTTCAGGCCAGGTAAGGATTGTTCCTTCCAGCACATTCTTCAGTGCTTGGTCTAGTCTTTCTTAATTGTCTCAAAGATATAGCTCCACTATCCCTGAAGGAAGGTAGTTTTCTAATCTCTGATCTTAGAGTTTTTCTTTGTAATTAGATGTGGAGATTGAGATGTACTTTATCCTAAGTTTCCTTTAAGGTCAGTACCATCTGAAGTAACACAGAATACATGAGTCTGGGTTTGCCAAGATTACAGTTGCTGTGGGAAACATAACTTTGGATTTCCTCACATCTGGATTAGTGAAATTTGCACCAAGCCTCTGTATGAATATATGTTTTATATTTTATGTGCATCTAGAGATAGCAAGTCTTAGTGATGTAGCTTCTCCATATATGACAAATTGAACATTGGCAGTCTGAAGTTTTAAAATAATCCTAAGATTCTGAACTTTGCTGTGGAGCCAATGTCTCATGCTCTGCTCAGAAGGCTTGCATCTGGGTAACTGGAGCTCTGGAGTGGAAGTGGAGGACCAGCTTATTTCCCAGGGGCCTGTAGACCTCAGGTTTGTTTTGTCTCCCCGAGAAGCAGGGATTCTAGTGCTGCTGTTATGAGTTCTGTTTTTGAAGCAGCAAGAAGAAATGCTGCAGGCCTTAGTTGCATTTCAGTATTTTCGGAATTCTTTTGGTTATTTGTTTTTTCGGATTGTCCTATTTTTCTACTATCTACCTAAAGTTATTAACTATTAAATCTGTGGTAATGCCCTTGTGGGTGGTAGAGGTTTTTATCTAGGAAACGTGGAATCTTGTAAAGCAACAAACCCTAGAGTCACCATCTTTGAAGCTCACTCGTGTTGAATGGTGTGAATGTGGACCTTAATTTCTCTACAGAAAGGAGGGCTAACATCAGTTTGTCTTGGGAGGCCTCTCTCAGGTCCCCCAGTACAGGGCACTCAATTGAAAGACCAGATTCAAAATTAGCAGGTTGCCTTAGGGGTCATTAAAGTCTCCCCATCTTTTCATCTGTGGTCTGGATTTAGTCTTCGTCTTTTTGCCATTTGGAATTTGGTGTCCTGCATTCCTCCAGATGTCTCGAATAATGCTAGAATTCTTCTTCGTGATTTTGAGGGGATGGTACAGCTGCTTGTGACTTTGCACGTCTTCCCCCGGGAGTCTCTGCAATGCATGACAAGGACCTTGTGTTGTAGGCAGGAGTATAATTCTTAGCAAGGACTTATTGTAGATAGTAAATTCTAGATGTTTGTGGCTGCAGCCCTGAGAGTAGGCATTGATGTAGCAACACTTTACCAAGAAGAAAGTAATGATCTGACAGATTTTTTAAGATAAAGAACCAACAAAAGTAAAATAAAATAAAGAACTAATAGAGAAGCTAGGTTCATAATAATCTCTTGTGTAAAGTGAAAGAAAAATAGTTTTCATGAAAACCGACATTTTATTTGACGTACTATGAATCTAGGGATGACTACTTTCAATTCTTGTATATTTTAGTCTTTGTGTTCATTTGATTATAGATTCTGAAAGTTATACATTTTTCTAAATTGGCATGGTAAAATCGGCCATCTGGGTAAGCTTTGCAATTCTTGCCTTTGTCTTATTAACTTTGAGATTAATGTTTGTGGGTCGATAATGGTTTTGATTACCATTTGAATTATGCTTATAGCTGGTGGATGACTTATATTCTCAGCTTTATTATTAAGTAGCTGTTCTTTATCACAGCATGAAATTTGGATTACACCTGTATGATAATCTTGTTTCATAAAATGTATGTTTTATGTAAGTAAAGGCCTTAAGGGTAACAGTAGTTATCACTGAGTTGTTTGCTGAATAGAATATTTTGCTATTTATGACCTGTAATTTAGATTTTTACAAGGGACTTTAAAAGTCTTCCCTTGTGTTTCAGTATAATTTGGTATGTATAGGTCTATATGGGGCATACGAAACGTTATGTGTTTGTATGTGTAGGAGTAGATGAAGTAACATTGGCAATTGGTAATTGTTGAATTTGAGTGATGAGCATGCATTTATTACTTCATTCTTTCTACTTTGTAGGTGTATTTACATTTCCAAAATGAAAAGATAAAAGAACCTCCCCAAAAGGTAATGAAGAAAAGTGATAAGATTCCAGACAGACTTTATTTGATGGCATGGACTAGGAGTTTGTGCAACACATGTCACGGTTTCTAATACCTTTTAGGATGGTGTTTTCAGTGCTGCTGAAGCACTGCCCTGAATTAAGTCAGGAGAGAGAATATTCTGTGTTTGCTCAAGTTTACTGATCATGGAAGAGATATTCCAGTGTGACTGACTACTCACACATCATGAAAATAAAACCGTGTATATTTTTGAGATGCTTTCTTTTGCTATTTGGTGCTGAGTATGAATTCTGACACCAATGGGTACCTTCCTTTACTTCTTTAGATTCTGATTTTTGTTTTAAAAAGTGAAGTTTTTATTTGGTCCCTATTCTTTAAGATTCCATTGGATAAAAAGAGATCTCTTCTTATTTCTAAAGGTACTTGTCTTTGACCTGAGCCTTTTGCTACTTGGTCTAAAATTTGTCTCCAAAGTTTGCACATTTATCCCAAAAGAGAGAATAGAATAAATTTCAGGGGGTTGGAAATGACAGTTGGTTTGAAAGTCTTTAAAGCATGATCTTATTTGTACTCTTATTTGTCCCAATTTGATAATTCTGTAGATGTTTTTAACCATAGTAATAAAAAATGGGAGAGAAACACGAGATTGAATTTATAACATAATCCTGTACAAAGTACACATGGCAGGCAAAGTACACATGGCAGGGCAGCCCGGGTGGCTCAGCGGTTTAGTGCTGCCTTCAGCCGGGGGAGTGATCCTGGAGACCCGGGATCAAGTCCCGCATCAGGCTCCCTGCATGGAGCCTGATTCTCCCTCTGCCTCTGTCTCTGCCTCTCTCTGTCTTTCTCTGTGTCTCTATGAATAAATAAATAAAATCTCAAAAAAAAAAAAAAAAACCAACCAAAAAACCCAAAGTACACATGACAAATGAAGTTGCTGAAAAATGAAGCACTTTCCACTTCATAATATTTTTGGGTCTTATTTGGTAGCAAAGCTTATATTTGAGAAGAGCCTTGGTTGATCTCTTTTGATTTTGGTTTCGTATGCTGCCGAATTGCATATCTTACATTTGTTGTGTGTCATTTATGACTAGAACTCTGGTACTTCAATGGCATTAAGATGATTCTGTCTTTATTAGGTAGGGAGATGATACTTAGATCTATTCTAACAATATCCTTAATGTACTTCTTGTCTTTACTGATGTACTGCTATGTATTATCAAGATGTGAAAATATTAAACTCCAGAATTCACTTAAATCTTATAGGCACTGAAATTCTAGTGTTACATGAATTTATAAAAGCACTTCATAAGCAGAGGAAGGCTAGTTCAATTAGGTTTAAGGATTTTTAAAAAAATCTCGTATCTGGGGAAATGTAGTGTTTTGAAGACAACTATTATCTCTTAAAATTAGAATTGAGAAACATTACATAGACTTTCATTCTTTATCAGTGTCAAGGTATATTGCCAAACTGTCTTTTCAATTCCCATTATGACTTTAGGCCATAATAAGTTATCATCATATTATCAAGAACGTTTATTCTACTTTGTAGGGTACTGTATAGAAATAGGCATAAGACATAGTCCCTGCTTGCTTTTTTTTTTTTTTTCCCCTTTCTGAGAGAGTATGCACATACATGCGTGGGGTTGGGGAAGTGGGGAGGGGCAGAGGGAGAGAAAGAATCTTAAGCAGGCTCCCTGCCTGACTCGGGGTTCTGGGTCACCACTGTGAGATAGTGACCCGAGTCAAAATCAAGAGTCAGGTGCTTAACTGACTGAGCCACCTAGGCGCCCCATAGTCCCTGCTCTTAAATAATTTACAATTGTTGAAGAGTAACAGGGCATCTCTTCTAATTAATTTATTCAGTAAACATTTCCTGGGTGCTTTTTGTGTGGCAGCCCTGGTAGGCCCTGGGGTTACAGTGGTGAGCCAGACAGATAAGGCCCCACAGTTTTGGAGCTTATATTGTAGGATCTTAAATACTTAACATGCTGATATGCTCAACAATGTAATTGTTCAGGACTTTATAAGGGAGGTACTACTTTGTTCTGGTGTGGTTAGGATAGGCTGTATTGAGAGGGCTAGGATATGAGCTGGACAGGAAGTAGAGTGTTTATTTCCCTGTGTGTATTCTATGGAATCTGCTGTACAGGATTTTGCAGTGAAATAAGTGTGGAAAGTATGGCACATGGGATTATAAAGAAAGGACCCCCCCCCCCCAAAAAAAAAAAAAGGATCCCATGAGCTAGAAACATTAGGTGAGGTTCACAGAAGGGAGAGGATATGGAATTTGAGCTGTTCTTTAAGGGTAAAATTTTAAATTTGTGTTTGGAGTAGAGGGTGAGTGGATTGTATAAGCTTAAGGAGCACAAGATGTGTTGGGGGAGTATTAGTCAGAATGTACCCATCCTTCTGTCCCCCTTCTCCCATCACAGAAGCTATCATTTATCTTTGGCCCTACCTTCTCAACTCTTCTTTCCTATCAGTGTTTAGTTTTTATTTTTAATTTTTTTTCCTATCAGTATTTTAACACATTCAAGTTTCCCCTTTAGTGAAAATGATAGTAACAACAAATGGAAACCCTATTTTTAAATTTCATCTCTTCCTCTTCACAGCCAGACTTCACAGAAGAGTCTCCTGAACTCCTTAGTTCCATGTCCTCCCTGCCCATTAATGCCTTCTCTTTGGTTGTTGTTTTGTACTTTACAAAAATAGCTTTTGCCAAACTGGAGCATCTGTGCTGCTACGCCTGATGAACACTCTGTTCTTATTTCACTTCTCCTAGCTGTGTATGACTTTATTGCCCACTACCTTCTTGAAATCTTGATTCTTGACAGCACTCTCTCCTAGGTTTTCTCTTGTATCTCCCTCAAAGGTGCCTTCTGATTATCTTCTCCCTGCCAGTTGAGCTTTGAAGCTCCTTAAGTCTCAATCTTAGGCTCCATCTCATTTTTCTCTCTATTCTCTTCCTTGGCTGATCTCATTTACGTTCACAACTTCAATTATTCTTTGTTCTCTGGAGACTCTCAGATTTGACTTCAGCCCAGATGTTGTCAGAGCTCCTGACTTGGATACATAGCTGCCTGATTGATATCGTCTGTTGGCGTTGCAGAGTCACCTCACGCTCAGCTTATCCAGTACTGGGCTGATGATCTCTACTTATCTACCCCAATCCAGTACCCTTGTCCCAGTGAATGTCCCTGCCATCCATTAAACTATCATGAAGTTATCCTTGATCATCCTCTTTCCCTCACCTTCCATGTCTAGTCCATCATGTTTTGTTGTTTTGGCCTCCTAAATATTTCTTGATTAAAATTTCTTGATCTCAATACAATCGTTACAATCGTTTTTTACATGGACTGATCAAATACCTACCAGACTAGGGACCCCATTCATTCCTGACCTCTCATTTCCAGCTCATTCTCTACCCTGAAGCTAGAGGGATCTTATCTGAATATAAATCTGATCATATCACCTTCCTGATTGAAAGCACTTGAGTACCTTCCCCTTGTTTATAAGAAAAAAACCAAAGTTCTTCATATATCCTGCAAGTTATAGCAGGGTGTGGTCCCTGTTTTCCTTCCAGCCTGACCTTACCACACTTCCCCCTTTTCTCTGAGCTATAGCCACATTCCTTGGGTGTGTTATATACACTCCCACTCCAGGGTGTACATTTCAGTTTGAAATTACACATCGATTTGTATAATTGTTTGAGTAACATCTTTTTTTCCACCCTAAACTAAGCTACATGAAAGGAAAAATTGAGTCTTTTCCATTGTATTCTGTAGGGTCAAGCATAGTACCTGGTCCACTGTAGGAGCTCAGTACATTTTTGTTAAATGAGTGGGAGTTTCATTCAACAGCATAAGCCATGAGAAGATGTGTGAAGGGACACAAAAGTAGGAAGTAATGTGAGCAGATGCTGAAGAACCTTCTGAGGCAGTGGCATGAGAGTTAACTAGGGTGATGCCATGAGCAGAGCCATTCACTAGGAAGGGTAAACTGGCTGTGGGATTTAGGATACAAAGCAGAAGGGGCTATTAGCTGTCATTTTAGGAGAGAGACAGTATGGACCAGTACTAGAACACTGTCAGAGGGGCTGTTACATGTCTGAGAGTATAGAGTGAATGCAGTGGGGCTGTGATGGATTGTGGTTGATGGCTTTTTGGTAACAGACTTTAAGTGAGTTTCACTATTTCAGTCTCTTAAATTCAGCATTTCATTCCTGGGGAAATAGAATTTTTCTCAAACCTTACTGAGCTGTTATTTAGCAGGCACTTTGCTAAACTTTGGGATTACAGAAGTGAATAAAATACTTCATAATCTAAGTCTCTTAATTACCCTTTCTAATAAAATGGCTTTTAAACTTAGACTAAAACTATAAACCTAAATTCCACTAAGAGTTATAATACTTGATAAGTTAAAGAAGCAATTCAAGCTAGTAGAGCATCGGCCTTTTTCTACTATGTGAGATGGTCTTTTTTTCTTTATGAATAACCCTTGATTGATGCCAGCAGCCCCAGAATTATCCCTGAGGGTCTGAAACTCTTCAAGTGTAATTCCCTGGAGATTTTCATAATGAACCTGAAGTGATAGGTTGTAGGTAAATGATGTCCAGCCAATGTCTTTCATTAAAATGAAAGAATTATATATACATAAGTCCCCTCTACCTGTCCACTTTACTACTTAAGGATAAAACAGAACTGAGGAAAGAAAAAAAAAAAATCCCCAAAACAGAGAGACCTAAGGTTCTAACTACTCTTTGGTTTTCTGAGAAGAGCTCTAATGTTCAACATATTGAGTAAAAATTTCTTGTCATTCAGCTATGTTAAAGAACAGGTCCTAGAAATGAAAAAAAAATTAAAAAAATTTTTAAAAGATTTGATTTATTTGAGAAAGAGAGCGAGAGAGAGAGAGAGAGAGAGAGAGAGAGAATGAGCACATGAGCAGGGGGGAGGGGCAGAAGGAGAGGGAGAAGCAGATTTCTCCCTGAGCAGGGAGCCTGAGGCAAGGTGCCATCCCAGGACTCTGGGATCATGACCTGAGCTGGAAGGCAGATACTTAACTGACTGAGCCACTCAGGTGCCCCTCTCCTTTTTATTTCTTGATTGATGGATTATGCTTTTGGTGTCATGTCTAAGAACTCTTTCTCTAATTTTTTTTTTTTTTTTAGTATTAAAAAATTAAAAAAAATTTTTTTTTAAGTAAGCTCTGCCCATTATGGGGCTTGAACTCATGACCTTGAGATTGAGAGTTCACATGCTCTACCCACTGAGCCAGCCAGGCACTCCTCTTTACCTAATCTTGGGTCATAAAGTTTTTCTCTTATGTTCTCTTCTAAAGGTTTTATAGTTTTATGTTATGTACATTTGAAGTTAATTTTTGTATAAGATGTGAAGTTTAGGTCAGGGTTTATTTTTTTATCTATTGATCTCCAATTGTTACAGCACCGTTTGTTGGAAAGGCTGCCTTTCCTCCCTTGAATTGCTTTTGCACCTCTGTCAAAATTTAGTGGCGTATTTGTATGGTTCTGTTACTGGGTTCTCTGTGTTGTTCCATTGGTCTCTGTGTCTGTTCCTCTGAAAACATGATACTGTCTTGATTTTGTTTGCTGCATAGCTTAAAATTGGGGTGTAGTCTTCCTCCAATTTTTTTCCAATTCTAGTTCTTTTTTTTAAAATTTATTTTAGAGAGAGCGAGTATGTGTAAGCGTGGAGAGGGGCAGAGACATAGGGAGAGGGAAAGAAGCAGAGTTTCCCCTGAGCAGGGAACTCGACCCGGGGCCTGATCTCACAACTGTAAGATCATGACCCAAATCGAAATCAAGAGTTGGATACCCAGCCAACCAACTAAGCCACCCAGGCACCTCTTAATTATTTCAGTTCTTTTGCATTTCCATATAAATTTTAAGATAAGATTGTTTTCATCTGTAAGAAGCCTTGGGATCTGATAGGATTTGTGTTGAATTTGAAGATTAATTTGGGTGATAGTCTTACAACTTTAAGTGAAATGTAGGAATTTAACCACCACTTAGTCCTCTTTATTCTCCCTACTTTATAATTAATTGTCTTAAATATCTCCTTTACATAGAGAACCATATCAGACACCATTATACTTTTGCTTTTAACTATCTAATGTAATCAGGGAGAAAGATAGTCTAGTGCATTTACCTATAAAGTTACCTGCCAACATTAGTGACTTTTTACTTCTGAAAGTTCTTTTTTTTTTTTTTAAGAATTTGAATTATTTTTTTTTAATTTTTTTTATTTATTTATGATAGTCACAGAGAGAGAGAGAGAGAGGCTGAGACATAGGCAGAGGGAGAAGCAGGCTTCATGCACCGGGAGCCCAAAGTGGGATTCGATCCCGGGTCTCCAGGATCGCGCTCTGGGCCAAAGGCAGGCGCTAAACCGCTGCGCCACCCAGGGATCCCTACTTCTGAAAGTTCTATTTAATTCTTTTAAAATTTGTCTTTTAGTAAGCTGCTTTTATTTTTTTTTTAAGATATTATTTTATTTATTCGTGAAAGACGTACACACGGAGAGAGGCAGAGACATATGCAGAGGGAGAAGCAGACTCCCACAAGGAGCCCAATGTGGGACTCGATCCCAGATCATGGGATCATGCCCTGAGCCAAAGGCAGATGCACAACTGTGGAGCCACCAGGCATCCCCTTTTTATTTTTTCTTGTATTTATTTATACACATTATAGTTTTAAAATGTTATGTATTTGTCATTTTTATGACCTGAAATTATTTCATACCATATTTTGCCTTTTTTTTTTTTTTCCTGACTCTCAAACATGATGGTTTTCTTCCTTAGGTCTCTTCCTCATGTGTTTTGTAAGCATTTATCAGGCTTTTGAGTGTGGAAGTATTGTGAAGTGGATAGTTTTGAGAGGATATTTTGGTTCAGCCAGTGCCTTGGGATATGCTGACTTAGGCTCACCTTAAGTTAGTGTATATGCTTGGGGTTAGTGCAGCTACACTGTACTCTGGCAGGCCCATGTTTATGAATCTCTAGGGGAAACTCACCTGTGTTCCCAGCCCACGTCAATGCACTCACATTTCTTGATGTTTTTCTTCACTATAGGTGCATTTTTTCTACCCTACCTTTGCACTGAGTTGATAGCCCTTTAATAGCCTTGATTTTTTTTTTTTTTTTCAGGAGGCTAACTTCTATGTCTCTACCCTACATTTCATATGGTCAAAGCCTTATCTCCTGGGACCCTGCAGCTTTAAACTACATGCGTCTTGGCACTGACACCAGAATGTGCTCCCAGAGCCTTTTCCATGTATTCTGGTTTCTAGCTCTCACTTGAATTTTAGCTCCTGAGGATTTTCTTTTCTCTCTTGAGAGCTCAACTCTGTCCTCCAGAAGTTGGTAATATTTTATTTAGCAGTTGTAGTAATTTGCTATCAGTAGGGTTTTCAGAAAAATGACTCCACTGTAGTACCAGAAATTGAAGTTTCTGACATACCATTAGATTAGATGTACCACTAGATCATAGGTGTTTGGGTTAGGGACCCGCTCCTGGTTTCTTCAGAACTAGTCACCTGGGGCAGAAATTGCTTGCCTGTCTCTCCAGAGGGGCCGTGGATGTGACACTTGCACTTAAAAGGAAGTAGTACGAGCATGTTTAGCCCTCCTGTCATGTCTGCCAAGGAAGTAGAGAGGCTCAAGAAGAGGGAGAATGTTCAGCTCTGTCAAGTGCGATAGCAAGGTCAAGTAAGATCAAGACTGAACATTGAGAGTAGGATTTCACAATTGGGAAATCTTTGCCAGAGTCGTCTCCAGGGAATGGAGGGGGAAGAAGCCTATTGTATTTTTTAATCTTTGGGAGGATGGTCCTTGATCTAGGCAATTTCCATTTTTTTTCTCAGAATGACTTGTGGTTTGTTAATATGTGGCTGTTTATTTTATATTCTCTTAATTCTTTCTGAGTTCAAACCCTGCCTGAGGTAGATTAGTTCTGTCACAAACTGGACTTAGTCATAGAGTGTTAGGACTTATCTAATGTTTGGGAGGATCCTTAAAGTTTTCATTTATATCTCCTTGAATGAGGTGGTCAGAACATAGAACTGAAACAGTAAGAGCTGAGCTGGTCAGAGAAAGAAGATATGAGATATTGCCACTTTTCATGTGAAGTTTCTGTTATGTGGGGTTTCTAAAAATTATGAAAAATGTCAAATGTACAAAAACCCATTTCCCTAACTAAGTCAAGAATTTTTGCACATTTGCTTCATTCGTTCCTTTTTTATTTCTTTGTTTGGCCAAAATATTTTAAAGAAGTTCCTGACATCATTTATTGTACAATACATATCAATACATAAATATGCTGTGCAGTAATGAAAACTGTCATACAGTCACAATGCTATTATCATACCTAATACAAAGCTGACAGTTCTTTTTTTTTTAAATTTTATTTATTTATTCATGAGAGATACAGAGACATAGGAAGAGGGAGAAGCAGGCTCCTGTGGGAGCCTGATGTAGGACTTGATCCCAGGACCCTGGGATCATGACCTAAGCCAAAGGCAGAAGCTCAACCACTGAGCCACCCAGGTGCCCCCAAAGCTGACAGTTCTTTGGTATTGTCTACTCTACTGAGAGTAGTAATGAGGCCTTTTAAAATAACTTATATGAACATGTTGAGATTGTTTCTCCTTTGTTGCCTTTGCACTTGTCATACCCTCTGCCAAGAAGGCTCTACTCTGAGACCTTCACTGATGCACTTCTCTCATTGTTTGGATTTTAGCTCCAGCATTATCTCCTCAGTAGAGGCTTTTCCTAATCACCACAACTAAAGTAGTGTCCTCTTTTCCTCATCCTGTTTGTCACTATTATCACGGTGTTTTACTGCCTTGTTGTTGTTTGTTTTCTTTCCGCCTCTCCCTTCCCCCCACCCCCGCCCCAATTTTAAGTACCATGGAAGTAGGGACCTTGTCAGTAATGTTGTGTTTATTGCTCTGTGTCCAGAGCTCAAGAGCATATAGTGCTGCATGTAGTAATGAAGCACATGTTCAGAAACAAGTCAGCTATTAGAATAATAGGAAAAGATTCCAAAATCTTCTTAATATTTTATAACCATTATCTCTTCCTACAACTGATTCTCATTCCAGAACTTTTCTTTTCTCAAGAGCTTTAACTAACAGCTGTGTTTGCAAAAAGTGCTGGGTTGTTGTCCCTTTCAGGACATTTAATCTTTTAAATCCTCAAAATATTTTGTAAAATATAAGTGAGTAAAGTCACTGCTGACCTGTTGAGAGGCAGTGTTTTTACTGACATAACTCTCATTTGAGATCACTTTATTTGAGCTTGCAGCTAATAAATCTGTTTTGGCCCATATGAAACAGGATGGAATGATCTTGTAGCCCACGTATCCTTTAACTGATTATTTGAGTTCCTTTTATTTAGTAATCATTTATAAAGCAAGTTAGATTATCAATTGTTGTGAATATTCTTTAGCATGAAAAAAAGTATAACTCAATAAACATCTATAATACTATAATTAAAGACTTGGATTCTTTCTGAAAACATATAATTTAGGACCTATGGAAGAGATGCAAGAATGGTACAAAGAATTACTGTTTTCTCTTCACCAGATTCTTCAGCATTCACATTTTACCACACTAACCCTTCCCACTTGCCTTTTTTTTCTTTTTTTGTGAGCTGAGAGTGAGTTGTAAACATAGCCATTTTTTTTTATGACCATTGTGGGATCAAAATAAGGAAATTAACATTGATATAATGCCATTAGCTAATCTATAGATATTATTCAAATATCTTCAAGTTGCCTAATCACATCCTTTATGGGGGATAGAAATCCTGATCATGAGTGCATGGAGTTGTCATGTGTCTTTAGTTTCCTTTAATCTAGAAGAGTCTTTCCTTTCATGAATAATAGTTTTGAAGATTATAGGCCAGTTATTTGTAGAAGTCCCTCAATTTGGACTTTACTGGTGTTTCATAAGTGACATGTGTTTCTTACTGTATCTTACCCCAGGAGGCATATGATGTTGATTTGTCCCATTACACATATTTATTACTTTAATCAGTTTGTTAAGTTGGTTGTCTAGATACCTCCACTGCAAGATATGCTTTTCCTCTTTATATTTAACAGCCATCTTTGAAGATAGTTTGAGATGATTTAATATTCTGTCACTCCTCAAACTTTTACCCACTAGTTTTAGCGTCTATTGATGAATCTGAATTAGGATGATGATGGTTGCCCGTGGTAATTTTTTAATTCCATAATTTTTCTGCATTTATTATAATGTTGGGATCCTAATATAAGGACGAGCTTCCTCTTTTATTTATTTGTTTTTATCAGCATGAACTACATGAGGATTCTTATTTAATGGGTTATAAGCCATTATGTAAAATTTTTGGTAGTTAGATTGTCATATATTTGGCCAGTAGGAGCCTTTTCAGCTGGCTCCTGTGCACTTTTGACATGACCCCATTATTTTTGGGTGTGTCCTTACTTTCTGGAACAAGAAGATATTCTATCTAGGCCAGGACTTGGCAAACTTTTTCTGTAAGTGGCCAGATAGTAAATATATTTGGCTTTGAGGGCTATACAGTCTCTTGCAACTACTTAACCTCACCCTCACAGCAGGAAAAAAAGCCACAGACAATTTGTAAATGAATGAGTATGGCTCTGTTCTGATAAAACTTTATTTACAAAGGCAAGAAGTGCTTAACTGAATTTGGCCTTTGGGCTATCGTTTGCCAACCCTCCTTTTAGGCTCTTATTGTACCTCTCCTACTCCAGTCTCAGAATTGGCCATTTTTCTAAGGAGCCCTGGTTCCTTTTAGCAGTGAATGATATTTAGAAACTGAGATCTGGGCTCATTGCTACTACTCATTGATTCTAGGCCCTCTTGGAAGACAGAACTAGACAACATAAGAATATATACACATTTATACTTGTCTACATTTGTGTGTATTTATGTGTTTTCTGTCTCTATATATTATAAACCATTGATTAGAGTGATAGCTCCAGGGTTTATTCTAACCTTCCTACTCTCTATAATATTTTTCTCCAACATTGACAAATCTGATGCCTTTTATCCACAATATATTTACTTGTCGAATTCTAGAATATATAGACAATAAGTAGTTTCAGAGTTAAAAAAATAAATTAGGGCAGCCTGGGTGGCCCAGCAGTTTGATGCCGCCTTCAGCCCAGGGCCTGATCCTGGAGACCGGGGATAGAGTCCCACGTCAGGCTCCCTGCATGGAGCCTGTTTCTCCCCCTGCCTATGTCTCTGCCTCTCTCTCTCTCTCTCTCTCTCTCTCTGTATCTCTCATGAATAAATAAATAAAATCTTAAAAAACAAGGTTATTTCTTTTAGCTTTTTTTTTTTTTTTTTTACCTGCTTCCTTTTCATCCTGCTCATACTTACCCTCCTTCCCGGCCCCCACTGTAGATAATAATTCCCAGTAGTTGTAAATTACTGTTCTGTGTGTCTTTTCGCACAGATGAGCAAATGGGTGTGTGTAATTCTTGTTTTTTTTATTCTTTGTTACATAAAAGGAGGCATACTCTAGATCATCTATCCCATAATTAATTCACAAGCACAGGAGTTGATCAAAGTTGAACACTTATATATGGTGAAATGAGTGGCCTCAGCTAAATCAAGTTTCTGAAGTGCAAAAAGGAACTTTTATCAGGTTATGGTAAAGCGGAGCCAAGAACAAGAAACCAGACTGAATCAGGGAACCTGTATTGGGTTAAAAAGACAATAAATACTTTGGTGGAAGAGAGCTTGGTTATATCATTCTGTCTCTTGACTCTGCTCTAATCTACACTGTTCTCCAGTCTGGAGGTTATCCTCTGTGCCTGATGCACAATTGCTGTCCTGGGGCATCCTTTTTCTGTCATCTTAGAAATTACTTAAATACTTTTGTACTGTGCTTCCTCTTCGTTGTATCTTCTTTCTTGTTTTACATGTCATTTTGGTCAAGCATATACTTTGGTGCCTTCATAAAAAAGAATACATGAATTTTTTTTAGATCTATACTTCTGAAAATGTTTTTATTCTACACCACACTTAATAGTTTGCATATAGAATTCCAGGTTAGAAATAATTTTCCTTAAGGTTTTTTTGCATCTTTATTGAGATATAATTTATTTAAATTAAATATTTCTCATGCTTAACATTCATTCCTGAAGATCCAGTTTTTGCTCTGCTATCATTTCTTTTATCTCAAAGAACTTCCTTTTGTGTTACGTGTAGTGATGTTCTACTGGTAATGGATTTTCTTGGTTCTCCTTTATCTAAAAAAAGTATTTTGCTTTCATTTCTGAAGGATATTTTTTACTGGATATAGAATTCTGGGTTGATAGTTTTTCTTTTCAACTCTTTAAAGATGTTCCACTGTCTTCTGGACACCTTGAACGAAGATGATAGGAAATGATAAGAAATCTAGTGCTATTGAAAATGTTCCCCTCTTTGTAGTATAGTATTTTCCTCTGGCTGCTTTAGGTTTTTTTCTTTTCTTTGGTTTTCTGTGGTTCGATTATGATTCTGGATCTAGTTTTCTTTGAATTTTTCCTCTTTTGAGTTCATTGAGCTTCTTGAATTTATCTATTTGTCTTTCATCAAATCTAGGATGTTTTTGGTCAATATTTATTTTACTTTTTTTCCCCTAAGATTTTATTTATTTATTCATAAGACAGAGAGAGAGAGAGAGAGAGAGAGAGAGGGGCAGAGGCATAGGCAGAGGGAGAAGCAGGCTCCATGCAGGAAGCCTGATGTAGGACTCAATCCCGGGACTCTGGGATCACACCCTGAACCGAAGGCAGATGCTCAACCGCCAAGCCACCCAGGCACCCCTATTTTATCTTTTTTTGACTCATTATTTTCTGGGATTCCAATTACTCATATGTTTGATTTTTTTGCTAAAATAAGCCTTAAGTCCATAAGGCTATGTTCATCTTTTTGTTCAATCTTTTTTCTTTTTTCAGATTATATAATTTGTATTGAATAAAGTTTAAGCTCACTAACTCTTTACTCTTATATCTATTTTGCTATTAAGCTCATCCACTGAATTTTTTATTTCAGGTATATTTTTCCATTTTAAAATCTCTACTTTTAAAGGAGATTTTTTATTTCTCTATTGAAATTTTCTATCTTTTCATTCAACTGTCTTTTCCTTTCCTTCAATTAGCATAGTTATCATGGCTGGTTTAAAGTCCTTATCTAATAACTTTAACCCCTGAGTCATTTTAAGGTTGATAACCTGTGATTTTTTTTCACTTTAGAATGGGTCAAATTTTCCGAGTTCTTTGTATGCCAAATAATTTTAGGTTATGTCTTGGATATAGTTGTGTAGACTCTGAATGCTGTTATGTTCCACCGTAGAGTGTTGATTATTATTATTATTTTTATTTCATTGGCGATTATCCTCAGACCCCATTAGACTCAGACTGTAAGTCTTGTCTCCTGTAGGTTCATGTTTAAGTTCAATTTTTTAAGACTTTATGATGTTCTGTTGGGTCTGTTCTACACATCTGCAGTGTTAAGGTTAGCCTGAGATCTGTATAGTGTTGATAAAAATTAGGGGGATCCCTTCTTCAGCTCTCCTATTCTAGGTTGCCCCTGGCAGCCAGCTGTGATTTCCCAGGCTCTTTTGCCTTCCTTCTGGCCAGGCAGTCTGTAGGATTTTTTCTTGAAGTTTCAGCTGCCTGTACTGCCCACTCCTGTGACTGTGGCCTGCTCTTGGGCAAAGCTATACACCCCTCCCCCACAATCTCAAACCAAAAAACCAAAAACCAGAAACATGAAACTCGCTTCGGTGCCAGCTGTGTCTCCAGATTTTTCCTCCTCCCAATCTATTTCTTTTGTTTATTCTTCAGAATCTTCAGGTAGTTCTTTCTTCCTTTCTTCCTTTCTTCCTTTCTTCCTTTCTTCCTTTCTTCCTTTCTTCCTTTCTTCCTTTCTTTCCTCCCAGAGTTTATAGTTGTTAGCTCAGTCTGTCTTTAAGTCCTTTTTCAGGTTTTGATGCCAAGCTTGGGCTTTCCCAACTTATCATTTTCATTAGGAATTCTCCTAGTGTGATATTGAAAAAACCTTTAGTAAGAGATTATACCTGAAAGATGGGTATGTTTGAGTTTTCTAGAGAAGCAGAACAAATGGGATATAGATATAGGAAGGTATTTATTATAGGGATTGGCTCATGCAATCATGGAAGCTGAGAAGTTCTATAATCCACTATCTACAAGCTGAAGACCCTGGAAAGATGGTAGTGTAATTCATTCTGAGTCTGAAAGTCTGAGAATCAGGGTAGCCAGTGATGTAGCTTTTAGTCCATTCTGAAGGTCTGAGAACTAAGAGTGCGGAGAACAAGAGAAGATCCATGTCTCAGCTCAGGTGATCAAACTAGAGGGGCCAACTTCTTCTTTCCTTGGTGTTTTCATAATATTTAGGCCCTCAACAGATTGGATGATACATAACCACATCAAGGAGACTGGACTACTTTACTGGTCACCAATTGAAATGCTAGTTTCATCCAGAAACCCCCCACAGACACACCCTGAAATAATGTTTAGCTAAATATCTGGAAACTCTGTGATCCAGTCATGTTGATGTATAAATGAACCATTACAGTAGTTTAGATTACAGAGTTGCAGTGAGGAAAACTGAAAGGTTTTGAAAAATCCCTTAATAAGATACCTCCTGTGTGACGTATGGAATGAAGAAAAGAAATTAGTGGTTGAGAGACCTGTTAAGAAACTGTTGTTAATCTTTAGAGTATTCTGTTGCAACAACCTGATTTCAGAGTGCTGATCAAGTTGGAGAGGAGAGAATCTACTTAGGATACATTTTAAAGGTAGAAGTGATGGAATTTGGGAATAGAGTTTTATTAATGAAGAGAAAGAGGTTAGATGACTACTGTTTGCTGCCCAGGGATGATAATGATGTCATTAATCTGGATGCAGTAAGTATGCAGGCGGAAAATCTAGTTTGAGGAGAATAATAACTTGAATTAGAAACATGTTACATTCAAAGTGCTTGCCAATATTAATGAGCAGGAAGTTGAAAAGTTAAAGAATAGCTTCAGAGAGCAGGGCTGGAGATGTAGATTTAAAATTCTTTAACAGAGAAGTGAGATGAGGCTTAAGAATAGGATCTTGCAAATGGCAGAAACTTAAGACGTAAGTGAAAGAAGAGGAGTCAACAAGAAAATTTGAGAATTGCAGAGAGAGTAGGAGGAGGCAGGAGACTGTGATGTCCTAAAGGGTCAAGGGAAAAAGAGTTAGTAGTCCAAGGGTATGGTCAATGACATCCTATTCTAGAGGGGCTAGGAAAAATGAACTGAGAGGATGCTATTGTTTTAATAATGAAGATTTTCCTTTTTAGGAATACTGAAAGCCTTATTTCATTGTAGAGGTGAGGACAAATTTTATATTCCCAGGAAGATTAAGGGCTTTGTCATGAGGAAATAGAATTATGAATCTAGACTACATTTTTAAACTTTGGCAGAGATGGGAGTGAGGGAAATGGAATGGTGGCTAGTAGCTTGAATTTTACAGAAGGAGAACAGGGGTAGGCCATTAGCTAGGTTGTATGCTTTTGGGTAGGCAACTATGGAGAGAATAATGAATGTAAGAAAGTTCTAGAGCAGATATAAAATTAAGAATGAAGAACACAAATTGAAGAGGTTAGGTTGTAAACATGTAGGAACCTTTTTTTTTTAGATTTATTTATTTATTTTAGAGAGAATGCATGAATAGGGGGAGAGGGAGAGAATCTCAAGCAGACTCAACACAGAGCCCACAGCCCCGAGGTCATGACCTGAGCCAAAACCAAGAGTCAGACACTTCACTGACTAAGCCACCTAGGTACCCTTGTAGGGACCTGTCTAACTTTCATACGGAACAGAGGGGAAGATAAATGAAATTATGGAGAATTTTTGTCAGAAGAGTGAGTCCTATAGGAGGGAGTTGGGAATTTAAGGTTTTGATTGAAAATGTGAGAATTAAGAGTGAGGTTGACACTTCCAGTTATGGCATAGGAAATAGTTGGAAACTAGTCTACCTTCATTTTTTTTTTTAAAGATTTTATTTATTTATTCATGAGAGGCAGAGACACAGGCAGAGGGAGAAGCAGGCTCCATGCAGGGAGCCCGACGTGGGACTCGATCCCAGGTCTCCAGGATCAGGCCCTGGACCGAAGGTGGCACCAAACTGCTGATCCACCTGGGCTGCCCAACTAGTCTACCTTCTAACAGAAGTTGGCTTATGCCCATTACAAAACAAAAACAAGAACAAAAATCTGTTGAAAGTATTTGAGGAGTAATAAGAGAGTGACTATCAAGGAAGAATAAAGGTTTAGGGAGATAATGCTAGTATTTAGGGTTGTCTCCTCTGGATGTGTACTAGCTTTTAGAGAGATCAGCTGAAAGAGAAGCTGAAAAACTGAGCAATGTACTTGATATTATTTTAGGGCTAGAGTGATAGGGATTTAGGCCCTGCTAATGTGGGAAGTGTGTGGTCCTGGTGAAGCATTCTTATTTGGGATTGCAATTCTGAAGGGCTACAGTCCACATTGTAAGGTTGAAGTGATGTAGATAGGCCCTCACAGAAACTGTATCTCTATTTTGAATGCATTTAAACCCTGAAAACAGATTGGGGTAATTTATTGTATTTGTCTCAGGTGCTTGGCAGAAGCGAATGAAAATCCTGTTTGGAAGATGGTAACATTATACTAGTTCTCAAATTATCACCACAGAGATCTTGGAAATATAATGTCTAGTCCATAATAAAAAAAATCAGGCACAAATGATCAAACAACATGAACAAAATCAAATAGAAGCAAAGAAGATAGTATTAGATCTCTTTGGGCCTCCGTTATTGAAGTTTTCAGGAGCAACTTTAATATAGCCATGCTTACCTTGTTCATAGAGGCAAAAAGATTTACCATTGTTAGCAGAGAACTGGAGACGTGTAAAAGAAAAAAATGGAAAATCTAGACTTGTAAGCATAATAACTGAAATTAGGAACTTAATGAGTGGGTTTGACAGATTAGAGCTGATAGAGAATTAGTGAAGTGGAAGAGTTATGAAGAAATTGAGGAAGACAAGACACAGAGATACTAAAAGGTCATAAGTGTATAATTGAAGTTCCAGACAAAGAGTTGAGAGAATGGGGTAGAAGGTATATGGGACAACATTGGTTGAAGACTTTTCATAACTGATAAAAGCTGTCAAATAATAGTATTATTGCTAACACCAAGGAAGATTTAAAAAATCCATACCTTAGTATATTGTAGTAAATTGCTAGAAAACCAAAGATAAAGAGAAAAATTTCAAAAGCTGCTATAGAGGGAGAGAGGGATTAGTACACTCTTCTTCTTCTTCTTCTTCTTCTTCTTCTTCTTCTTCTTCTTCTTCTTCTTCTTCTTCTTCTTCTTCTTCTTCTCCTTCTCCTTCTCCTTCTCCTTCTCCTTCAGATTTATTTATTTGAGAGAGAGAGTGAGAAAGAGTGCAAGCACAAGGAGGGCCAGAGGGAGAAGCAGACTCCCCGCTCAGTGGGGAGCTTGATATGGGGCTTGATCCCAGGACCCTGGGATCCAAAGGGCCAAAGGCCAAAGCTTTTTTGGCCAAAGGCCAAAGCTTAACCAACTGAGCTGCCCAGGCGCCCCAGAAATAGTACACTTTCAAAGACTACAAAATTAGATTAACGACTGACTTCTTAACAGAAATATTGAAAGCTAGAAGACAATTGAATGATACCTTCAAATTAGAGAAAATAACTGACAATCTAGAATTCTAAAACCTGTGAAAATTTCCTACAATAATAATGATGAAATTCAGATGTTTCAGACCTGACAGGAACTCTTTAAAATGCTCAAAAGACACATGTGGCTTGTGGCTACCCTACTGGACAGCACAGATACTGAAAATTACATAACTTCAGTAAGGATAGCACTGCTATATGTACTAAGAAAATCATAAGGATATTTTGAGCAACATTGTTTCCCCTCAAAAAGGGAAACTTTAGATGAAATTGATAAATTTCTAGAAGGATGCAAATTACTAAAACTGAAGAAATTTAAAAATCTGAATTATTTTATATGTTAAAGCAGTATTTTTTTTCTTATGATACCTTTTTCTGCCTTTGGTATGGAGAAATAATATCCTCTAGAATGAGTTGGGAAATATTTTCTGTTTTCTGGAAGAGTTTGTGAAGTTTTACGGTTCTTTTTTTCTTTCAATGTTTGGTAGAATTTACCTGGGCTTTTCTTTATTAGAAGATTTACCTACTAATTCAATTTCTTGTTATATGTCTATTTAGATTTTTAATTTTTTTTCTTAAGCCAGCTTTAGTAATTTGTTCCTTTCTAGGAATTTGTCCATTTCATCTGTTATCTAGTTGGCCTAAAGTTGTTTGTTGTATTCCCTTATAATCGTTTCTGTAAGGTTGGTAGAGAGGTGCTGTCTTTCACTCCTGTTCTGTGGTCACCCTGTGGAGGTGGAATGGATCCCTTCCCAATTAGTAGGATGTATATTAATTGTACTCTATATTAAACAGGAGAATTTGAAAGAGAACTTATTACTCACCTACGAGACTCCTTGGCAGAGTAGGGTGAGTACAGGCATGTCTGGTCTGGTTTGAGTGAGGCTGAAGGAGTGGGTTAATTCTTTATAATGGGTAGGGAACTGGAGAGAAGTTCCTATGTGTAGAGTGGGGATTTGTGAAATTTGAATTTCCCACTGGGGTCAAAGGTTGGGGTACTCATGGACTGTCTTCTCAGATGGATCAAATGGGAAAGAGGAATTAAGGCTAAAAATAAGTCGGTAGTCAAACATTGAAAAATGGAGCCAGGTTCTTTATCACAAGTCTTTAAATTGGATTTTTAAAAAATAATTGTACTTCATATTTCTTTTCTTCCTTTCTTTATGTTGGATCATCTTGACTGATCATTTTTATTTTCAGGTTTATCAATTCTTTTTATGCCAACTTCCATCTGCTGTTGAATCCTTCTAGTGAAATTTTCATTTTAGTTCTTTCATCTTGCAATTTACTTTTTAAAAAAATAATGTCTGTTGATCTTTTCTTTTCTTTTTAAAATTTTATTTTTAGAGAAAGAATGGGGAAAGGGGCAGAGGGAGAGAGAGAGTGAGAGAGGCTCAGCACAGAGCCCGACATGCGTCTCAGTCCTCTGACCCTGAGATCATGACCTGAGTCAGACATTCATCGGGTGACTGAGCCACTCAGGTGCCCTTCTCTATTGATATTTTTTATTTGATGAGTCATTGTTATTATACTTTTCCTTTATAAGTTGTTTTTTTTTTTTTTAGTTCTTTGAACTTATTTGTGATACATGCTTTTGAAGTTCTTATTGCCAGAGTCTGAAATCTAGGCTTCCCCAGAGACATTTTTTAATTGAAACTGCTGCCCCCTCTTCCTGTGTATGGGTCACACTTTTCTCTTTTTTGCCCACGTTATAATTCTTTGTTGAAATCTGGACATTTTGATATGCTCTGCATTCTGATTCCTTTTCCCCTAGAGTTGGTTGTTCTTTTTGTTTGTGTAGTGACTTGTCTGGACTTATTCTTTGGAGTCTGTTTCTCCCATCCTGTGTGGATGCCGATGTCTCTGCTAGTTCTTCCTTTCTTGTTTTTATTTTTAAGTCTTTCTTGTAGTTGCCCTTGGGTCAGTATATCTTAATGGTGAGCCCATGATTTTCAGAGGTTGTGTTTAGTTCTGAAACTGTGAGGCCCCCCGATCCTTTGTCAGTGTTTCTTGCGAGACTTGGGGGAATGCTTTCAAAGTTCAGGCAGTTTACACATCAGCCCAGGCTTTTTTGCTTTCTATATTTGTAAGGTTCACATTCATCCAGAGATGAGCAGCTTTCTAGTGCCTTTTCATTTCATTTCATTTTTTAAAAGATTTTATTTGTTTATTCAGGAGAGACACAGAGAAGCAGAGACATAGGCAGAAGGAGAAGCAGGCTTCCTGCAGGGAGCCTGATGTGGGTCTCAATCACTGCACTCCGGGATCATGCCCTGAGCTGAAGGCAGATGCTCAACCACTGAGCCACCCAGGCATCCCGGCCTTCTCATTTTTTTTCCTGCATGTTTAAAGTCCTGTGCATGCACATAGCAGAAAAAAGTAGATTTTTGCCAAGGCCCACTTTAGTTGTCTTATTCCTAATTCTCCCTGTTAAATTTCTGGTTGGTTTCCTGATCTGTTGCTTGCCCTAACTAGTATAGCAGATTCAGGCTACTTGTGATAATTGGCCTTCCTAATTTTTTTGTTCCTTGGAATCATTGTTTCTGAAAATGCCCCTGGACCTGGAATTCTTTTTGCTCTGCTCCAAAGAAATTTAGCTCCTCTGGCTAAGTGGAGCTGCCAATCTTCATAGCTTGCTCTGTCCTGGTGGGATTTCCATACCAAGAGTTTGGGACTGTGTGATGGTGGGAACTCCAGGTTAAACCACCACACACTTCTGTTGTTCTTTACAAGAGTCAGTAGATTTTCTGGAATAAACACTTCTCAATGTTTTATATGTCTTTGGTCAATATCCAGATCCTTAAATAATTGATTTTGATAGTTTTTATCCAGTTTTATTGTTATTTTTTTCCTAGGGGATAGCATTTTTCCAATTCCTTATTTAACCTGGATATTCCTTATACATTATGGCCATCATTTCCCCTGCCTTTTCTCTCTCATGTGTGTGTGCATGTGTGTATGTATATACTTTTTTATTTTTATTGTTTATTTTTTTAGAGAGCACATGTGTGTGTGCGTGTGTGGCAGAGGGGAAAGGGGAGAGAGAGAGAGAATCTTAAAGAGACTCCATGCCCAGTGCAGAGCCTGACACAGGGTTCAATTTCACCATCCTGAGATCATAACCTGAGCCGAAATCAAGAGTTGGATGCTTAACCAACTGAGCCACCCAGGCATCCTTCTGTCTCCCTCATTTTTAAACATTTAAATTTTATTCAAACAATTTTATTTTAGAATGTGTTATAAAGTAGCACTGTATTGACAATTTGGTTAAGTAGTGTCTTAGTACAACTTGTTGACTATTTCATGTTTCCCAATTATTTATGGTGTAAATTGTTTATTTCTCTAACTTTAGTGAGGTTTATTTTAAACTTATTCTCTCTCTTTTAAAAATTTATTTCATCAATAGTGTTTTCTTTCATTTGTTCTTACCAGGTCTTGCTTTCTATCGGCTACATCTTAGCTTCTGAAAAGGCTCAACCTTTTCTCTCTTTATACTTTTTAATTTTATCGCCTTGGGCTTCCTTTACTACCAAGGTTCATAAATTTTATCTGCTCTTGTTTCTCATCAGGGCTGAGATACGGGGTAAGGCAAGTGAGATGCCTAGAGCACTAACATTTCAGGAGTCTCTCTTGAAGTCCTCTAAGTGCAGGGTGCAGGGTTAGTACTTGCATGATTTTGCTTTTATGAATTTTGCATCCTTGGTGCCTGGCTTCCCTCACCTTAGTCCTGGCCCTGCTACTTAATTTCTCATTAGTGGATATTTCTTGTAAGGTGGTTTCTGTTCCAAATAGGTTTCATTCTTTCAAATTTTTGAGTGTCTGCTCTGTACTATGCATTGTGCTAGGTTTGGGGAATATAAAGGCTCTCAAGACACTACTTCTTTCACCCAAATTATTTCTTCAGATTTTCTCCTTCTCGAGTCTAGGTGCCTCTCCCTGCATTCCACTTCATTCCTGCTTTTTTTTTGTACCATGTGTCACTATTGACCATTACTGCCTGTTCATCCTAACCCCAGCCCAACTCTTCAGAATGTACAGCTATTTCCATGATAAGACACCCTCTCGAGGAACCAGTGGGCATTTGGGCAGTAGATCAGTGTACCCCATTCTGAAAACTGGTAAGAATTAGAAATTGACTTGTCCTTTCAGTGTGTTAAGGTAGGGGTGCCCAGGATTTCTCTTGGGTTAATAGATCTTTAGACATGTTGCTGGGAAGGTTGTTTGTTCATTCATCTGCTTAGTATATTCTCTGTTTGGAATCTTTCCTTCTCCTTCCAGTACTTTGATATCCAAAGGCAAGCTTTGATTCTCTGCCCAGCTATCTGGTTTACTCCTGCCAATTTTGTTTCCTGGGTCCTGTGTTCTTTTCCTGTTCTTTGCTGACTTGTTTTTAGTGTAATTTCCCTGAATGATCCTGCTCTTCTTGGTGTTTTCACCGCTTATTCATGAAAATAAACTCATCTACTCATTTAAGGAGTGAATAGTGAACCTATATTCTATCCTGGGTACTATAGGAATCACTGGGGTTACAACAGTGAAACCAACCAAACATTCCTTATCCTCCTGAGCTAGAGAGACAAGTTAGGGATAAATCATACCAACATAAATCATACCAAACACCAAGGGTGTTTGCTGTGAAGGAAAGTTGCAGGTGGAGCTGATCTTGGGACATTTGAGTTGAAATCTCTGTCTTCATTTCACTTAACTGGCAGTAAATCCCCGTAATTTTGAACTCTTGCCTGCATCAGGACTTGATACAAAGTACCCATTTTCAATTATGACTTTTTAAATATTGTCTTTTTCCTGCTTGCAGCTTGACTCAATGCTTCACCTTGCTCAAGGCTGCCATGAGTTGAATTCTTACTTAGTAGTGGTTGTCAGCTGTGATCATTAACTTATTCTCCTTTGGAAGTTATTTTCTCCCAGGTTTTCTTAACATTTGACCTGTTGGTTCTTTCGTACATCTTTGTTAGTTTTTGTGTTCTATGTCCTACTTCTTTGCATTTCCTAAAATTTGTCCTAACCCAGATTTTGTCCTGGGCCCCTTCTGTATCAACTTACCCTTTCTTGGCAATCTTGTCCTTTCTAGAGAATTTTGGTTGCCATTTTTAAGTGAATGGCTGGCCAGTTTATCTAAGTTATGCTCTAGTTTCCAACTATTTGGGATAGAGGTATACATACAGACGCATATTTCCGTGTGCACAAGTTCATGTAGAGAGAGGGAACACTCTAAGTAGAATTCATTATCTTCTCTAACTCAGTGACTTTATAAACTCCCAATCTCCTTGCTCAAAATCTCGAACATTTGCTCCCTCCTTGCTTTTGAGACCCCGATCTGCCTGGTTGCCATGTGGTGTGAATTTGTCCTGCAATCCCACCACATCATGGGTTTCTTTTTTTCAGTGTGTGCTCACTCAGCTCTACTTCAGGCCTTCCTTTCTTTCTCCCTGGTCTGTTCTGGTTCTTTCCTGAGGTGCAGCTGTCACTGTCTTTCTCAATTCCAGAGGACTCTGAATCCTGTGCCAGCTTTATTTTTCCTGAATTGTGATTCTGATCTGTTGTTCTTTTCTTCTGCTCATTCATGCTTCAGACATTCCCTACTGCCTTTGAGCAACGGGCTGGTTTTCTAGACCTTCCAACTTGTTTTATTTTCCCTGCCACTTCCCTTCATACAGGCTGGACTCTCTCCAAATGGAATTAATGTTGTAAGAATCTGCCTGTGTTTTTCTGTTTGTATCTCTATTTTTGGTTCCTTGTGCCAGTAGTGTGCTTGTCTCACATTCTCAGTTCTTCCTTCACATTTTTCTTGAAGCTCTCTCAGGTTTCCTGACCCAGAGATACTTTTTCTTCCATCATGAGTACATTTACCCATACTTAAAAAAAATATATAGTGCTTATCACTTCCCAACTTGTATTGTTATTTCAGTATGATTTTGTAAGTCTCATCAGCTCTTGTATTCTTCATTGATCCTAGTATAGTACATTGTCCAAGTGTTTGTTGCATTAATAAGTGGCTGGATGCCTTCTGAATTAAACCAGCAGACAGTCTGGCCTCCTCTGTGTGCCCTTCCCATTACCTTGTTTATCTAAGACCATCTGTTTCTCTCCCTTCTTGCTTTTTTTTTTTCAAACTTTATCCCTGACTCTCTTCATGCATTGCTAAGTGGCCCATTACCCTTTGTCATTGTAGCTTCTCTTTTCCTGAGTTAGTATTAATTTCACTTTAAAGAAAAATGATGTCATTTCAGTGAAGGATGTGTGTGGGAAATTTACAGAAAATGGAAGCTAGTATTGAGAATGACATCTTGATCCATTTTATGGGAAAGAACCCTGCCCACCAGGATTTTGGAAATTTGCAAGTATAGGCTTGAATCTCTGGGCTGGTGGCCAGCTAAGAGTAGAAAGTGGAAGTTGTAATATGTGTTCAGTGTCTAGGTGGAAGGCCAGGGGCCAGCTCCAGGGCCCTGGATTCCAGTCTCCTGATCTAGGCAGCTGCCTTATGTTCCTTGGAAGCAGCTGCCTGAGCTTTTGGACAGATGATTGGTTTAAAGTGATGTCAGGTAAGAGTAGGGAAATAGATATCTAACTGCCATGTTGCCATTTTTTTGAAAGCTAGTGAAACACCTTGGGTTTCCTGCATGGTTTTGGATATCTGGTTGTGGCAATAAGTTGGGTTTTGTTGATGAATTCCAAAGGAATTGATTTATTTGGTTTCATAGATGAATGTCATTTGTCTGATGTGAAACTTAATAGCTGTACCTTTTGAGTGCTAGTTTAGTGCCTGTTTCATTATAGTCTTGAGATTCCAGATTTTTATACTTTTTTTCAAAATTATATTCTCTCTCATGCTTACCCATTTCAGAAACTAAACGGAACTGCAGCACTCTTTCAGTCCCCACCTCATTGCCATTTGTGGAGGTTTTTGGTTGAAGTGGCCCAAACAAGCAGGCTAGCAATACCTTGAAAAGAAACTCAGGACAGATGGTGTGCTAGTCTAACTGCCTAGGAGAAAGTGACACTGGGACCCAGGAGGCCCCCCTCCCCCACATGTAGTTTCTGTCACTCACATACTACATTTCTGAGAGCACAGAGGAGGCCACAGGTTAACTGCTAGTCAGTCATCTATTTCTCTTTGGTTTCAGATAGTGACAACCAAGCGATTCAAGGCAGGAAGAAGTCTGAGCTGAGCAGTAGAGGACCCCCTGGATCTGGAGAGAAGAGGCAACCTTGGAACCAGTAATGACTGACTGCAGGCTGAACCTCCGGCCCCTGGGGACCCCCAGAGGTAGCAAAAGGAAAATGGAGTCTATTCTAGCAACTGGAGACCTGAAATAAAATAACTGGAATGGAAGCGCAGGGCAGGTCTTAGGACTGAGGGGCACTGTAATTCTTTTGGTGACCTGTTAAATATTCTTCCATATTATTTATTCTAAAATTAAGTGTGGTTTCTTATTGTCTTATTCTTATATTGAGTACAGTTGTTTAGTCTCCTCCAGAAAAGAGACAATCTTTAATTCTTATTTTATAAAGTTTGTGTCTATAAACAGCAAAGCACATAGAACCCATTATTCAAATTATGTTCCATGCATGTTGTGGTGCTGATTTAAAACTTAAGTCTCATCTGCGTACATTTTATTCATGGTTCCTTACCCATTCTTTCTTTTTTTGTGACTATTTAAAGTCATTATCAGAGCATTTCATTCTTTTATTGGTCTTTCTACATAAATAAAGGTTAAATATCTCCAGTTTAAAAATACAGAGATTTTTTTTGAGGAAAGAGTTGATTGCTGCCTCCTGTTCCTAGGTGTGTCCTCTGTAGCTGGCCCACATGGTGTTGGTGCTTCGCCAGGTGACAAAAAGTCGAAGAACAAGTCTGCACGAGGGAAGAAAAAGAGCGTATTTGAAACCTACATGTCCAAGGAGGATGTCTCAGAAGGCTTGAAGAGAGGAACACTCATCCAGGTGCTTAAAACATACTAGGCATCTATTCCTTGACTATGTGGAATCAGAAGTAATCTATTGCTCATTAAATTGCATATTGCTCTGCATTGTATACTCGAGGGAAATGGTGAGTGAACAGGCACAGGGCTTCCTACTTCTGACACCTACAGTGCAGTGTGGAAAGCACCACAGACAGACAGACAAAGTGCTCTAAGATTTGAGTGGATGGAGCCATTACTTCCAATTAGGGTTGTCTAGGAATGTTTTATTGGAAGGGATATATTTGGTCATGAGTTGGCCCAGTTGGAACAAATGAAGATAAGAGAAAGCACTTTATGGACAGAGAAACCAGTGTGTGCTACTAAGACAGAAGTGGGAAATAGGATTTGGTTGTAAGGAACATTGATAGTTCAGTTGGTCTAGAGCACTTGGATACTAAATGATGGAGATTAGAGTTGAACAGGAAATAGTAAACAGCAGACAATATTTATCAAGTGCTTTATAGTTTACAAAATACTTTTACAAACTGGGTCAATGGTTTGGCTCAGCAGATGTTTGTTGAGCATCCACTGTGAGCTGGGAACAGTTCATACTGAGGAGTGTGCTGTCTGGGTGCTCTTGAAATGAAGGCAGGTGAAGCTGGCTTTCTGTTCTTTGAACTCCCAACCCAGTTTAGGCAGGCAGTCATATGAATGGATGCTTTGGGGATAAATGGTAAGTTCTCAAATAAAAATGTTACTGAGGTGTATGGGAGCATGTTGGGGGGAATTGGGAGACTGGAGGAGGTGACTTCTTGGTGCATATTGAAGGAAAGCTAGTTGGGGCCTAGTACATGAGTGATAACATGTGTGAGGAGGTATGGAGAGGTAGTGGCACCAATGAAAACATGTCTTGGAAAACAGTGTGGAGTAAGGCAGCATAGATCTCCTTAGGCATGAAACATGAGGCAGGAAGTAGGTAAGGAGACAGAGAGTGAGGCAGGGGCACATATTCTTTGAATTAAGTCTATTTTATAATTATTGGATTGGTATATAGAGGCATTGCCATGTGTTACCTGGCTCCCTTGAAAATGTTGGTTGTGTTCCATTCTGAATGCATTCTTTCATTTTTCTCATTCTGAGAGCCCAGCTCCTATATTTGTGGTTTTGGCTAAAGATCCAGCCAGTGAACAGATACTGTCCACTTTTCTTCCTCCTCCTCCTCCTCCTCCTCTTCTTCCTCTTCTTCCTCTTCTTCTTCCTCTTCTTCTTCTTCTTCTTTTTCTTCTTTCTTTCTTTCTTTCTTTCTTTCTTTCTTTCTTTCTTTCTTTCTTCTTCTCTTTCTTCTTTCTTCTTCCTTTCTTCTTCTTTCTTCTTCTTCATTTTATTTATTTATTCATGAGAGATACTGAGAGAGAAGCAGAGACATAGGCAGAGGGAGAAGCAGGCTCCCTCTGGGGAGCCTGATACGGGACTAGATCCCAGGACCCTGAGATCATGACCTGAGCCAAAGGCAGATGCTCAACCACTGAGCCACCCAGGTGTCCCTCTTCTTTTCCTTCTTAATCCCTTTTCTGTATTTACCTGTGGTCAAGAACACATATGATTAATGTAGCCTCTTTTTTTTGGCCCCCTTCATCCTTCCCCTGCCCTTACCCTGTATCCCTGCCACCTCTGCCAACCACCAGTATGTATCTCTGAGCTTGTGTGGTTTTTCTTTTTTTTTTAAGATTCCACATATAAGGGACCCAACAGTATTTGTCTTTCTCTGTTTGACCTGTTTCATTTAGCATAATGTCTTTGAGATCCATCCAGTGGTTACAAATGGCAAGATATCATCCTTTTTTTTTCTTTTTTATCATGGAGTAATATTCCATTGTGTGTGTATGTATGTATACTCTACAATTTCTTTATTCCTCCATCACTGGACATTTAGGTTGTTTTCATAACTTGTCTATTATAAATAATGCTGCAGTGAACATGGGTTGCACATATCTTTTTGTGTTAGTGTTTTGTTTTTGTTTTTGTTTTTTAAAGATTTATTTATTCATTCATTCAGAGAGAGCGAAGAGAGAGGCAGAGACACAGGCAGAGGGAGAAGCAGGCTCCATGCAGGAAGCCCGATGTGGGACTCGATCCGGGGTCTCCAGGATCACACCCCAGGCTGCAAGCGGCGCTAAACCGCTGCGCCACCGGGGCTGCCCTGTGTTAGTGTTTTTATTGACTCTTGAATGGAAAATTTTTTAACAAACGAGTTGATCTTTCTGATTTTAGAGGTACTATAGGCCTTTTTATTTATTTATTTATTTTTAAATTTTTCTTCAAAAATTTATTTTCCAAAAAAAAAATTATTTTCCTTTTTATTTATTTATTATTATTTTTTACTTCCCTTGGATTTCTTTGATGAGCCCTCTCTTAGGAGACTTGAAGCTGAATTTGGACATTTGTCCCCTCATTAATCCATTCATTTGCCATTTATCGTTCAATCTACATACTGAGCTCCCATTTTATCTACAAATTTCTTGGCCCTCATCTTGTTTCATGTTTGAGGACCACTTGTGCCTTTCCCATTTTCATCTCCTGCCACTCTTCTTCAGGTACATGCTGCTCTATCCATCCTAATCTTTAAGACTTCCTGTAAAAACTCTGCTCTTTGATTTTTCTATGACTTTGTACACAGTGTTCCTAGTGTTTGGAATGCTTTCTCTTATTATCTTGATGTAATTGTGCTTGAACTTTAAGTCCCTACCTAAATGTTACCCCCTTTGAGAAGCCTTATTTTAATTCTTCCAGCAGAATTGGCCGTGACTACTTTCTGGGAGCTGACTTTGTTGTTTACCCTTTATTCTAAACTTATTAACATTTCTTGGTATTTATGTTTCCTCAAATAGACCATTCACTTTCTTGTGGGTAGGATTGTATCTTATTCCCACAAATTAGCCCAGTATGTGGAATTTGATGGATGCATAATCAGTTTATATTGAATAAATATTTATTTACTGAGTGAATAAAGGATCAAGGTACTGTCTTTTGAAGAGGGGTGAGGGAAACTCTGTTATGACTTGGAAGAAAAATTGCTTATAATTTTAATTATAGAATTTATAGAGATAAGAGGAGGAAAATATCCTGGAATGATAAAGCTTTTGCTCCTTTCTATTAATGTTTGCTTTTGAAGCAACTCTTTGCTGATATTAAAAAACAAAAAGCTGATCAATATAACAACTTTCTTTCCCAGGAGTTTGTAAGTGATTCCTCCTGGCTTGTGACATCATGAGACTCTGCAGCCAGAGCCTCCCCCCACAGATGAGAACAGTTGTTCTTTGCAGATGGGGAGAGGAATGGGTTCCAGATATGAGGTCACCGTGTGAAATATACAACACTGTAAATAAGATTTTCATAGACAGGGAAACAGAGTCCATCTGCTTTCTGCTTTCTGATATGAACTTTATGTGTGCAGGCCTTGATGGATAAGATAAAAAGCTAGACAAGAAAAGCTATTTAAATGCTGTTGGAGAAAATTAAACTTATTAGATATACTTGTATTTGTTAACTTTTACATTCAAATTTAAGTATATCGTGACATCTCTTTTTTCTCCCTATCCAGAGAAGAAACTTTTATTGAGAGATATTAAGATATTAAGGAGATGTTTTAAAAATAGGAGTAGAATAAACTTTTTATTATTTATTTATTATTTATTTTGTTTTCAATACTTTGAACAATAATTTGACATTTCATTGGTGTTTTGCCCTAAATGGGCATGAGGAGTCCACAGTGACCAAAGGAATCTCTTTCCTGACAGCAGTAACACAAGATCATATACACGTAATTTTGAAAAAAATTTTTCTTGTAGACAAGCTCTCATGTCATACATACATCCTTTCTCCATAGCTACGGTATAGGAGATTGGTATAGAAGGTGTGGGAAAAAATGAAAGTATGGAATAAACAGGCCTGGAGGGGACTCAGGTTTGAGGTGATGACCAGAATGACATAGGTATGATGGTAGAATTGGCTGGTTTCCTCATCTCAGATGATGCTTTGACTGAAAATGCCCCAGAGCAGCTTGAGGCATGATGTCAGAGGTCCCCCTAAAACAGAATACTGGTGTAAAGTTGTTATTGGACCTTACAAGAATTCCTAGTCTAAGGAAGACAAGACAGGATGTGGGTTAGTTTCTCGGACCTTCACCATTTGTTGAGAGTGAAATCAACTGGGGAACATTTGCATATGAATTAGAAGAATAGAGGTGACATTATATTGGACTGCCCAGCCATTTAGAAGCACAGATGATCTTCATAACATTACTGGCTGGGGCTGGTGGAACGGCTTCAACTCTGTAGACACACTCTAATTAGCTCATGTTTCTTGACTGCCTACTAAATGCCAGGCATATACCAGTGAGTGAGATAGGTAATTCACTGGGAGAGACGGGCAAATAATCAGAGACATAAAGAGGAAATTATAGCATGTGCTGAGTACTCCTAGGGAAATAAGAAAGATGAGAAAGAAGAATTAGAGAGAGCCATTTTACATGAAGGTGGTTAGGCTGCTCTGAGCAGGTGATTTCTTTTTTTTTTTTTTTTTTTTTTGAGCAGGTGATTTCTGAGCAGAGATCTGAAAGATGGAAATGAGCCAGCTATCAGGAGAATTAGGCAAAGAACATTATAGGTAGAGAGACCAGCTAGTGGAAAAATGGCAGGCAGAAACAGGCTTGGTGTTTTTGAGGAACATGAAGGAAGCTGTTGGACATAGTGAGCAAAGGGAATTACGATATCGGAATAAGCTGGAGAGGCAGGCAGCTGCCACAGCTAGGCTATGTGGGAGAGTTGGACTTTGTTAAAACTAAAGGGTTTCGGTAGGGAGAGGGCATGATGTATTTTATGCTTTAAAAACATCTCTTAGTTAGTAGTTATGAGGTGAATAGACTTGAGTGGAAGTTGGGTCGTCATGTAGAAGGCCATTACAGTAAACTGGGCAAGGAAAGAAGGGTGGTAGCAGTGAGGATGGCAGGGAGTGGATGGCTGTGGAGCCGGAACTGGCAGGAAGCTGATGGCTTAACTGTGAAGGTGAGGCAAAGGGAGGAATAAAGTAGGACTCCTAAGTTTTGAGTTGAGCCACTAGATTGATGATGTTACCATTAGCTGAAACAGGAAAGACAGAGGGCTGGAAGGTGGTGCTGGAGTGGTGGGGGAAGGGAGCAGATGGCATAAATGAGCAAAGAGGCCCTGGTGATGACTGTGGCAAACAGAAGCAGTCTGAGGCAGTTATGCGTGAGGATGCTGGAACCAGACTGCTAGGTTTGAATGTGGTGTGGAAGTGGGCACCTCTTGATTTCTCAGTGTTCTCCTTTGTAAAAGGGAGGACAGTAGAACCTACCTCATAGAATTGATTTGAGGGTTAAATTAGTTGATGGATATAAAGCTCTTAAAACAGTGAGTAACATGTAGTATACTTATATAAGTGTTATTTGAGATTTTTTTATTGCTATAAGGGAAGCGTTTATGATTCAACTCAGGTGGTTGCTGCTATGGAGGGTTAGCTGGTTTTTCAAGAAAATGTGGAAATACATTTATGTGTGAAATTCCTTTGCTTTAAGTATTCTCAAACATCCTGTAAGCCAAATAAAACATGTTTGTGATTGCCAAGCTAGGCTAATTAGCCCAGTTGTGTGGTATTTTTCTATAGTAACATTCAGCCCCTTGGGTGTAGGCATGAAGAAGGCAGATAGGTGGGGCTAACCGAGAGTGGGGGCTGGCTAGTTGAATAGAAGAGGGCAAGTGGACCCAGGACTCATGGTTTGCAAGGGCAGGAGGTAATGACAGGCCCTGGCAACTAGGTGGCTAAGCAAGGGACTAAACATAGTGTGGGGACAGAATGTGGTCAGATCCATGGGTTAGAAGTCTTAGTGAAGACAAAGAATTGCTGAAGTGGGGTCTTAAGTGAGATGGAAGGATAGAAGATCATAAAGTGTGATATCTGAGTTTTTATATTTGGAATTGGTATCATTAGCAATGATGCCAAGAGATGGTAGTGAACATGGGGTACAGTGGTTAGGGTGGGTGGAGGAAGAGCTGGTTAGAGTGACTGACTAGGGCTGTATGGTCAACCATATGGATACAAAGTTCCATAAGTGTTTATAGAAATGGGGGTACAGAGGAAGACAGTGACCAATGAATCAAAGCATTAGTGAATCAGGATAATCAAAGGGTTTGAAGATGATAGCACTGAGGAGGTATAGCAGGAGCTAATGATATGATCTTCAAAAGATCTGGATTTTAATCAAGAATGGAGGAAAAGGGGCACGAATGGCTTAGTTGGTTAGGCATCTGCCTTTGGCTCAGGTCATGATCTCAGGGTCCTGGGATTGAACCCTGCATCGGGCTCCCTACTCAGCAGAGAACCTGCTTCTCCCTCTCCCCTCTGCCTATTGCTCCCCCTTCTTATGCTCTCTGTCAAATAAATAAAATCTTAGGAAGAAATAAGAATGGAGGAAAAAAAATAATTTTGAAGCTACAGAGGGGAAACAGTTTGGGAAACGTTCTCCGGTCCTTCAGGCACGTGGCATAGGAAAGATAAAATAGACTCTCTGAGAGCACTTCAAGGGAAGTGATCATATCAGGGGACAGCCAGGTTTCAGTTAAGTCAAGGAGCATTCACAGAGGAGATGAGCATGGAGAAGCCTCACTGATCGAGTTCCAGGCCTTGGAAAGGGTGAGGAGGAAGATGAGTGATGAGGGATTGGGGTAGATTAGGTGATGGTCATAAAAATATGGAAATGAAAGTCCTGTACTTTTGCAGGTGAGTAAGACAAAACCTTGCTGGAAGTCTCTTTTAGTTAAAAGACCGTTTCTTGACCTGCTTTACTGACAGCTTCTTTCATCAGGGTGTGGGGTGGACTCTGGTCTACTGTGGAATTCTGTTAGAGTTTCTTTTCTTCAGTGCGATCTGCCCTCTCAAGGGAGATTCCTGAGTTCCTCTCTACGTGCTCTGTACCGAAAGGCCTTTTCACAGCAGAGGGCCTTCTTACCTCTCTGCTTCTTCAGGTAGTAACTGTTCAGTGGGCTGGAAGGGATTATAGAAGAGTAGCAATTCAGGGGGAGAAACAAAACAAACCTTAGGTCAGAAAGCAGTGTTTGGAATCAGAAAATGAATTTTTTAAAAATTTAATTCAAATGAATTGACTTGATTTACTTGGAGCATCTTCCCTTCACTAGATACTGTGTTCTAGTGGAGAGCACCCCATCGTGTCCCCATCGCTTAGCGTAGTGCCTGCCATGCTAGTCTTTAGGAAATTTTGTTGAGTCGATACAAATGTAGGATAAATGTAATAAGCTTTTTGTTTCCCTTCCCTCGACAATAAACAGCTGTCCTGGAAGTGAAATTGCAGTGACATTCATGAAAAGGGTCCGGCCTCAGGGAGCTTTGCCATCCTTGTCCCCTCCCCACCCTTACCCTAAGCAGAGTTCCAGTACGGTGGGAGAGTATTTGTCCTTTGAAGCTCTCTTGCTTATGTGGGGTTCTTTACCCGTATTTCCCTTCTAATTTGTTTGCCAGTTTTTCTCCTCCATCAGGACCAGGTCAGACACTGTCTGTGGAGACTTTCCTGGTGTCCCCAGCTGAAAGTCTGCTGTACCCTCACAGCATCCTTTGTATTTTCCCTCGTAAACAAGGACTGAGCTTGATCCTCACTCTCTCTCCACATTGTCTCAGGGTCTTGAATACAGTATTCAATAAATCTTAAATTAAATGTAGTTGGGATGTTAACAATAGTATAAACTATTGCATGGAAATTTGTAATTTTAAACATGGTACACATTGAAGGGGGGAACTAGTTTCTTCTTTATACCCTCACTTAGTTTGTTAATTAATGTATCTTTGAATCTTTCAACATTTTAGGGGGGAAGTGTTATTTAAAACACTTTCTCAAGACACCCTTTGAGTCTGGCTCTTAGGAAAATAACTGCCTGTCTCCATGTGTTCCAGTGGCCTTCAAACGCAGCTGGAACCTTGGGAGGGTGACAGCTTCCTGCAAGAGCCTAAAATACTGAACCGCTATTGAAGACGGCCCCCACCTGCACCCCTGTGCGTAAATAGAAGCAGACCCTGATTTGGTGCTGGAATAACATGAAGCTGAAGGCAGACTGGGTGGCCTGGCTGCCGGAGCCAGGACTCCCATTTACATTAAGAGCTGGTTCTGGACCATTTTGAATTATTGACTCATTCAGCTCTGCAGAAGAGCCAGAGTAAAAAATATGCATCTGGTCTCTCAAGGTTAAGTATCCAGGTTGGAAATCAACCTGTATCACTTTGAAAACTGTCACAGAAACAAGCAGCTATGGAAAGATCTCAGTGAATAAAAAAAGGCCGTTATGTAGTGGGATGTAATCCCCACATAATCTTGTTCTTAAAATGAAGGTTAAAATGTGAAGCCTAGCACATGGGGGCACATAAAATCCCCATGGTTGTCGCTTTCCTACTCCATGCCAAGCTCTGTTCCTTCTCACCTCTGCGTGTTCATAGCAAGGTGCCAGTGTGGGTTCTGTTTCTGATGGAAACCTGTGTTACATCAATATAAATCATGTTTCATGCATTTAATGAGTAGTTCTCATATGCCTAAATTGTTTTCGAGATTGAGCTGTTTAATTAATTTAAAAACTTTTATTAGAGAATAACATATGTATGGAAAACCTGTAAGTGTATATAACTAGTTAAATTTTCACAGATTTTATTTTTTTATTTTAAAGGGTGTATTGAGAATTAATCCAAAGAAGTTTCATGAAGCCTTCATTCCTTCCCCGGTAAGTTCAGTAACTTTATAATAAACTTAATGTCACATTTAATTTTTTAGATGTGCTCTGAAACTGAAATATATATTCTAACTAAAAAGTAGAGTAGTAAAACAAAATCGAGGATGGGCAAGGATTTGTTACAAATTTAAATAAGCAAAATTTGCCTTTGGTTAACAGCCCCTTTTGCCAGTCTTAAACTCATGCTGCAAGTGAAGGGGACGGCATTTGTTACTAGGGCTGCAGAGAGCAGCTGAGCCCACATGACACCCACCAGTTCTTGCAGTTGGACGTTCTGGGTTTATAGCTTCAAGGGATTTATGGTTTTTTCCACTAATTTAAGTTAATCTTTCCCAAACAAATAAGCTATCTACTTTCGATCTACTGCATGAGCTAATCTGCAAATTTGTCCAAAAAAAATGTGTAATGCTTTTTTCTTTTGGTCTGAGTTTCTCACTTCACTTTTCTGCAGGTGATAGGACTTGGTATAAGGCTCTTCACCATTGGATCTTTATATCCTTTCTTCTGTTCATGACTCATTTTACCAGGCCTTCTCATTTAAGGGAAGTTCACTCCGACATGTAGTTAGCAGGAGGTCTTTGGATAAGGCTTGATTGTGCAAAGCTAGGGGAGCAATATTCTTGAATTCCTGATGTGACTTTTCCAGGCTGCCATAAATAGGATAGCCATAAAATTAAGATGTTTTAACTGTGGAAGAGAGCACAGGAATAAACCTGAGCTTATTGATGAGGAAATGGAATACGTATATATATTTCAGTTAACATATTTCAAGATGTTAAATGGTAAGTTTAGTGAGAATACAAGTTCAGTCATGTGCTTCCCAGGTGGTGGTGGTGTTAAAATAACCTTAAGGACCTATTCTCAAGCTTTTTTTAGTTCTTTTTTTCCCCTTGTCCTACAGAAGCCAAGGATTCACATTTGTATCTCAAGTTCCATCTTACCCATTGGATTAGAGAAAAAGTATCACTGATGTGTCACCTTGTTCTCTCTGAATCCTATTCTGTTCCTGTGATGGGAATATGCTATGTATTCTTACCCTGGTACTTTGTTCAACTGAAGGTCAGCTTTGAGGCAGTGACTTAGCCTTAGGAGCAGTTTTATCATTCTGGGGAAGCATAGTTCACATAGTGGTTGGTTCCCGATGTTGCTTTATAAGGTGAAAATCACATTCGGTAATCATAAGAATTACCCATGAAAATTTCTTAGGAGTATGCCATGTTAGAGATAGATCATCTCTCAGTAAGTCCAGCATAACTAACATTTTCTCTACTTTAGAAAGAATAACCGTTTCTTCATTGGCATGCCAGTTGAGGGAGCTCGATTATAATAGGGGCCCTGTGTATGAAAAACATGGGTTGTTAAGTATGAGAATCATAGCCAGTGGAGTAAGGAATTCATCTTGAGACACACCTGGGTGCTGAGAGGATTACAAAGTCTCCCATCAGTGTACACTGAAGTTTCCTTTCATTGATTGGAATGTTAAGGGGAACTACATAGAGCATTTTGAAAATTTTACTGCTTGCTTGCTTTCTTCCCTGAGAACATGGTATTGAATTTCCCTAAGTTATATCCCTGTTAGGCTGGTTCCTGACAAGTGTGGGGCCTAGGACAAGGGTACAAATGGAGGTACACATACTTTATTTTTATTTTTTATTTTTTTTGAGGCACACATACTTTATATTAAATATTTAGAAGTTATTAGGTAAAATATATTCATGACAAATAAAATATATTTCTTGTCAGATGTACCTCTGTGTACCTGGGTTCGCATGTAGAACTATTAGACTCCTTGGAGCTCTATCCTGAACTGTGGCCCGCATGCAGAGGGTCTGCCTCTGGCCTGCTCCTCTTCCCCTCCCAATCCTGGCTTTCTGTCCCCTCTTTGCTGTCTCCACTGTGCACCCCTCTCCTCCCATTCATTGAGGGCCCTTGCATGCACCTACATGAGCATCTTATCCCACATGTCCAAATTCTGTCCACATGCCTTAGAAATGCCTGCCCTTTGGCCACTTGTCAAGTCCAATGGGTGCCACCATTGGCTGTGGTCTTCCCGCAGGCTAGCAGACCTGGGAAAAATGCCGTGGATGTGGGTTTGGGGCTCATGATCCCAGGGATGCACATCCTTTTGGCCCTGAGAGCTCTTTACCTATGGGGAGAAGTGTGACTGAAGAAGGGCCAGAGTAAAGGTCCTCTAGAATGTAGGGCCTAGTTAGGTTCCTGTAAGTTAAAGTGATATGATTTGAATGTGCAAATAATGTGTTGTCATAGTTTAATTTGCCTATAATAGTTAAAGGAAGTTAAGCAAAAGTTACTGATGTTTCAAAGATTTTATTTATTTATTCATGAGAGATACACAGAGAAAGACAGACACAGGCTGAGGGAGAAGTAGGCGCCCTGCAAACAGCCTGATGTGGGACTTGATCCTGGATTCCGGGATCATGCCCTGGGCCAAAGGCAGATGCTCAACCGCTGAGCCACCCAGGCATCCCGAGTTACTGATGTTTCAAAAGCCCAAATTGTTCTCCTACTTGAAATTATATTCCTGGCATGTCCTATTAAGAGTCTTTTAGACACTTGTGATATTAGGATTGGCTTGTTTTTTTGCCCCTTATTCTCCTATTTGGCCACTGATGGAGTAGTAATATTGTCTCAGAGGGAGAAAAAAAATGCTAAATGATTCACCTCTAAGAAACTAAGAACTGACTATAAAAGCACTATCAAGGCCCAGTTGTAAGTTTTGGTTGTACATACTAGGACAATCCTGCATTCTGTTTTTGTGGGTGTTTTGGTAATTTTCAGTGTTTAGAGGCATTCCAGAAAGCTCTGAGGAAGGAGATAGTAGAGGCAATAAATTATACATAGATAAATCCCACAACCACCACTGGTCTGGATTTATGAGCATACATAGCTCATGTCCATGTCAGGTGTGAACTGGTATGAACTGCAAAAATGCTCACAGGTGGACTAGGAGTAGATTATCAGAACCAGGGTCTGAATGTTCCCTGTTCCCTGTCTTAGCAGGGAGAGTAAAGAGAGGAATTGTTCAAAGAAGATGTAGCCTTTGCTCTGACAATAGGAAATTAAAAAGTTTTTGTAAAACTTTTGTAAAATTGGGGGTGGATTAGATTGTCTGATATTCCTTATAACTTTAAAATTCTAAATTCTTACTTAAAATTTTAAAGTTTCGGGCAGCCTGGGTGGCTCAGCGGTTTAGCACCTGCCTTTGGCCTGGGGCATGATCCTGGGGACCCGGGATCGAGTCCCGTGTCCGCCTTCCTGGGTGGAGCCTGCTTCTCCCTCTACCTATGTCTCTGCCTCTCTCTCTCTTTCTCTGTGTGTGTCTCTAATGAATAAAAAAATAAAATCTTAAAAAAAAAATTCTAAAGTTTCTGGAGAGACAAGAGTAGACTACATTTGATTATTTAGGTTCTTACTCTAAAAACAGTTGTGAATTTACACAATGTCATTTGCTATGTTAAAATATCTACTGAAGAGGCTAACAACAGTGAATTCATCATCACTTTGTTATTTTAAAAAAGTATTTCGTCTTGGGGGATGCTGACTTAGGTTCATTATAATTGGAAGTGATAGAAAGTTGATTTTCATTCTCTTTTGACAAAGCCAAGTCACTTATATGTGTACCTGCGAGTCTCCTAGGGTTCTCAGTAAAAGTAAGATACAGAGTTAGAATAAAACCATTTGACTTTGAAGCAAACCAAGAGCAATTAATATTATTGAGATAGCTTTTTATGCTGTCTGGGGATAGGATAAAGAGGAGAAATGGACCAGATATAGATATTTGACTTTTTACAAAAAGCATGGACTCCATTCTGAATTATGTTGGTACAAGAAGTTTTATAACTTTTTTTGTGCATTTTGTCATGGGAGGCACCCTTTGAACGTCTGTGGAGTTTATTTGGTCCAAAGGGAGCTATTCCATCGATAGAGAATGCTTTTGGGTTGTCCTCCCCACTCCAAAACCTCCCAAGTATTTAGTTAGATTACCCTCAGATCCCATTATATTTCTGCTAGGTTGGTTCATTATCTATTTTCTTTTTTTTTCCTATTCTTTCTGGTGGATAGAGTTAATCATTGACATTCAAATAAAGAGCTGAACTCTTTGGCTTTTATTTTATTTTATTTTATTTTATTTTATTTTATTTTATTTTATTTTATTTTATTTTAATTAATTTATTTTTTACTCTTTGGCCTTTAAAAGTGGGTGTGTCTGAGTGGCTCAGTCAGCTAAGCATTTGCCTTCAACTCAGGTCATGATCTCAGGGTCCTGGGATGGAGCCCTGCATTGGGCTCCCTGCGCACTGGGGAGCCTGCTTCTCTCTCTCCCTTGGCCTGCTGCTCTGCCTACTTGTGCGCATGTGTGCTCTCTCTCTCTGTGCGCCAAATAAATAAGAACATCTTTAAAAAAAACATCTTTAATACTGAGTTGTTCCCAAGTTTATGGTCTTTAAAATAAGAGATTCTGCAAAAGATTCATATGTCTATTGGCCATTTGTATGTCTACAGAAAGAATCCAGTAAGAGCTGAGCAGTGACGCAATACTTGGATATTTGTGTATTACCTGAGGTTCAACTCAGCCCTGCTTTTCTTGGTTTCTTGGGATGGGAATGTGACAATACCAGTCACATTCATCTTAAATCTCTGAGCTGTCTGGGAGTGGTGTACCTGATTATGAGAGAGGCATTTCATTTTGTGTGTTTTGACCACATGATCATGCATTGGGATGTCCTCCAAATAGCTCTTTCTTCATTCTGGGGAAGTTGGAGAGACCCTGTTGCTACATAAATTGCAGAAGGCAGCGATTGATGATAATGTGCCACCCTGCAGTTGTTCACATTTTATTTAGTGGTTGTCTCTTCCTTATTTCTCTGAGAAGCTCAACATGAGTTCAACTACAGTGACTTTCTCTTTGTGGCTAACACAGTACTGTACCTCAGGAACTAGGGTGGGTCAGGTTTGACAACATGTGCAGGCCATAGCTGTCAGCCCATGGTTAGGGTGGAAATTGAACAGAAAAACTGTTCTAAAAGAGCTCTCATGATTTGTAATCAGAAACTATAAAAAATGCTGAATGTCTAAAGTCCCATTTTTGGTGCTGGTGGGGCAGGTTTGGTGAATTTGGAATGCTAATTTTAACTGAAATGTTATAGTATTCACCTTTAGTCTCTTGACTGTTAAGTCTTACCTATATCAAGTGTCCCTAATAGAAAATTTTTGGTGGTGGTTTTCTAAGCCTTGTTTGCTCTTACTTCCTTTAAGAAAAAGGAACATTTTATTTATCTCTTATTTTTTGAAAAGAGGCATGGAATATAAAACTTTGGAAGGATAAGAATATATATATGCATGTTTGTTGATAAAACATTTTGAGAATGCTTAATTTTTCCATGGATCCTTCTGTCTTTCCTGTTTCAGTGTTTTTGCAAAGTAATTTGACTTAATAGGAAGATTCTGGCCTCTGTTTAAGTTTAGCAGTTGATACTTGAGTTCAGTAGGGTTACATCTGCTTAAAGTAGGTCATTATTATTTTCTTAACCAATACACTGTTTTAAAAAAATTAAATTCAGTTAATTAACACATAATCTATTATTAGCTTGAGAGGTAGAGGCCAGTGATTCATCAGCCTTATATAACATCCTGTGCTCATTACATCATGTGCTCTCCTTCATGCCCATCACCCAGTTATGGTATCCCCCCATCCACATTCCTTCCAGCCACCCTAGTTTGTTTCCTATGGTTAAGCGTCTCTTGTGGTTTGTCTCCTCTCTGATTTCATCATTTTATTTTTTTCCTCCCTTGCCCTATGATCCTCTGTTTGTTTCTTAAATTCAACATATGTGTGAGATCATATGATAATTGTCATTCTCTGACTGATTTCGCTTAGCATAATACTCTCTAGTTCCATCCACGTTGTTGCAAATGGCAACATTTCATTTTTTTCGAAGGCTGAGTAGTATTTCATTGTGTGTGTGTGTGTGTGTGTGTGTGTGTGTAATATACACCACATCTTTATGCATTCACCTTTGAATGGACATCTGGGCTCCTTCCATAGTTTGGCTATTGTGGACATTGCTGCTGTAAGCATTGGGGTGCAGGTATCCCTTTGGATCACTACATTTGTATCTTTGGGCTAAATCCCTAGTAGTGCAATTGCTAGGTCATAGGGTTAAGTCTCCTTTTTTGGTGGGGTCTTTATCTAGTTTTGGGATCGAGGTAATGGTGGCATCATAGAAAGAGTTTGGAAGTTTTCCTTCCGCTTCTATTTTTTGAAACAGCTTCAGAAGAATAGTTATTAATTCTTCTTTAAATGTTTGGGAGAATTCCCCTGGGAAGCCTTTCGGCCCTGGACTCTTGCTTGTTGGGAGATTTTTGATTACCATTTCAATTTCCTTGCTAGTTATGGGTATGTTCAGGTTTTTCTATTTCTTCCTGTTTCAAGCTTTGATGATTTATATGTCTCTAGGAATGTATCTGTTTCTTCCAGATTGCCCAATTTGTTGGCATATAGTTGCTCGTAATGTGTTCTTATAATTGTATTTCTTCAGTGTTGGTTGTGATCTCTCCTCTTTCATTCATGATTTTATTTATTTGAGTCCTTTCTCTTCATTTTGATAAGTTTGGCCAGTAGTTTATTGATCTTCTTGATCCTTTCAAAGAACTAGCTCCTAGTTTTCATTGATCTGTTCCACTGTTCTTTTGGTTTTTGTTTCATTGATTTCTGCTTTAATCTTTATTAATTATCTTCTTCTGCTGGGGTTAGGCTTTATTTGCTGTTCCTTCTCCGGGTGCTTTAGGTATAAGGTTAGGTTGTGTATTTGAGACCTTTCTTGTTTCTTGAGGAAGGCTTGTATTGCTGTCTACTTCCCTCTTAGGACTACTTTTGATGCATCCCAAAGGTTTTGAACAGTTGTGTTTTCATTTTCATTTGTTTCTATGAATTTTTTTAAAGTCTCCTTTAATTTCCTGGTTGACCCATTCATTCTTTAGTAGGACACTTTTTAGCCTTCGTGTGTTTGAGTTCTTTCCAAATTTCCTCTTGTGATTGAATTCCAGTTTCAAAGCATTGTGGTCTGAAAATATGCAGGGAATGATCCAAATTTTTGGTACCACTTGAGACTTGATTTGTGACCTACTATATGATCTATTCTGGAGAATGTTCTGTGCACACTCGAGAAGAATTTAGGATGGAATGCTCTGAATATGTCTGTGAAGTCTGTCTGGTCCAGTGTGTCATTCAGAGCCCTCGTTTCTTTATTAATCTTCTGCTTAGATTATCTTTGCATTGGAGTAAATAGGGTGTTAGTTAAGTCCCCTACTATTATTTTATTATAGATGTGTTTCTTTAATTTTGTTATTAATTAGTTTATATAATTGGCTGCTCCCATATTAGGGGAATGAATATTTACAATTGTTAGATCTTCTTGTTGGGTAGACCTTTTAATTATGATATAGTGTCCTTCCTCATCTCTTATTAGTCTTTGGTTTAAAATCTAATTTGTCTGATATAAAGATTGCCACCTCAGCTTTCTTTTGATGTTCATTGACATGATAAATGGTTTTCCATCCCCCCTCTTTAAATCTGGAGGTATCTTTGGGTCTAAAGTGAATCTCTGTAGGCAACATATTGATGAGTCTTGCTTTTTAATCCAGTCTGATATCCTGTGTCTTTTGATTGGGGGCACTTAGTCCATTTACATTCAGGGTGATTATTGAAAGATATAAATTTAGTGCCATTGTATTACTTGTAAAGTTACTGTTTCTGTAAATTGTCTCTGTTCCGTTCTGGTCTGTGTTCCTTTTAGGTTCTCTCTTTGCTTAGAGGATCCTTCTTAATATTTCTTTCAGAGCTGGTTTAGTGATCACACAGTCTTTCAGTTTCTGTTTGTTCTCCTATTTTGAATGGCATCCTAGCTGGATAAAGTGTTCTTGGCTGCGTATTTTTCTCATTTAGCATTCTGAATGTATCATGTGAGTCCTTTCTGGCCTGCCAGGTCTCTGTGGGTAAGTTTGCTGCCAGTCTGATGTTTCTATCCTTGTAGGTTATGGGCCTCTTGTTCTGAGCTGCTTTCAATATTTTCTCTTTGATTCTGAGATTTGCAAGTTTCTCTTCTATATGTTGAGGTGTTGGACTATTTTTATTAACTTTGAGGGGCGTTCTCTGTGTCCCCTGGACTTGAATGTCTGTTTCCTTCCCCAGATTAGGGAATTTCTCTGCTATAATTTGGTCCAATATACCTTCTGTTCCCCCCCCCCTTCCTCTTCTTATGGGATTCCAGTTATTTTAATATTGTTTCACTTTATCATATCACTTATCTCTTGAACTCTCTCCCCTCACGATCCAGTAGTTGTTTACCTTTTTCTCAGCTTTTTTATTCTGCATCATTTTGCCTTCTGTATCACTAATTTTCTCTTCTGCTTCATTTATCCTAGCCATTAGAGCCTCCATTTTTGATTGCATCTCATTAATCGCCTTTTTGATTTTGACTTGATTAGTTTTTAGTTCTTTTGTTTCTCCAGAAAGGGATTTTGTAGTGTCTTCTATGCTTTTTTTTTTTTTTTCAAGCCCAGCTAGTATCTTTATAATTGTTATTCTGAATTCTAGTTCTGACATCTTACTTATGTCCATACTGATTAGGTCTCTGGCGATCAGTACTGCTTCTTGGTCTTTTTTTCTTTTTTTCAGGTGAGTTTTTCCATTTTGTCATTCTGTTCAGAGAATAGATGACTGACAGAACAAAATACTAAAATGGCAACAATGACCCCAGAGAAATATACATTAACCAATTCAGAAGAAAGCCAAAACTGGAAAATAAAAATAAAAAAATATAATCAGACAGGTGGACAGAACAGAACAATACACTGGATCCTGTGTATATTTTGGTCTCTGTGTTAGAAAATTAGATCCCAAAAATGTAAAGAAAGAAAAGCTTATATATGTACAAATATAAAATTAAATACAATGAAAGGATAGAATATAACTAAAAATGAAAATTAAAAGACACACACACAGAAAGGAAATATAAACAGATATGTGAACAGAACAGAGCAATACACTATATCCTGAGTGTATTTTTTTGGTTTATTAGAAGAAACTGCATCTCAAAATTGTAAAGAAAGAAAAATTTATATATATGCAAAAATGCTATTTAACATGTTGAAAAGATAGAATGTAACTGAGAAAATAAAAATTAAAAAAAATCTAAAAAAAGTTGATAAAATAAATTCATTGAAAAAGGAAAGAGAAAAAAATTAAAATTGAAAGACTAAAGAATTGTGGGAAAAAACCACGAATTCTATATGCTATATTCCCCTAGTGCTGGAGGTTTGCAGTTCTCAATGATTAGTCAACTTGGTTTTGGATGAATGTACTTTTTGATCTTCTGGTGGAGGGACCTTTTTGCCTGATTCTTAGGCATCTTTGCCCTGGTGGAATTGTACCGCCCTTGACAGGGGGCCAGGCTAACTAACTGCTTGGAAGGCAGCTATGCTCCACTATACCAACAACGCACTAATCTGTTTGGGATTGCTCAATGTGGCTTTTGTTCCCTGAAGGCTTTCCCCTCTGCTTTAGAGGATGAAAGTGAAAATGGTGGCTTCCCAATCTTCAGCTAGGAGCCCCACTCCTTAATGCCCCCTCAGAGAAAAGCAGCCAATCACTCCTGTCTCTGTGGTCTCTGTCTGCACTCCATACTCACCCAACCTGTGACTGAGCATTTCTATTTCAGGCATGCAACTTCATTTTGAGTCTTCAAACCCTGCAGACTTCTGCAGCTTGCATCCATGACGCTCCACCTCGGGGAGGGAGGGGGCGGTTCTTGTCGTTGTTCTGCTGCTTGCTGGGCCCCTCTTTGGGGAGTGGTTGCACAGGACATGCTGTGGTTTCTGGTTTCTGGTAACCCCGAGCTGAGAGCCCACTCCTGGGTTCACCAATTGCAGCCAGCTTCCCTGCTCAGATGCCTAGGAACTCTGCCACACTTAGGCACCCTCAGTCTTCCTGTGTGACCCCAAAGATCCTGAGACTAAACTGTCCCTAAAGTGGATTATTTGTAAGCATGTGATTGAGGTTGAAGGTGTCCATGCCTTGTGTTCATGGTGGGGAGTTTACCCTGCTCCTTAGTCAGAGAGGTGGAAGAGTGTGAGAATGCTTCATGAGTCTCCTGTCCCTTTCCTTTTCTTCTTTGCCTTCTACTTAGGTCTCCATAAAAGCAACCACAGTTTGCTTTCTCTGTCATTTTCTTGGCAGGAGGAGCATAATTTTGCTGGTTTCTTCCTTAGAGAACTCAAATCCTGGAGCTAGTTGCTGTTCTTGTCTTCAGTTGGTGTTCTTGGGGGATTATATTTTGTTCTTCTGTTTTCTTGCAAACCTTCTATGTTTTACCCTTCTTTTATACTTAAAAATCAGTGTACAAAAGGTATCATCATGCTTTATTTTATTTAAAACAAGAAAGGATAACTTACTCCTTTCTCATTTCAGTTATGGAAACATGTAATCTCAGTTTTTTGCTTTATATATTTTTGTTTGTTTTTGGTCTGCTTGTAGGAGATTTTCTCTTATGTTTTTGAAATTTTTAAAAATATTCTGCTCTCTGTGTGTGTCTCATGAATAAATAAATAAAAATCTTTAAAATAAAAAAAAATATTCTGTTAACCTGCTCTTTTGTGTTCATTCCCATTTCTATAAGGCCCAAAGAGACTGATTGCCCTCTCTTTTTGAGTTAGTGGACAGATTGTAGAGTCTACAGTTTTTAAACTGAGGAAATAGGGATGCCTGGGTGGCTTAGCGGTTTAGTGCCTGCATTTGGCCCAGGTGTGATCCTGAAGTCCCGAGATCGAGTCCCGCATTGGGCTCCCTGCTTGGAGCCTGCTTCTCCCTCTGCCTGTATCTCTGCCTCTCTCTTTCTCTCTCTCTCTCTCTCTCTCTCTGTCTTTCCCTCATGAATAAATAAAATCTTTACAAAAAAAAAAGGGGGAAATAATTTTTGGTTCCAGGCCTTGGTAAACTGACTATTTTCTCTCTCCAACCTAGGATGGTGATCGAGACATTTTTATCGATGGGGTTGTTGCTCGTAATAGAGCCTTGAATGGGGATCTGGTGGTCGTGAAGCTCCTTCCAGAGGAACAGTGGAAGGTGAGTTAAATTTTCCTTTTCTAATAATAGATGACTCAGGGCCTTTTTATTCTGTGGTGCATCCATGAGACATCATAAACTGGAGTAGTCATAGACTGCTGAGGTCCTGTGGTTGCCTCAGAAGTAGGCCATGCAATGCTTAGAACTTAGAAGCATCTGGCTGGCAGACATCTAATGATTTGAGTTGTTCTCCTCGCTCCCTCCCTGTGATCTGTCTTCCCTGTCATATGCCTTGCACTGATTTCTGATAATTTTTAGGATAGAAGAAAAGCTTGCAGGGCACATTCAAACTATATGTAATATTTCCTCACATTAATGGTGGGCAAACTAGAAAGACAAAGCCATAGGCATGGTGGCAGTGTTTGCACATTCTTGCTGCCTCTATGGGAAAATTCAGCCAACACATACCTAGTTCTGTAAGTTACAGTTTGGTGATTGGGCTTCCCTTGGCAGAAAAAAATAGACTCTGTCTTTTTATAATACAGAGATCTGGTGGCAGACGAAAATGTTTTTAACATGAGAATATGCTGGGTTTCAGTCTCCATATATGTTTGACAATTGAAAAGAAAGATGTGGTTTTTGACTGTTGTTTTAAATAAAGGTTGGGCACTGGAAAGATTCATAGTAGCAGTTTCTTTGAATTTTCATGTAGAACTGGCAACTTGTGTGTCCAAGTCTAGATTTTTCTTTATAGCATTTCTTCATTTCTTTTATTTTATTTGGCTCAATTCACTGGTATTGAGGAATATAGTGTTGTCTTCAGTGAGTGGTACTATAGGATTAATAGAGTGGGCTTTTAGGCTAGGCTCCTTGGGTTTGAATTCCATTTCTGCCACTTACCTGTATAACCTCAGTTGAATTATATAACCTCTCTGTGCCTCAAATGCCTCACCTGTAAAATGGAATAATCATAGTACCAACTTTATAGGTTTGTCATGAAGATTAAATGAGAATACATGTAAAAATCTTAGAATGGTGCCTGACCCATGGTAGCAGCTCAAGCAATGTCAGTTTTTATTGTTAGCTTTTATAGAAATGGGGAAAATACTACCTTATCTCAGAGGTTTGTCCAGATGTAAATTTGCTTTTATCTGATAAAGCTAGAGTAACTGTTAGACCTATGTGCCAGGGATTTGTAGGGTGTAGGGATGTTAATAATGATCAAGATAGACATCACTCTTGCCCTCATGGAGCTCTTAGTCTGAGGGAGTGCATGTAGGAAGAGACAGATACTAATCACACACAAATTTAAAGATAATTATTATTAATGCCATGAAGTTAAGTACAGAGTGTTTTATGAATCAATTTCTAGCCTCGATTCCCCCAGTGCACCCCCAGTTGCTGACAGTTGTGGTTATATCCTCCCTTGATTCTGAAAAGTGCAGCTAAGGGTTGGTTCCAGGTCCTAGTAATGTTTATTGATTTAGGACATTTACTCTTTTCTGGAAAGCAGCATCTAGCACAGTGTTGATGAGATCTAAGAAGATAAGAGGAGTACATTAGGGCCTGGTCAAACTAAAGAGGTATCCCTAGAAGTCATTTGAGGGAGTAAAGAGGCAGAATTAGAGTGAAGATGATCCAAAGAAGGAACAAGAAAGATGGTGGTTTCCTTTAACTTAAGGAGTGAGAATGGGTAGAATAGAAAAAAATAGAAGAGTAATTACAAATTGGTGATTCTAGAGCTGACCAGAGCAGGTGCAAGGTGTTGACAGGTTGAAGAATAATAGAGAGCATATATTACAGCACCTGTTGAGCTCTACAGAGGTGAATGAGGTTGATTCTAAAAGAGCAAGACTGGAGCACTTGGGAGCTCAGTTGGTTGTGTCTGACTCCTGCTCAGGTCATGATCCTGGGGGCCTGCTCAGCGGGGAATCTGCTTCACCTTCTCCCTCTGCCCTTCTCCCCACTCGTGCACACTTTCTCTCAGATGGATAGATAAAACCTTTGGCAAAAAAAAGAGCAAGGTCGCCCTTTCACGAAGATGGCGCCGAAGGTGAAGAAGGAAGCCCCTGCCCCTCCCAAAGCCGAAGCCAAAGCAAAGGCTTTGAAAGCTAAGAAAGCGGTGCTGAAAGGCGTGCACAGTCACAAAAAAAAGAAAATCCGCACGTCACCTACATTCCGACGACCCAAGACCCTGCGTCTCCGAAGGCAGCCCAAATATCCTCGAAAGAGCGCCCCCAGGAGAAACAAGCTTGATCACTATGCCATCATCAAGTTCCCCTTAACTACTGAGTCAGCCATGAAGAAAATAGAAGACAACAACACACTTGTGTTCATTGTGGATGTCAAGGCCAATAAGCACCAGATCAAACAGGCTGTGAAGAAGCTCTATGACATTGATGTGGCCAAGGTCAACACCTTGATCAGGCCTGATGGAGAGAAGAAAGCATATGTTCGACTGGCTCCTGACTATGATGCTTTGGATGTTGCCAACAAAATTGGGATCATCTAAACTGAGTCCAGCCGGCTATAAATCTAAATATAAATTTTTTCACCATAAAAAAAAAAAAAAAAAAAAAAAAGAGCAAGGTCAAGTTGCCTGGCATCCTTCCTACCTTGGCTATGGCAGGGGATGGCTAAAAAACCCAAGCATATCAATAAACAAATCAGTTACATTATTTTCCTTGTTCTTCACTCCATTTGTATTTAAGACCAGCAAGCACAGCCTTTTCTGGTATTGTCAGATACACCCTAGCTTTGGACAGAAAGATGAGGGTAGTTTGGAGGTGAAGGTGTTTGTTGTCAAGTTGTAGAAGGACAGTGTAAGACTTGGGCATTCTTATTTCTGCTTTGGTGCCTTTGCTTCTAGACAAAAACCTATACCTCCTTGAGACTTAACACAGCAAAGTTGTGTTTTTTCCCAAGAGGCCTAAGTTTGTGATTTTGTAATTGCTAGGTCACTGGAGCTAGTTAAGTAGATAAAAATTTACTGAAATTCTTGTAGTGTTCCCACAGTCAATATTACACATTGACATAGCTTGTTGTTCTATTTTACAGTTAATATCTAAAGGCAGAAGAGATTAAGGGCCAGATGGGAGTTTTAAGCCAGGGAGTGACATGGTCTTATTTAGCCAAAAATCACTCTGGCTGCTATTTGGAGATTGGAATGCAGTGGGGGCAGTTATGCATTGGCATGACTAGTCAGGAGGCATATACTGGGTCATGATAGTATAGATGGAGAGAAGTAGGGATACATTTTGTGAGTAGAGCTGATGGGACTTGAATATGGATATGAGGAGTAGGGTGAGTGAAAGGGAGGAATCAAGGATTAAGATTCTAGTTTAAGCAAAATGAGTATGATATCATTAATTAAAATGAGGAATAGTAGGGAAGAACATGTTTGGGTGCAAAAATTATGAGTTCTGCTTGGCTATGTTAAGTTTTAATTTCTTTTCAGACATGTTAATAGAGATGCTGAGAATATATGGAGGCCTAGATGGTTCATTACTCATAAATTCTACTAAACATTTAAGGAAGAAATAATCCCAAGTCTACACAAATGCTTTCAGAAAATGCAAGAGGAGGAAATCTTTTTCAACTCCTCCTATGAAGGCAGCATTGCCTTAATATCAAAAGTAGGAAAAGACATTAGAAGAAAGCTATAGGCCAGTACTCCTCACAAACATAGTTTAAAAAGTCCTCAACAAATTTTAGCAAATAAAATCCAGCAACAGGGATCCCTGGGTGGTGCAGTGGTTTGGCACCTACCTTTGGCCCAGGGTGCGCGATCCTGGAGACCCGGGATCGAATCCCACATCGGGCTCCCGGTGCATGGAGCCTGCTTCTCTCTCTGCCTGTGTCTCTGCCTCTCTCTCTCTCTGTCTGTGACTATAATAAATAAATACATAAAAAAAAATCCAGCAACATATTATATTAAAAGGATAATACAACATGGGAAAATGGGGTTTATCTCAAGAATGCAAAGTTGGTTTAATATTTGAAAAGCAATCTGCTGTAATTCACTGTATTAACTGACTAATAATAACACTATATTTCAGTCAAATGTCATCATTTTAATAGATGCAGAAAATGTGATTGACAAAAGTCCACAATCATTCATAATAAAAACAGCAAATAGAAATAAAAGATTCCTCAGTCTGGCAAAGCACGTCTAGGAGATATTTATAACTAACACCATTCTTAGTAAGGTGAAAGACTAAGTGGTTTTCCTTCAATATTGGGAATGGGGTAAAAATGTCCCTTCTCATCCCTGGATATTCTAGCCAGTACAATAAGGCAATAGAAAAAAAAAAAAAGCATTCAGATTGGAAAGGAAGAGGTAAAACTGTCTTTATTCTTAGACCATATGATTTTCTAAGACCATATGATAATCCTAAGGAATCTACTAGAATCCTAGGAATCTACTGTTAGAACTAATAAGTGAGATTAGCAAGGTTGAAGGACAGAAGTTTGATATAAAAAAAATTAATTGTACTTCTACATATTATCAAAGAGCAATTGGAAATTAAAAACATTAAAGTATCTTTTTAGTAGAATCAAAATTATGATATACTTAGGGAAAAATTTGACCAAAGATGTGTAAGACGTGCACACTACAACTGTAAACCTCCTGGGAAAAATTACATAAGACCTCAATAAATGGTGAGAAATACCATGCTCATGATTTTAAAAATTTTTTATTATTTTTAAAAGATTCTATTGATTGATTCATGAGAGACACAGAGAGAGAGGCAAAGAAATAGGCAGAGGGAGAGGCAGGCTCCCTGCAGGGAGCCTGATGCGGGACTCAATCCCAAGACCCCAGGATCACTCCCTGAGCCAAAGGCAGGCGCTCAACCACTGAGCCACCCAGGCGTCCCCATGCTCATGAATTAAAAGACTCAGTATTGTTAAGATGACCGTTCTGTTCAGATTGATCTATATATTAAACCCAATCCCAAAGAAAATAATAGCAGACTTCTTTATAGAAATTAACAAACTGATTTTAAGATTTATATAATTATGCAAAGGCCTTAGGATAACCAAAACAAAGAACAAAATTGGAGGCTGCATATTACCTGATTTCAAGACTTACTATAAAGCTCTGGTAATCAAGACTGTGTGGTAAGACTGTGTTAAGATAGACCTATAGATCAATGGAAGAGTAGAGACTCCTATACAGACCCAGGCATGTGTGGTTAATTGATTTTCTACAAAGGTGCCAATGTAATTCAGTGGAGGAAAAGATGTTTTTAAATATGTGCTATTTCAATTGTGCAGCCATATGAAAAATAAAACTTTGACCCTTACTTTGTATGGTATATGGAAATTAACTTGAAATAGATTGTAGATATTTTGAACTTTCTTTTTTAAAAATTTTTATTTATTTATGATAGTCACATAGAGAGAGAGAGAAAGGCAGAGACATAGGCAGAGGGAGAAGCATGCTCCACGCACCGGGAGCCTGACGTGGGATTCGATCCCGGGTCTCCAGGATCGCGCCCTGGGCCAAAGGCAGGTGCTAAACCGCTGCGCCACCCAGGGATCCCTATTTTGAACTTTCTATAAGAAAAAGAGGGGAAAATTTTAGTGATCTTAGATTTGACAAATATTTCTTAAATATGAAACATAAAAGAAAAGTCAATAAATTTGACTTGGGCAAAATTGTAAACTTTTGCTCTTCATTAAACACTTGCAAAAAGGCAAGCCACAGACTAGGAGAAAATATTTGCAAAACATTTATCTGACCAAAGACTTTTATCTAGACCATAAAGAACTCTTTTAATTCTGTAACAGACAGCCTATTTAAAAACTGTATTAAAGATTTGAAGAGATACTTAGTAAATGAGATATATAGATGGCAAATAAGTGTAGGAAAAGATACTTGATGTAATCAGTCATTAAGGAAATACAAATTAAAAGCACAAGATAGAACTATTAAAATTGCTAGAATGGCAAACGTTCAAAATATTAACCAAAACCATTGTTGGCAAGGATACAGAGCAACTAGAACCCTCATACACTGCTGGGGGGAATATAAAATGGTACAGTCACTTTGGAACACAGTTTGGCAATTACTTAAAAAGTTAAGCACACACCTAACATGATCCATCCCTTCTAGTCCTGTATATTTACATTAGGGAAATGAAGGCATTTGTCTGCATGAAGACTTATATAGTCATTCAAAGCCACTTTTTTTGAATAGCCCCAAACTAGAAATAGCACACATGTCCATCAGCATGAAAACCAATTTTGCTATACCTATTCAACAAATACAACTCAGCAGTTAAAAAAGAGAAATCAATGGACTGTTGATACATGCAACAACATGGATAATCTCAAAATAAATTATGATGGATGAAAGAAGCTAAGCAAAAAAGAATATACTCTGTATGAGTCCATTTACATAAAACTTTAGAAAACGCAAACTGATTTGTATGGAGAAAAGGCAAATAAATCATTGGATGCCTGGGGCAAGAGTAGGAGAGATGGATTACCAAGGGATCCCAAGGGAGCTTTGGGGGTGATGGACAAGTTTATTATCTTAATGAGATAATTTCATAATTGTGTCTGTAAGTCAAGACCAATCAGTTTGTGCCCTTTAAATATATGCAGTTTGTTATATATCAGTAAAGCCACAAAAATTGCCGTAAATGAAATAAAACAAGATGTTTGGACAAATGAACCTGAAGCTTCCAGGAAAGATTGAAGCTAGAGATGTCAGTTTGGAAGTCTTCAGTATATGTGTGGTGTTAAAGTCGTGCTAGTGGATGAGATCACCTAGAGAGTGTAGCTAAAGAAAAAAAGGCTGAGTATTGAGTTCTTGGGCAAGCCAGCATTTAGAGATAAGCTGAGGAGACCATGGAGAAACCCATGCCCCTGCATCAAGGGGTATGAATGATGCTGGTTAAATTCCATCTATGTCTAAAGTGGAAATCAATGAAATTGAAAACAGAAAAGAAAATGTTGGTTCTATGATAAAATCAGTAAATCGATAAACCTCTCGTACAACTGACAAAAATAAAAAAGGCATAAGTCACCAATATCAGGAATGAAATAGGGGATATCATGTATTACAAGCATTAAAAAGATAACATTTGTAAAACAAAACAAAAATATCAGTGCTGCCTGGTTTAGAGAAAAGGCTGATGGGTTCTGGGGAAAGTCAGAAAGAGAGTCAGAGGTCCAGTGAAACAGGTGTCAACAAACTCAGGCTTTTCATAATCCATATGATGTGTTCAAATCTAGGAAGGCATTTTTTAATCTACTAGATCCTGAGCCCTCTCTTTATTGATAACATCCCCTTAAGCAGGGATTGGTATGGATAGAGAGGCCTAGACTGGCAAGGAGGACGCTTTCCTTTGAGTTACTAGTAATAGATTAGGGGAAATGACCCAGAGACTGCCTTGGTGTGTGCAGAGGCCGTCTTCAGCTTTCAGAAGATTTGAAGTGTAGAGGATGGCCCGGGGTTCCTTGCTTATTCCTTTTCTGTGGAGCTCCTAGGGTCTTCACAGTGGCTGCCTGACAATTGCTTTTTATATTAGCAACCCCACTAGGTATGTCTCTTAGGCCTTGTTAGTTAGAGTAAGTATTTCACAGCTTCCCATTCTGAAGCAGGGAACCTTGTTGGCTGTAGCCCACCTGTGACAGTTGTTGGTGACAGGGTCAAACTGGAGAGAAAAGAATATTCAGACTGTCCTCAAGCATCCCTGACATGTAGAATATAAACATCTCAAAGCATACTGGTCAATTGTATTACAGGTTTGTTAGTACAAAAGCATATTGTTATCAGAGGAATCTGTAGTCAATGGTGTTGAGCAAATGTGAATTAATTGGATTATTCATCTTTGCTTCTTTATGCTTGTTGTGCTCACCCCTTTTGGGTATGTAAACTACAGGGCCTTTGGGGTTTTAGAAAAAACAACAATTCTTTTAGCTGTAGTAGTAAATAGTCAATTTCTTTCACAGCATGTTTTTTTGGCAAAATAGATAGCTGTTAAAGAATCAAGCTGTGAGGCAATCATAAACAATAATTTGCTCTTATATAACAATTTTAATTTTAGAATTCTTCCACATTTGTAGTATATATATGTAGTTTTTATTACAGATGTCTAATGAAGGATAGTTGAGGGGCAAAATATAGTCTTCACTTTGCCAATTGGGACATTAAGTGACTTGAGAGCTTGGAGCTTTTGGCAGGATCAGGGAGTGGAATCCAGATCTCATGACTTTTAGCTTATGGCTCTTGTGGGTTATTTTTCTTTTTTTTCTCCCTTTGTGTGTGTGTGTATGCGCACGCACACGTGCGTACACACACACGCATTTTTCTAGACTGAGGGTCTGTTGTTTTCCTCAGGTTTTCAAAGTGAGGGAAACATGTCCTCTAAATGGTTAGGAGCCATTTCACGGATTCTGATGATTCTGCCTGGAACTGTGCAGGGTACTGAGTGGCTTCTGATCCTCCTCCCATCTGGTTCCATGCTCGATGATGGAGGTACTGTTTGGAAAGGGTCACAGGCTTTGCTGTTAAGGAGCTCACTGGCTGGATGGGATGAGGATGGAAACGATTGTAGTATGGTTTGCAAAACAGCAAGAGAAATACATGTTTGTTATGGGAGTACTATACTCTGAGAGAACTGGGGAAGGTTTCATCAAGGAGGTTACATTTGTAGTGAGGTTTGAAGGGTGGGAATGGAGAAGAGAAGTTTGGTTTTGTTTTAGAATAAAAATGACTTTGGTTGAGAACAATTTGGCAATAGAGGATTGTGAACATTTCCAATTTCAGGGAGGAGTATGTGGAGTAAGGCTGTCTCTGCCGGGCCATTGGCTGAGTGCTGCGGCCCTTCTCCCAGCTCTCCCAGACATTGGTAAAGAAAAACAGTTCTCAAGCTCCTGCCCTCCAGGGAGACCAACAGCCTTGGCCCCTTTTGCAGAAGCCCATGGATACTGTTCTTTGCTCTATAAATGCCCAAGCATTTATGCTCTTCCCTTTGTGATTTATCTGATCTTTACCCTGCCTCTTGCATTCTTTCTTTTTCCTTGTCTTTCCATTGCCCCATCAAGTTCATCTCCCATAATCATTAAAGAACTTTGTCCTTCATTTTTTTTTATTAACTATAGTAAGATTATCCTATTATTTTCCTTCTCTTAATATTCCAGTATAGTATATCACAAATAAGCATATATAAACCCTGTGGATGCTGGACAATTCCTAACTTTTTAGTGCTTACTGGGTGCCATGAAACTGTATTTAGTGCCTCACACCATTCTTTAGTCTGCTGTCGTCTCTATCTCAATTTTATAAATGAGAAACCCAAGTCTTACCTTATACATTTTACTTATTTAGGGAATATATAATTAGGGAATGACAGAGTTGGGATTCAGATTCACGTCTTCTTATTTCATGATCTCATTGATATTTGTTATTTCAGAGATATAAAGAAGAGAGTTAATGGATCTATAGATAGATATTGTCAGGTATCATAAAAATCAGCATAAATCCAGGAAATTTTAATATATGTCTAAGCATTAGGTAGTATCATGAGTTGCCATCATGGGTAAAAAGGATGATTGTGTCAATTGAAATGACCAAAGGCCTAGTATTAATCCTTAGAAAATAGATAATTTAGGAAAAATTGATTAGAATTCTAGTGGTTTTATTTTAAGACTAGAGAGGTATAATAGCCTCTCAGGGCATTATTGAAGGCAGGTGTTGGGAATGTGTCATAACCTTGCCAGACATCTGCTTTAGATAGTGCATCAGATACTGAGAGAGCTGATCTAAATATAAAGTTTAATCAAGAGCTACAGCCTGTAGAACAAGAGGTCACAGACTCAGCTGTCATCCTGACCCAGCTGTAGATCACAGATTTGTGGGGCATATGACACAGGTATTCAAAAGGCAGGTAGGCAGTTGTCATGTAAGAGGTGGGTCACTCTGGGGCTTTGAGACAGGGGTTCAATTTCAGAGATATGAGACTCTTTTACTACAAACAGACTGGGCTGGGAGTCAGAGATAACATTTGACTGCCAAGCTAGGAGAATTGACTAGAGCAGTACTGAGAGCAAGAACTAAAGTAGAAGACCAACTCTGAGGGCCAGAATTCTGGGCCTATTTTTAGTTGTACCAAAGGAGATGTGGGAGCCCAGAATTAAGTTCTGGTATCTTGGATCTAGGAGGTGGGTTAAAAGCAAAGGCCTCCTACAGGAGGAGCCAAAGCTGTTTAAATGTTGCCTGTCTTGCTTGATTGGGAACTAGGGTGAGGAGCTTAGTTGATGTAGCCGTAGTGAGTGACCCAGAGAAAATCAGAGGAAAGGAGAAGTACAAGAGTGTATTAAAACGAGACTCAATTAGACCGTTCCACAGTGTGAAACAGGATCTGATTAGCTGAAGAGTCAGGGTGGATTTCTTTCTTTCTTTTTTTTTTAAAGATTTATTTATTCATTCGAGATAAGAGAGAGAGAGAGAGAGAGAGAGAGAGAGGTGCAGAGACACAGGCAGAGGGAGAAGCAGGCTCCATGCAGGGAGCCTGATGCAGGACTCAATTGCGGGACTCCAGGATCCTGACCTGAGCCGAAGGCAGACTCTCAACCGCTGAGCCACCCAGGCGTCCCAGGGATAGATTTCAAGTGAAATTCCTCCTCGTTGAAAATTAGCTTCTATATTTTTTTTGTCTGAATACTAAAAACTATAGTAAGAAAAGCAAGAGTCGATTTGATATATTGATACTCACTGGAAACCCATAATGCTGTTCATTCATCCTCCAGGTGTTTGTTGAACACTTCCATCAGAATGAGAGGATACAGTCGGAATAAATCAATTAAGTACTTTGTTAGCAAAGTCTAATTTACTTTTGGAACAGGATTATTTCACTTAATTTACAACAGAGCAAAGTCTATACATGAATTAAGGAGGGTGGAGAAGCAGGGATAATTATTCTATATTCCTAACATGTCTATTATACAGTTACTAAGAAAACTTATTTTTATGCAAAGATACTTCAGCAGAAGAATAATAGAAGTATGGAGGGTATTTTAGAAGAGATTGGCACAGAAAGAAATAATGAGTTTGAAAGAATAAAGGAAGCG